>NC_134795.1:63571037-63586037 GCF_046742065.1 Oratosquilla oratoria
CACGTACTTCAGCCGGGCACATTCATCATCAAAACAGCTGAAGCATGAGATCAGTATTCAGAGATTAAAGAGATATAGACACACACACACACACACTACGAGCATAACTCTCTCCCCGTAAAACACTAGGTATATACACACAAACACACACACACACACGGATCGACGGCGTAGTGGTACCGTTCCCAACCGTCAATCCAGCTGTCCGAGTTCGATTACCGACCACGGGTCAAACAGTTTCAGCATTACTTTACTGCAAGCCGGCAATCTAACTCTCGTGGGCAAGGAGTTGTGTGTGTGCGCGCGAGTAATGTCATAGCATTAACCATGGATCGGGCATTTATGAGCTCTGGGCTCTCATCCTGGAGTGTAATAGCTGCCGATCACGAGTCTAACACGTGATCCAAGACAATGGTGAATCACTCACTCACACACACACGAATATATATATATATATATATATATATTATATATATATCATATATATATATATATATATATATATATACATGTATATATATGTATATATATATATGTATATATATATATATATATATATATATATATATATATATATGTGGGGATGGGAAGAGGTAGAGAGGAAGAGGGAGAGGAGGAAAGGAGGAAGAAGAATCTGAGATAAGAGGTCAATGGGATAGTGGGAGAGAGGGGAGAGTTGGAGGGTGGGAGAACGGGACAGTGGTGGGACTGAGAGAAAAGGAGAGAAGAGGAATAGGGGGAAAGGGAGAGAGAGAGAGAGAGAGAGAGAGAGAGAGAGAGAGAGAGAGAGAGAGAGAGAGAGAGAGAGAGAGAGAGAGAGAGAGAGAGAGAGAGGGTGAGAGAGGGAGAGGACAGGAGAGAGGGAGGGAGAGAGCGAAGGAAACAGCAGAAGAAAGAAAGGGAAAGGTGGAGTGAGGAGGAGGTAGAGGGAGAGAGGGAAAGAGAGAGGGGGAGGGAGAGAGGGAGGTAGAGTAAACGGGAGAGAGATAGGGAAAGAGAAAGAGAGGCAGAGAGAGAGAGAGAGAGAGGGAGAGAGAGAGAGACAGAGACAGAGACAGAAATAAAACGAGAGCGAGAGAGAGAGAGGATGGTTATGAAAGAAAGAATAACAAAACAAAAACAAAAACAAAAACAAAGACAAAAAAGGCTTTAAAACACGAACACTTTCTTCATGGGTAAGCAGGCTCGTCTCTACCCTGTCACAGCCCACGAGCTGAGAAAAATTAAGATGAATTATGACTGTTCTTTCGTTCGCACTAAACTTGCTAGAGATTTATTAGGGCGAAGAGAACTATCTAGATAATAGGGTGCTCCGCTTAGTCAGATGCACATGTCAACATGATGCAGGATAGAAAAGAAGGTGAAGAATTGAGACTCACAGGTTTTGATTAATATTTTGTGATCATTCAGTGGCGTTTTCTGTAACGATAGTTTTACGAAAAGTGTGGACGTGGTTCATGAGAGCCAAACAAACAAACAAACAAACAAACAAACAGATTGATAAATGAATAGATAAATGGTGTAAGTACTTAAATATACATAATACCCTCAACTAGTGAAAATTCAGAAGATACGGTTCATGGGACCCAAACAAACAAACAAACAAACAAACAAACAAACAGATTGATAGATGAATAGATAAATGATGTTAACATTTACATATACATAATATCCTTGATTACTGATAATTCAGAAGATATGGTTTATACATACATACATACATGCATACATACATATATGCATACATACATACATATACCAATGGCTATTTCCCCCCTTACAAGGGAGGTAGCTAAAAATCAAAGCATAAAATCCACTCCCACCCATTCCATCATCCACATACTCCACTCCCATTCCCCCCCCTCCCTCCCTCTCTCCTTCCCTCTTATGGTTTATGATCTTGTATATAATCAAGATTGTCAAAGATTTAATCGCATGTAGAGATAATATTGTAGGAACAAGTTCTGTCACATAAATGTTGCAAAAAGAAAAACCCTTGATCAAATAAAATACAAACAACTAAGCAAATAATTAAATACGTAAATATACAAGTAAATAATAGATAAATAGATTAATTAAATAAAATTATAAAAACAGAAATAAATCTATAAATAAAAAATAAATGAATGAATGAAAAAATGAATAAATGAATAAATACGTAGGTAAATAAACAATACATGAATCGATAAATATGAATAAAAATTATTTCTTCCACGACAGAACAAAATGGAGATACGTTTAATAATTCTATCAAAGTCCTTCTTATAGATGATGTTAGGGGATTTTATTAAGACATTTAATAAAATCGCCAGGCGCTTCCCAAATCAAAGTTAGACAGCCTTACACAGTAGGTTAGTGCATAAGAACATAAGAATAGAGGAGGCTGCTAGAGGACATAGGGCCTACACTAGGTAGTTACGTTGCGTTCGTTGGCATATTTAATACTTTTTTGTTTCCGAAAATGTTACTCCGGTTTTATCCATTTTGTTTATTTATTTAGGTTCGTTTATTCATTTATCATTCAACTCATTTATTTATAAATTTATTTATCTAGGATTTCCTTTTAGATTTACGACTTTTTGTATCTTATTCTACCATAATTACCGTCCCTGTCTCACTAAAGGAATGGACTTAAACTAAGAAATAACTATTTTCAAAGATCATATAAAACGCAGAATACTCAATACATTCTTCCTTACATTCGTGACGTCACAGGCCGAGAGACAGACAGACCGACCGACAGACCTTAGAGACTCCAACAAGACAACCCACACACTTTCAATTTCAACTCTTCCATCTACTCAACACACACGACGTCTTCTTCAACTCCCTCAACTTGCAAACCCGACCCGGGATCGTCTTCATTACGGCAGACGCATCGCACGTGCGTCTACCGTCGTGGGGCACCGTTCCTCTCATTAATCGCATCGACGAGATTGTCCTGAATTTGAATTATTATTATCGGCCATCTTCCAGAAGGAGCTGAATGCAGCGGCGCTCATTGTCGCTAATGACGTTTGTCCTCAGGACTCTTCGCCTTTCTTTCCAATTTCCTGTTTTCTTCTTCTTCTTCTTCTTCTTTTTATTATTGAAAAGAAAATGGGGGTAAAAAAACAAATACCCGCAAATTGTTTTTCCGTTCTGGGAGGGAGGGAGGGAGGGAGGGAGGGGAGAGAGAGAGAGAGAGAAAGAGAGAGAGAGAAAGAGAGAGAGAGAGAGAGAGAGAGAGAGGCAGACAGAGAAACAGACAGAAAGAGAAAAAGACAGAGAGAGAGAGAGAGAGAGAGAGAGAGAGATAGAGACAGATAGACAGAGAGAGATAGAGACAGATAGACAGAGAGGCAGAGAAACAGACAGACAGGGAGATAGATAGAGAAAGAGACAGAGAGAAATAGACAGACAGACAGACAGAGAGAGAGAGAGAGAAAGAGAGAGAGAGAATCCCTAAGTCGATGCCAAGAAGGAAGCTTTGATCCGGTAACTTGAGTAGATTCTTCGGGACGACACTGGAAATGGAGGATGAGGATGATGGAGGGGGGGGGGGGGCTGCCTTCAGGATAAGGAAAGCGAGTAGGCCCGATACCGATAAAGCCCTGGGAAGCCTAAAGCCATTCACAAGGTCAGTTCCTCTCTAACCACTTCCAGCTACGGGTAGTTTAAAGGTGACTTTAAGAACTAAAACTATCAGCAGTACCCTCAAATCTACAAACCTTAAAAAAAAAACTACGATTTTTTTTTTTTTTTAAGTTGTCCAAGTCTTTGTTTGTACCCACGCAAATATGTTCCAACGCCTTAAAACTGCAAATATTCGCTTAATATTTTTCATTATGGTTACACAAAATTTAGTCTTTATTCTGGTAAGCTCCAGCAAATTCTATTTAGCTGAAATCAGGACCCGGTGATGATACCCTGATGTACATAGATATGATACAATATTACCTAAATTGGGCAAATTTAGGTTTAAGAAAGGAAACGGACGAGAACTGGTTTAACCTAATGAATGTTTAACGAATGGAATGAGTGTTTAACTACATTGCACAAGTAGTGCAATGTAGTTCAGTTCGAAGCTTTAAGAATCATTTAGATAAACACCTAAGCAAGATGCTGTAATGATTATAATTTATTTTATATTATTTGTTTTTGTTTTGTTATCATTTGTCTGTTTGATTTTCATTTATTATTAGTTACATGTCAACTTATCATTATCTACTATTTACCTGTTTGTTGATTATTTAACTATACCTATGCATTTATTTATGTATTTTATTTGTTATTTACATTATTATAGTTTTTATTTATTATTTTATTATCATTATGATTTTTTTCGCATCCGACCTAGATATGGACCAAAAGGTCTCCTGTCGGCATGCTCCGCCTTTGTAATCCTTTGAATAGACTTAGTAATCATGTAGTGGGCGCCAATGGTTTTTGTTTTAGGAGAAGATCAGCTTTATGAATGGGACTGACAGGTGATAAAAGACATGGAACTGACTAGTGTAGGCCTTATGGTCTTTTGAAGTCTCTTCCATTCTTATGTTCTTATGTTCTTCTAGTACTACCCACCTTCTCCTCATGGTATCAGCATCCTCTACTAAATTGTTCTCCCACGAAACGACGATCCTTAAACGTTTTCTTGAACAACGTTTAGCCTCTGAACTCTTAACAACGTTTCTGGACAACGTTCCTTAACTCCCTTTCTTCCCCTTCTCCTCTTAGTATCACCATCCTCTACTAAATAGTTCTCCCACGAAACAATTCTTAAACGTTTTCTTGAACAACGTTTAGCCTCTGAACTCTTGATAACGTTTTCTGGACAACGTTCCGTAACTTCCTTTCTTCCCCTTCTCCTCATGGTATCAGCATCCTCTACTAAATTGTTCTCCCACGAAACGACGATCCTTAAACGTTTTCTTGAACAACGTTTAGCCTCTGAACTCTTAACAACGTTTCTGGACAACGTTCCTTAACTCCCTTTCTTCCCCTTCTCCTCTTAGTATCACCATCCTCTACTAAACTGTCCTCCCACGAAACGATTCTTAAACGTTTTCTTGAACAACGTTTAACCTCTGAACTCTTAACAACGTTTCTGGACAACGTTCCTTAACTCCCTTTCTTCCCCTTCTCCTCTTAGTATCACCATCCTCTACTAAACTGTCCTCCCACGAAACGATTCTTAAACGTTTTCTTGAACAACGTTTAACCTCTGAACTCTTGATAACGTTTCTCGACAACATTCCTTAACTCCTTTTCTTCCCCTCTATCGTCTGGCGCCAGGAAGAGTTATTCACCAACATATTACCTTCTTACTAACGAAGAGAGCATCTCAAAGGAACAAAGGAACACAAAGGAAGAACAAACAACAGCAGGTCTACTGGCCCTAACGAGGCTGTTTGCGTTTACTATACTAAGCTACAGTTAAGAAAATAGGGCAACTAGGCGATAGAAGATGAACTAACACTACTGCTACCACTATCCTATACAATTACAGTTGAATGCCAGGCTGTCAGTTCTTTTATTGCAAGAGATAATCAAGTATTTTATTTGCGGATTAGAGTCTAAGTATTTATCTAGACGATTTTTAAATGTTGTTACTGTGTTACTTTCAACGACAGTGGAAGGTAACGAATTCCACACATTAACATCCCGGTTAAAGAAGAAATGCTTACTTTCATTTTGGCGTCTAGGGTGGAACCTTCTCTACTATTCGCCCTCGCTCAATGTCTTCTTGGAAGAAAACGGAATGGGGTCGACAAAATACCTCGTTTATTTCTAGAACCTCAATGACGGTCATCAGCGTCAACTACCCTGCAATCTAGAAGGCCTATCGCATCTAATCAGATCCACCTGTTTGCATACTAGTTAATCTAAACAAACCGTTTCAGTTTCGTTGCATACGAGTATGTTATGTGCACGACAGGGACAAGTTGCTTCCTGTTTTGTTCGTATAAATCTTTAGCTCTCATCCCGTTAGACGATGCCGTTATTCCATTTCAGGGAACACGTCTACCTCTACTTCTACTACTACATGTAACATACATACATACATACATACATGCATACATACATACATGCATGTATACATTCATATATACATACATGCATGTATGCATACATACAGTACTTATATACATGCATACATAAACACATACATGCATAAACACATACATACATACATACATACATACATAGGTACACATATACATTCATACATAAACACATATACATATACACATATACATACAAATACATATACATACACACAGACATATTGTATCGGTTGATTAGGAGTAATAAGTGTGCAAATTCAATTAAGGTTCAATTTTCCTCAGATCGATCCTATACCTCGGACATTACTTTCTGAAGACTTCTGGTCCCGAAAACTCCTTCGACATAAATGTCTCCTATTTATTAATCTATTTAAGTAATTTCAGGTTTTATCTGAGCAAAATGCTTTTGCTTTTGGGCAAAGAAAATGATGATGATAAAAGTGTCACTATAAGAAAAAAAAGAAAGAAATACACAATATTTCTACGTATCGGTGATTTCGCGTTGATTGCAAAAGACCGTGAAGATAGTTTCTTCCAGTAAGCCATCTTGGTTTTATATACCTTGTCTTGCCTCCTCTCTCTCTCTCTCTCTCTCTCTCTTTCTCTCATATACTGTTAATGCTTACTTACAAACACATACACACAGTATCGCTGCACTGAGGGATTGTTACTCCAACTCTCGTGGGCGGGGAGTTGGGTGTGTGTGTGCGCGTTAGGTCACAGTATTACCCCACAGATCGGTCATACGAGCTCTGAGCTCTTATCCGGGAGGTTAATAACTGTCGATCCCGAAGTCCGACACGTGGTCCAAGACCATGGTGGTGAATCACATACATACACACGCACGCACATGAAGACACAAAATCATGACTCTTAAGGGACCCTCGAAGAGCGTTTCTGACTCCGTCCGGCAGACTCCTTCTCCTGCCACGTCCGACCCCCGAAAGACCCTATTTGGAAACGAAGAATTAGATAGACCAAGTACAGTCATTTGGCGGAGGCTGGTTACCCACGAAGGGCCGGCCAGGGACCTCGAGAGCCCCTATTACGTCCATGGGGGGGAATACATCACTACCGAAGTTGTCCACGGGGCCAAGCGTCTTCCTCGGGATTACCGTCATTACGTCCAGGTATCTGAGAAACCATCGCGGCAGCTGGCACCTCCTCGGTATGAGGGTTTGAGGACGAGGTGGAGGGAGGAGGGAGAGAGAGAGGGAGAGGTGGAGGCCGAGGTGGAGGGAGGAGAGAGAGAGAGAAAGAGGCAGAGGACGAGAGGAGGAAGAGAGGTGGATGAAAACAGAGAGGTGGACGGGAGGAGAGAGGTGGATGACAAAAGAGAGAGGCGGATGGGAAGAGAGAGGTGGAGGGAGGGAGAGAGAGAGGCGGAGGGCGAGAGGAGAGAGCTGGGTGAAAAGAGAGAGGCGGAGGGCGTGAGGAGAGAGGTGGATGAAAAGAGAGAGGGAGGAGGTGCGGTTGGGAGGTGAGAGTTAAACTGGATGAAAGATGGGGGTGAGATTATGGGGAGGTTCTGGGGAGGGGAAAGGGAGAGAAGGGAGGGTAGGAAAGGAAAGGAAAGTATATGGAAAGAAGGTAAGGAAGGCGAAAAGAAAGGAATGGTATATTATGGGAAGGGAGGCTTTGAAGAGAGGAGGGAAAGGTAAGAGAGAGAAGGGAAGGGAAGGGGAGGGGAAGGGAGAGGGAGAAAGAGGAAGTACAAAAGAAGAGAGGGATATATCTAGGGGTATATTTAGGGATATAACCCTAGATATATATCTAGGGATATATCTAGGGATATATCCAGTAGATAAGAAGAAAGGGATAGGTAGAGTGACAAAAGAAGACATGGAGCAAATGAGAGGACACAAAGGTGATGAGGAAGAAAAGAAAATGAGGAGGAAGAGGAGGAGGAGGCTGAGCAGGAGGGAGAGGAGGTGGAGGAGAAGGAGGATGTGGAGTAGGAGAAGGAGAAGGAGGAGGTGGAGTAGGAGGAAAAGGAGGAGAAGGAGAAGAGGAAGGAGGAGGTGGAAGAGGAGGCGGAGTAGGAATAGGAGGAGAAGGAGTGTAAGGAGGAGGAGGAAGAGAAGGAGGAGGAGGAGGAGGACGTGGAGGAGGAGAAGAAGGAGAAGAAGGTGAAGGAGGAGAAGGAGGAGGCGGAATAGTAGAATGAGAAGGAGAAGGAGGAGGAGAAGGAGGCGGAATTGGAGGAATAGCTGAAGGAGGAGGAGGAGTAGTAGTAGTAGTAGTAGTAGTAGTAGTAGTAGTAGTAGTAGGGGGAGGAGGAGGAGGAGGAGGAGGAGGAGGAGGAGGAGGAGGAGGAGGAGGAGAAGGAGGAGGAGAAGGAGGAGAAGGAGGAGGAGAAGGAGAAGAAGGAGGAGGTAACTCGCCAAGACAGTCACCTAGCCTCAACCTATCCAATATATAGAAAATAGAATAGATTGATTACACAAACTCGATGAGAAAAACCGCACTGTCGGAGAAAGTAAACGGATGAAGAATGGAATGAACTGTATATTTCGACCACTATCTTTGGTCTTCTTCAGCAGATAGTTACATAGTATACAAGTAAGAGTTATATAGTCGATACAAGGGGATACAAAGGGAACATGAGAAGGTGGCTCAAGTAAATCTGCCTTGGTAGCGATTGCTGTCTTCCAGGCCATCTATATTGGGTAAAAGTTTTTTAATTGCTAATGTTGTTAAACAACATGATGACCGTTGTCCTTTAGATGTATTATAATTTGGGTAATTTTTATTTAATGATGACTCATTGATCTTCCTCCGGAAATTACATTAAGAGTTGTAGATGGCGTCATGTGTTGCAGACTCATTCTGGATTGCCAACGATTTTATTCATATGAGAAACAGAACTAAACTGGAGAAACATCGTAAAAATATAATAATAAAACTTATTATGTTTAATGTCACGAACTCCCCCTATAAGGAGGCTAGTACGGTGCCCCTTACAGAAGGAATCTGTACCGTGGAATATAATGAACCATGCCCTTGGTCCATCTCGCTGGCGGCAGTGTTCGAATTGCCGTCACTTCGACCTCCGCCGCAAGTAGCGACGCTCTAATCCGCTCGGTCAGCGAGAATCCAATAATAATAAAAAAATATCTCACTTCGATATTCAAGAAGACGAACAAATAATCTCAACTTTTGGCTCCACCCTCATCAATATATAAATCAAACTCAACTATTAAATTTCTACATCAAATGCTGGCCCAAGTCTACTTGTGTATCAGACTCAACCCTTGATGTATAATTTAACACATCTAACACTCCATTATCACAATAACGCTCAATGAAATTGTGGGGTGGGGCGCGGAATAATCTGGGAAGGTTTTATAATAAGGCCATATATTTCTTCAACATTTCGTTTTATTTCGCTTAAGTATTGGCTGCTCCCATTACACACACACACACACACACACACACACACTGTCGACCTTCCCTCAGGGTACGAGATCCGAGTTCTAACGGGTCTCGACATACAATGCCCTGAACTTCCGTCTTTAAATAGTGTGTGTGTGTGTGTGTGTGTGTGTGTGTGTGTGTGTGTGTGTGTGTGTGTGTGTGTGTGTGCGTATGTGACTCACCATGGTCTTGGATCACGTGTTAGACTCGTGTTCGACAGCCTTTTCCCTCCCGGAAGAGAGCTCAGAGCTCATATATGACCGGTCTATGGGTAATGCTGTGACCTTACACGCTTACACACACACACACACACAAAACTCCCGCCCAGGAGAGTTGGAGTAACGACTCACAGCGCAGCAATACTGAAATTATTTCAGCCTCGGGCGGGATTCGAACCCGGACCGCCGTAGCCGCAGCCGGGAACTCTAACCACTGCGCCACGAGGTGTGTGTGTGTGTGTGTGTGTGTGTGTGTGTGTGTGTGTGTGTGTGTGTGAGCCAGGCCATTTCATTCATCTCTGTGGCAGCTCCTCAGTAGTAAATGGCTTCAGAGAGTTTTTGTACACGATTGTACATTCTCTCCTGTCATCTCCTCTTCTTCCTCTTCCTCCTCCTCCTCCTCTTCTATGATCTGTAGGTCGCTCCCCTTCTTCCCTACGCTCCAGCATGTCCAACTCCATTTTCCAGTTCAACTCGTTCTCTTCTTCTATCGTCCCTTCCCTCGTCTATTCCTCCTCCTCCTCTCCCTCCTCCTCCTCCTCCTCTCACTCCTCCTCCTCTTTCTTCTCCTCCTATTCCTCCTCATCCCATTCCTTCCTTCTCCTCCTCTCCCTCCTCTTTCTCCTCCTCTTCTTCTTCCTCTTCCCATTCTTTCTCCTTTTCTTCCTTCTCCTCCTTTCCCTCCTCTTTCTCCTCCTCTCCTTCCTCCTCTTCCCATTCCTTCTCCTCCCCTTCCTCCTACTCCTTTTCCAACTCTTCCTCCTCCTCCATGTCCTCCTCTTCTTCCTCCTTTTCCTACTCCTCCTCCTCCTCTTCTACCTCCTCCTTCTTCTCTTCTTCTTCCTCCACTCTCCCCACCTATACCATCACCACTTCCACCTCCCCATAGATCTTCCACCACCACCTCCCCCATTTCTTTCACCTCCACCTCTACCTCCCCCACCTCCTCCGTAACCACTTCGCCCGCTTCTTCCACCTCCACCACCACCTCTCCTCCAACACCACATCCCCAACCTCCTCCACCACTAGTTACAGCTCTTGCTCCTCCTCCTCCACTTACTCCTACTCCTCTTCCTTCTCCTCCTCCTCCTCTTCCTTCTCCTCCTCCTCTTCCTTCTCCTCCTCCTCCTCTTCCTTCTCCTTTTCCTCTTCCTTCCCCTTCTCCTCCTACTCCTCCTCCTCCTCTTCCTTCTCCTCCTCCTCCTCCTCCTCCTCTTCCTCCCTTGTTCCCTTCAACCATGGAAAGATTTTTCTTCAACATATTTTTTTCTGAGATGCCCAATACACTGTCTTTTTGTCCGCGTCTGTGTCTGTGCCTTAGTCTCTTCCTTCGTTTGTGTCTTCGTCTCTCTATGTCTATGTCTGTCTGTGTGTGTGTGTGTGTGTGTGTGTGTGTGTGTGTGTGTGTGTATGTGTGCGTGTGTGTGTGTGTGTTCTTTATTCGTCTTTTCTCCTCCTTCCTCCATCTTTATTCATTCTTGTTTCTCCAACACCTCCCCTCCTCCGCGTCTTCCACTTCCTCGTGCTCATCCACCTCCACCACCACCATTACCACCACAGATACCACCTCTCTCACTCCTCATCCATCTCATTCTCCCTTCACTCTCGCGCTCTCTCTCTCTCTCTCTCTCTCCACTCCGAATCCTTCTCCTCTTTCTCTCCCCCTCCATCCCTAACTCTCCTCTTCTCCCCTCTCTCCCCTCCCTCTCCCTCTCTCCCCCTCCCTCTCCAACCTCTCCCCCTCCCTCTCCCTCGCTCCCCCTCCCTCTCCCTCTCTCCCCCTCCATTTTCCTCTCTTCCCCTCCCTCTCTCCCCTCCCTCTCCCTCTCTCCCCCTCCCTCTCCCCCCTACCTCCCGCCTCCCACGTGCACCCGAGGCGATATGCAGCATTACTATATTGTACCTATTCAGGGCCTCAAAGCCTTCTTGTGCCAAAGTTTTCCTTCCCCGGACATTTTTTTCCTCTTCCTCCTCCTCGTCCTCCTCGTCTTTCTCCCCCTCTCCCTCCTCCTCGTCCTCCTCCTCCTCCTCCTCCCCCTCCTCTTCCTCCTCCTCCTCCTCGTCCTCCTCCTCCTGTATTTCTCCTCCATTTTTTACTCCTAGTCTCGACCCCCTTTCTTCGTTATCTACCAATGATCGCCTTTGACCGAATCTCCTTCCCAAGGTTTTTCCATTCAACCCCGTCTCTCTCTCTCTCTCTCTCTCTCTCGCTTTCTCGTTCTTTCTTTCCTCTGAGTAATTCATTTTTCGAGTTTCTTCTCCGGTTCGATAGATTCTGGCTTCTGTGCCTGTGTCGCATGAGTTCTGCTTCTTCTTCTCTTCTCTCTCTCTCTCCTCTCCTTCCCTTCCTCTTCCATCTCTCCCTCTCTCCCTACCTACTTCCCTAATCCCACCCCTCCCCTCTGTCCTTCCACCTCTCTTTTCTCTCCCTCCCCCACTCCCTCCTCCTCTCTAAATCCCTCCTCTCCTCCTTTCCCTTGTCCTTCTTTTCCTCCTCCTCCTGCCCCTCTCCCCCCCCCGGCCTTCACCCCCTCTCCTTCCTTCTCCCCTCCGTTCTCTCCCTCCCCTTTTCATCTCCCTCCGCCTCCCTCATCTTCTCATCTCTCTCCCTCCTCCTCCTCATCTCCCTCCGTTCTTCTCATCTTCTGTCATCTTCCTCATCTCCATCCGTCCATCGCCTCCCGTCCCTCTTCCACCCTCTCCTTCCTCCCCGTCTCTCTCCTTCTCTCTCCCTCCCTCCTCAAAATCTCTGCCTCCTCTCTTCTTCCCCCTCCTCCTGCTCTTCTTCCTCCTCCTCCTCACTCTTCTTTATCTCCAAATTGTAGCTCCCCACCCACATTCACCTTCCTCCCCGTCTCTCTCCTTCTCTCTCCCTCCCTCCTCAAAATCTCTGCCTCCTCTCTTCTTCCCTTTCCTCCTCCTCCTCCTCCTCACTCTTCTTTATCTCCAAATTGTAGCTCCCCACAGGCGCTGAATCTCATCTTTCTTGAGATATTGCGTTTCTTTATAAACTGTCACTTTATTCTCGTCCAATTTTTCGTGCGGAAGACATGACGTTTTCCACGTCCCTCCTCCGCTCTCGGCGCTGTGGCGCATTGTACAGCTTGTGCGGCAGTCGGCAGACGATCCTCTCGTATGGCTGAGGGGGTGTGACGGACCCCGACCTGAACGGGATATTCATAGACCGTGACCCTACACAATCCTTTACTTCTGTGCTGTTTTTTAAATTAACCTGACCTTACCTGACCTGTCCTGGTTTTGTCCTGGGCTTACATGACATGACCTAACCTGGCCTATTTTGACTTGACCTGATCTGACCTAATATCATCTGTTTTTTACTTGCCCTGACCTAACCTGGCCTATTTTGATTTGACATGACCTGATCTGACCTAACCTCATCTGTTTTACTTGCCCTAATTTGATCTGACCTGATACGACCTGAGTTGACCTGACCTAACCTAACAAGACCTAATCTCATCTTTATCTGAGCTGATACGACCCGAGTTGACCTGACCTGACCTAACCTCATCTGTTTTACTTGCCCTAATTTGATCTGACCCCGACCTGAACGGGATCTTCATAGACCGTGACCCGTGACCTTTACTTCTGTGCTTTTTTTTTTATTATTAACCTGACCTTACCTGACCTGTCCTGGTTTTGTCCTGGGCTTACATGACATGACCTAACCTGGCCTATTTTGACTTGACCTGATCTGACCTAATATCATCTGTTTTTTACTTGCCCTAACTTGGTCTGAAGAAGAAGGCAAAGAAGAAGAAGTCAAAGAAGAAGAAGGAGAAGAAGGCGAAGAAGAAGGCGAAGAAGAAGAAGGCGAAGAAGAAGGAGAAGAAGAAGAAGAGGAAGAAGAAGAAGATTAAGAAGAAGAAGAAAAAGAAGAAGGAGAAGAAGAAGGCGAAGAAGAAGAAAGAGAAGAAAAAGGCGAAGAAGAAGGCGAAGAAGAAGAAGGCGAAGAAGAAGAAGGAGAAGAAGAAGGCGAAGAAGAAGCCGAAGAAGAAAGAAGGAGAAGAAGAAAAAGAATGAGGTGAAGAAGAAGGAGGAGGAGAAGAAAAAGAAGAAGGCGAAGAAGAAGCCGAAGAAGAAGAAGAAGAAAAAGAAGAAGAAGAAAAAGAAGAAGAAGAAAGCGAAGAAGAAGAAGAAGAAGAAGAAGAAGAAGAAGAAGAAGAAGAGGAAGAAGAGGAAGAAGTCGAAAAAGAGGAAGTCGAAGAAGAAGGCGAAGAAGAAGGCGAAGAAGAAGAAGGCGAAGAAGAAGAAGAAGAAATGGTGTCTGGAGGACATGTAGTCTCCAATGTTTTTTACTTCCTTTGACCTCCTGGCGGAAGATGAACACGACCTTCCCAGCTCCCGGAGGCGGCGAAAGGTCGTCCCTCCCGCCCACAAAACGACCCTTTTCTTCCGCAGGGAGAAATGCGAGACAAGGGCGTCCACCTTCCCGAGAGGAAGATCTTGTTTAGGATCTCCTTGTCGTCGGTGATGTTTTTGGTCGACAAAACGTTCCTGGACTCAGATTCATTTTAGGAATCATATTTTCGATTTTTCTTTTTATCTTTTTCTTTATTGTTCTGTTTTTCCCCATTTCATTATATCTTACTATCTGATTTCATGCATTTTTTTTTGTATAAAGCATTTTATTAATTTTATTCATTTTTTTTTCATTTTAGGGTCCATATTCATTTTTCTTATCTTTTTTTATTATTCTATTTTCCTCATTTCATTATATCTTATTATCTATTTCAATGCATTTGTTTTTTATTTATATATAGTGTTTTTTCATTTTATTCATTTTAGGGCCCATATTCACTTTTCTTATCTTTTTATTATTCTATTTTCCCGATTTCCTTATATCTTATTATCTATTTTAATGTATCTGTTTATATATATATATATATATATATATATATATATATATATATTATATATATATATATAGTGCTTTTTCATTTCAATCATTTTAGGGCCCATTTTCAGTTTTCTTTTTTACCTTTTTATTATTATTCTATTTTCCCCATTTCATTATATCTTATCATCTCTTTTAATGCATTTGTTCTTTTATATATATATATAATACTTTATCTATTTTTGTCATTTTATCAATTTCATGGCCCATTTTCACTTTTCCTTTTTATCATTTTTTTATTATTCTATTTCCCCCCATTTAATTATATCTTATTATCTGTTTTAATGCATTTTTTTTTTTTTTTTACATTGTGTGTTTCTTTTGATAGACCTCTCAGGAGTTGCCAATTTCATGTAAACTCGTCAAATTTGCTTTCAAGGTTCAAGTAAGTTTTTGAGAAGTT
>NC_134795.1:63591037-63603537 GCF_046742065.1 Oratosquilla oratoria
ACTTGGCGCCACCACAGCAGAAGCTACACTTTGGCGCCACCGTGGCAGAGGGTTAAGTCGTTCATTTTTTTTTTTTTTTTTAAGGGGGGGGGGGAGCGTTGCCCTGTTCTTTACTCTTCCCCTCATTTCTTATGCATAGCTTTCGACCCCGTGCTCTTGCGCTACGAACTTTTCATGGCTTAATTTCAATTTCCGTCCCCTTCCTCCTCCTCCTCCTCCTCCTCCTCCTTCTTCTTCCTCCTTATTCGCAGTCTCTTTCTTCTCCATTTCCTTGTCATTTTCATTTAAATCTATTCCATTTACATTTATTTATTTTTTATTCATCAGTTATGAAAATGATAATAGAGATAATGAATTATCACTATCATCTTCACTTTCATCATAAATGTACATATATATATATATATATATATATATATATACACATATAAACATATAGCTATAAGTACAGATACATACACTTGCATTCATATAAATACATACATACATACAAATAAATGCATAGATACATATACATAATATAAAATACAAAAGATATATACATTCATTCATAAAGTTAACATACACATACATACATACATAAATGGAAACGCATACATACATACATACATACATACATACATGCATACTTACATGCACGTGCAAAAGAAACATGAAACATGAAACTACTTCCCCACGAAGACGCTCTTAGTACATTTCCTTCTTGCGAACACCATACGACTTCATTCAACTGAAGCGAACCACCAACTACGACCCTCACTATACCGACCACCAAACAATTCGATTCAGCCAAGGTAGCGTCACCACGCTGAAGAGGATTACCTTGCACTATCTCCACTTCCATGCAGACTGTTGCAAGCCGTACCTGATCCTTCTTTGTCGCAGGAATTCCTTTTTGTTGTAGAGGATCAAGCCCCCGTCCTCTTCCTCCTTCCGAGGATCTATGTTCCTTCTTCTTCCTCCCCCGGCCCTTTCTTCGGGCGGGGGATCTCGGGTCAATCCCCGGGACGGGAAAGACTCCCCCAAAAGCCAAACACAGTTTCTGCTTCTCGACCTAACATGACTTGTCTTTTATACTCCGGCTTATGGTATAGGCACACGCTGTACGAAGCCAAACTTGGGTAGATCATTCTAATAAAATTCGTTCGTTCGTTCTTTCGTTTATTCATTCTGTCATTCACTCGTTCATTAATTCTATTAATTCATTCTCATTGTAACACAAAGGGTTACAAAGGAGAAGCATGCCGACAGGAGACCTTTTGGTCCATAACTAGGTCGGATGCGAAAAAACCATAATAATGGTAAATAAATGAATAAATAAAAATCATAATAACATAAATAATAATAAATAAAATAAATAAATAAGTGCATATGTATAGTTAAATAATAATCAAACAGGTAAACAGTAAACAATAATAAAATGACGAATAAATAACAATAAATGATAATCAAGCAAATAATAATAAACAAACAAATGACAACAAACAAATAAACAAAATAATATAAAATAAATGAACACTTTCGCCCTCACTTAATCACTGTCACTCTTTCTGTTTCTTTTCGTATCTCCCCCTCGATAAAACGAAACACAAAACTAAGATTTCTAATTCACGACAATCTCCCTCGGCCGTTAATGACGCTGCAAACGGGGCATCTAGGTCGTTAACCTGAATGTTCACACTCGGTTCCACTTACTCATCAACTCCACACTCGCACTCTCTACAGATGTCTGTCGATGGGAAACCGTGAATCGAAAATGCAAACGGCGGTGGCAATAATTTGAAAAATAGATAAATAAATAAATGAATGGATGAATGCATATACAGTTAGATGAATACATAAATAGATAGATAAATGAATAAATAAATAATACATGAATAAATGAACGAATATACAGATAGATAAATACATAAATAAATAAATAAATAAATAAATGAATAAATGAATAAATAATACATGAATAAAGAAATTAATGAATAAATGAAATTAAAAAGTATGAGAAAAAACTGAGATGATTAATAAGTGAACAGAATAATGAAAATGGAAAAAAGAAATGAGTTATCTGAAGCAGTACATAAGAAACAGGTTTAAAGGAGGCTGGATATTTTACATATTTAGTAAGATTATAATAACGGAGAAATAACCGAGCCCAAGACACTAAAAACCCGAGAAACGACCGAAACATTAAATAAGAGAAGGTAAGCAAATCCTTATCTAGACAAATACAGGCAGAGTCGAGAACACAGCGGAAGCTACGCTGTTGTATGTAAACGAGCTGTGGACTTTGGAAACTGTCCTAATATCACCGTAGATGGGACTGTTTACGGTCTACAGGTAACATAATCACTGTGAACCCAACCAGATTTGCCACTCCCCACATGACCCAAACATATGGGTGAGCCATGACCTACAAATCCATAAAACACATCTACCTTCGTTTTACGATATTCTTATTGCTCCCCTAGTGCAACATAACTGCCTCTTGCGCTTAACACAGAGGTCCTGCTTCCACAATGAATGACGACCGCCCCTGTGCCTCCCACGCCAGCTTCCCCCTCTGGCGTCGTTCTCAGCCTCATAGGCCTCGCCCGCTGTGCACACACCAGGAGGCTCTCCTGAGACCCTCCTCTCCCCCTGAGCCTCCTGTGACGTCATGCGGGCAGTCTCCTCGGGGTGTCATTTGGCTCGGGTTCAGTCCCTAGGACGCTGCTTCCTCTCTACCCACATACAGTACATACATGCGCACGCATGTATGTACTGTATGTACGTACACTGCTGTATATATATGTATATATATATATATATATATATATATATATATATATATATACAGCTCATATATGACCGATCTATGGGTAATGCTGTGACCTTACACGCACACACGCACCCAACTCCTTGCCCACGAGAGTTGGAGTAACGACCCGTAGCGCAGCGATACTGAAATCATTTCAGCCCTGGGTGTGTGTGTGTACGATATATATATATATATATATATATATATATATATATATATATATGTGTGTGTGTGTGTGTGTGTGTGTGTATACATACATACACATATATACATACATACATGTAAGTATACATGTGTACATATACGCACATATACTTCCCAATCTCGTCATATATAGAAGGGACATCTCCAGGAAAACTGTCACAAAGGTTAATTCGTAATAAAACAAAATTTAAAGTGGACCCATAGTGCCACACTACATATTCCACTCCACATAACTCATATAAACAGAAACATTTCCGCATAGAACGGAAACTTAATAAGAACAGGTTCGTCTCTAATGTATGAATTCGCATATTTGCGTCCAATTGCGTCATAGCTTCACCCTTAAGAGCATTTATGCACATATGCACGTATACACTGCATGTATGAAACGTATCACTACGCCTACATACACAACGTAACCGAGCATGGCCGAGTTGTTTCAATTAGCAGAGTGGTAGCTGTCCCTCCGTGTGCTTAAGGTGGGCCGTCTCCTCCGCCCCCAAGGTCAGCAAATACAGAACCTTGGCCATAACTCGCACTCCTACGGAAAGGTTGACCTCAGGTCAAGTGACCTCTCCTGGACTCTTATCAAAAGGGTTCAGTCTGTCTTCGTTTAACACTAAATTGTTTTGTGTTTGTGTTCAACTAATTTCACTAGGTTCTAGTTACCGGACTAGTTGGCGGGTCCTAGACTGAAGAGAACTATCTAGATTTATAGACACTCCCCCCCCCACACGTATACTTACACATAACTCGTGGCGCAGTTGATAGAGTTCCCGGTTACCACTACGACGGTCCGGGTTTGAAATCCCGCCCAGGGCTGAAATAATTTCAGTATTGCTGTGCTGAGAGTCGTTTCTCCAACTCTCATGGGCGAGGAGTTGGGTGTATGTGCGTGTGTGTGCGTGTAAGGTCACAGCATTACCCAGAGATCGATCATATATGAGCTCTGAGCTCTCTTCCGGGAGGAAAACACCTGTTGATCACGAGTCCAACACGTGGTCCAAGACCATGGTGAATCACACGTGCATGCATACACACATATACACGTGCAAACACACACACACATGCCGATTGTTATGAATATGTTAATAACAAAATAATAAAACGCCCTGGGTCCTTTCATCAATCATGATGTATGTAAATATTTTTGGATCTTGTTGAAATTGGTGGGCATGTACACATGTACGCATATACGTATGTACGTGTATAATTCTCCTGATTACGTCCTCGTGTTTATTTGTGCGCGTTTATGCATACACATACATGTGTGTGCATGAAGGTGCACGTACATGTGCTTGTGCCTGAGTGCGGAAGTTTGTGTACGCGCGCGCGTGTGTGATTCACCATTGTCTTGGATCACGTGTCGGACTCGTGATCGACAGCTATTTCCTCCGGAAAGAGAGCTCAGAGCTCATATATGACCGATCTATGGGTAATGCTATGACCTTACACGCACACGCACAACTCCCCACGAGAGTTGGAGTAACGAATTGCAGCTTAGCGACACTGAAATTATTTCAGCCCTGGGCGGGATTCGAACCAGGACTGCCTTAGTGGCGACCAGGAACTCTACCAACTGCGCCATCGAGTCGTGTGTGTGTGTGTGTGTGTGTGTGTGTGTGTGTGTGTGTGTGTGTGTGTGTGTGTGTGTGTGTGTGTGTGTGTCTGTGTGTAGCCTATGTCTGTGGCTACATGAAGAAAGCCCACGTTCTTAAAGCTTGCATCAAACAGGAAAAGACATGCAATTCTTAAGAGCAGCGTTTCTCAACCTTAAGGTTCCCCGGAACCCTAAGGTTCCGCAAAAGGTCCCTAAGGGTTCCGCAAGAACAAGTGAAATAAGCTAATGCACTTTTGATTTTTTATTTAATTTCATATACGTAATATAATTAAACACACACGACATATTCTTGGTTATTGTAATAATGTAATATAGACATCATCCTATCTAACCTATTATCACGATGAAAATAAAATGAGAAAGATTTTTTTTTTTTTTGCGCAGGGGTTCCTTGAGACATGCAATTTATTTTAAAGGTTACGCAAAGGTAAAAAGGTTGGGAAACGTTGTCTAAGAGTCTCAAAGGGAAGAAGAAGAACAAATCTAGACATGTCACGTCTTTGTGTCCTCAAAAATCGAAGAAAACGGGAAGAGGAAAGTCGAAGAGATCTCGAAAGAAGACGAAGAAAATGAGCCAATTTTGGAACGGGGACGACCTGAAGAGGAGTAGCTGAATAAAACATATGAGGATGGTCGGAGAAAAAACGAGATCGAGTGGAAGAAAACGGACTGTGAACGTAAGAAAACGGCTTGTGAACAGAAGAAAACGGATTGCGAACAGAAGAAAACGGATTGCGAACAGGAGAAAACGGATTACGAAAAGAAGAAAACGGATTACGAACAGAAGAAAACGGATTGCGAACAGAAGAAAACGGATTGCGAACAGAAGAAAACGCATTGCGAACAGAAGAAAACGGGTTGCGAACAGAAAAAAAAAAACGATTGCGAACAGAAGAAAACTGATTGCGAACAGAAGCAAACGGAGTGAACAGAAGAAAACGGAGAGTGAACAAAAGAAAACGGAGAGAGGACGGAAAAAAAAGGGAGAGAGAGAGATAACTTGTTCAAATGAAGTAAAACTAAAACCGGATTAACTCCCATGAAGACCAGAAGCCACAGTAGGCCCTGTGGCTGGCAGACATACCCAGACGGTGGAAGATGAAGACAAATGTTGCGGAAAAAAGGAACGAAAGAAAGAAATTAGTCGATAAGGTTGCAATTAGAGATGAGGTCGATAAGCAGACAATGGACCCTGAGGACCCGTGGAGCAAGAAAAGGAACAAACCCGTACAGGAACCAGAATGGGCAGACCCACAGATAAACGAAGAATAATTCGGTAGCAGAATAAGACTCAAGTTTCTTTTATGTATACATACATACATACATATATACATGTATATATATATATATATATACATATACATATATATATACATGTATATACATGTAATATATATATATATATACAGTGTGTGTATATATATATATATATATATATATATATATATATATATATATATACATACATATGGTTTAACGTCAGAAACTCCCCCTATCGGAAGGCTTGGACGGTGCCCCTCACAGAGGACTTTGTACCGTGGAATTTAATGAATCATGCCCTTAACGGCGCCCTTACCCGATCAGCCGCACATACATGCATATACTTCAAAGAGCGATGGAACGATACCAAATCTTTAACGATTCCGATACTTGTCCCGATACTATTCTAAACTTCCGATTCCGATAAATGACTGATAAATGTACTTTGTTCATAAAATATTTGTTACCCAAACCAACTCCAAGACCAGAAAATAAACATGTATTATCATGGCAGGTATCAGAATCGGACTTGTTTAGGTATCGGAAGTATCGGAATCGTCGAATATGTATCGGAAATATCGGAATCGTCGAATAGGTATCGGAAGTATCGGAATCGTCGAATAGGTATCGAAAGTATCGGAATCGTCGAATAGGTATCGGAAGTATCGGAATCGTCGAATAGGTATCGGAAGTATCGGAATCGTCGAATAGGTATCGGAAGTATCGGAATCGTCGAATAGGTATCGGAAGTATCGGAATCGTCGAATAGGTATCGGAAGTATCGGAATCGTCGAATAGGTATCGGAAGTATCGGAATCGTCAAAAATGTTGGTATCGTCCCATCACTAATTTCAAAGAGCGAGAAAAAGGACCTACTAGGTTGAAAGAAAAAATTATTTCAAGAAATGGAATAAACTTCAAAATGGAAGTGATTGAACCAAATTATCACTTGGGCAAAGATCTAAGGAAATTGCTGTAATGTTTGTTAATTGACTATGGTTCATTTGTCTGTTGGGTGTTCGTTTAATTCATTCTATCTAGTCATCTATATTTTCTATTTATCTCTATTTATCTATCCATTCATTTATTTACTTATCTATTTGATTACTTATCAATTTATTTATTTATTCATTTATTAGTTGTTGTTTTTTTTATATATATATAATCAAGACTTTGTTATGGACTGAATGGTCTACTATAGGCAATCATGGCCAATTGCAAAAATTACAAAGAAAAATAACGATGAAAAAGAAATTTCTTAAAGAATTTCTTTTGAATGCGAGGAGGAAAAAAATCAGAGAGAAGAGAGTTCCAGAGCCTCTCGGTGAACACAACTCCTGTAACCCAGTTGATTTGATCTAGTTTAACATTTTCTTCTAGTTTAACCTTTCACCGTTAATTCAAGAGTCTAAGGAGAAGCGTTCCAAGGCCTTCCAATGAACTTACAAAGGATTACAAAGGCGGAGCATGCCAACAGGAGACCTTTTGGTCCATAACTAGGTCGGATGCGAAAAAAATATAATAATGATAAATAAATAAATAAATAAATAAATAAAGATTATAATAATATAAATAATAAATGAAATAAATGATAAAAATAGATCAATAATCATACAAATAAATAAACAAGCAAATAAACAAATGAATAAATACGGAAATGAATACAAACATATGAATAAACAACAGGACTCTTTAAGGTTAAAGGTGACCTTTTGGTCCATACAGACCTCTAACAGCTGTGTCTAACTCTTGGCCTGAACCCACAGTCCCATTCTCCCCCCATCCCGACTGCGTAAATGCAACAAAGCCAAGAGGAAAGGAAAGAAGCCAAGAGGAAAGGAAAGAAGGTAAAAGAAAGGCAAGGAAAGGGAAAACCACGTCAGGAACTGAATGAGCTCAAATGTGAAGAGGGCGGGGTGGGGAGGTGGAGGAGGGGAGGAGGGGAGGAAGAGGAGGAGGGGAAGAGGGGAGGAAGAGGGGAGGAGGGGAGGAGGAACAGAAGGGGAGGAGGAAGAGAAGAGGAGAAGGAAGGGGAGGCGGGGAGGAGGAGGAGGGGAGAAGGAAGGGGAGGAGGAGAGGTGGAAGAGGAGGAGGAGGAGGAAGAGGGTGAGAGGGAGGAGGAGGAGGAGGAAGAGGGTGAGAGGGAGGAGGCTGAAAAGGAAGAGGAGGGCGAGGAGAAGAAGGAGGAGGACGAGGACAAGAAACATGAGGAAGAAGAGAGGAGGAGGAGGAGGAGGAGGAGGAGGAGGAGGGGGAGGAGATGGGAGACAGGAGTGGGTAAGGAGTGAGGGAGGAAGTGAGTGAGGGAGAGAGGGAGTGAGTGAGGGAGAGAGGGAGTGGTGGGAGGAGAACTGTGGGAGAGGAACAGTGGGGAGTAGGGGGAGGAGTGGATAGGAGTGGGGAAGACGAGCGGTAGCGTGGGGGGAGTGGAGGATGAGGAGTGAGGATGGAAATGGGGAGTGAGGGAGGAGTTGGAGAGTAGGTGGGAGTGAGGAGGAGTGGAGTGGGGGAGTGAGGGAATAGGGGAGGAGAAATAGGGAGAAGTGAGGGAGGAGGAGGAGTGAGAGAGGAATGGAGGAGTAGTGGAGGAGCAGCAATGAAAAGGGAGGAGGAAGAGGAGGAAGAAGAGGGGATGAAGAAGAGTACAAGGGGGAGAACGGGGAGTGTGGTGGAGAAGATGGTGGAGTACGAGGGAGAGGATGAGAAGGATAAGGAGTACGAGGGGGAGGATGGGGGAGAAGTAGAAGGAAGGGGAGAGATGGAAGAGGAGAGAGAGGAGGAGGAGGAGGAGAAGCAGAAAGAAGAGGTGAGGGTTAGGAAGAGGAAAGAGGGACGGGGAAAGAGGAAGAGGGCCTATGATGATGATGATGATGATGATGATGATGATGATGATAATGATGAGGATGATGATGATGATGACGACGACGACTACTACTACCACTACTACTACTACTACTATTATTATTATTATTATTGTTGTTGTTGTTATTATTATTATCTTTATCTTATTTTTATGTATTCATTTATATTTATTTTTTATTTTATTCATTTATCTATTTGTGTTAGTCTTCATGAAAGAAGTCTGAGAGAGTTGGTCTATAGGGATGCCACTGGAATCCCTAAAAATATTGACTGTATACAACGTGTAGTCACCACCCCATACGCACTTAAGCGATAGAGGGGAAATAAAGGAGGAGGAAAAAGGAAGGAAGAGGAAGAAAGAAGAAGGAAGAAGGAGAGGCGGAGGAAGGAAGTAGGAGGAAAGATAAGGGAGGTAAAGAAGGGCTGTGGAAGAAGGTGGGAA
Organism: Oratosquilla oratoria; assembly: GCF_046742065.1. Taxonomy (NCBI): domain Eukaryota; kingdom Metazoa; phylum Arthropoda; class Malacostraca; order Stomatopoda; family Squillidae; genus Oratosquilla; species Oratosquilla oratoria. Next base: position 63,600,221 of record NC_134795.1, read on the forward strand.
AAGAAAGGATAGGGAAGGGGAGAGAGAGAGAGAGAGAGAGAGAGAGAGAGAGAGAGAGAGAGAAGGAGGAAAGAGGAGGAAGGAGAAGAAAGGAAAAAGATGGAGTGGTAAGGAGAAGGAAGGAGGAGAAAGGAAGAGCAAGGAAGACAAAGGAGAAGTTAAGATAAGGAAATAAATAAGGAGAAAGCAAGATAAGTAAGGAGAAGGAAAGAGAAGTAAGGAGTAGAAGAGAGAAGTAAGGAGGAGAGGGAGAAGGGACAAAGAGAGAGAAGGGGGAGGAAGAGGAGGAGAAGGAGGAGTAGGAGGAAGAGGAGGAGGGGGTAAGAGAAGGGAACAGGGAAGAGGGGGAAGAGAAGGAAGAGAGGGAGGAGGAAGGAGGAGGAGGAGAAGGAAGGAGAATTAGGAGGAGGAGAAGGAGGAGTAGGAGGAGGACGAAAAGTTATAAGGAGGTATGGGGAGGGAGAGGAGGACGAGGGAGGAGGAGGGAGGAGGTAAGAGGAGGGGGAGGAGGACGAGGGAGAAGGAGGAGGGAGAAGGAAGAGGCAGGAGAAGGAGAAGGAGGAGGGAGGAGGGGAGTAGGAGGGAGAGGAAGAGGAGGGAGAATTAGGAGGGGGTAGGAATAGGGTGAGGAGGAGGAGGAGGAGGAGGAGGAGGAGGAGGAGGAGGAGGAGGAGGAGGAGGAGGAGGAGGAGGAGGAGGAGGAGGAGGAGGAGGTGAGGGAGGAGTCGCGCTAAGATCAGGAGCACGACGAAGGCAGTCCCTGCAGGAGACATGGAAGGAGCGAGCGAAGGGATCGAGGATGATAAACCATTTTAGCCTCAATACCTCAACTGATAAAACGCCCTTGGACTTCCCTCATCTCCTCAGTGCCTATCTCCAAGGGCCCCGACCAGGCCCTAATAGCCCTTATCCAGGGACACCCGAAGGGCTATTATACCTCCACCCTTCCGCAACAGCCACCATGAGCTCCTCATCGCCCTTATTCGCTTCTGGAATAACACTTAAAACCCCACGAAATTGAACTCGAGGGGGTGGTAAACGATAATGAGCTTTACGTTGTCATGTCCTAAGGGTGTTTTCCCCCTGCACGGGAAGGCTTGTGTGTGAGACAGCTACAATCATCAATATTTCCTTTCCGAATCTGCGTCTTTTCTTCACTTATGAAACCAGACCGTATTCGTTTTATTCTTCCTTTTCCTTTTCCTCTTCCTCCTCCTCCTCCTCCTCCTCTTCTCTCCTCTCACAGCCTCCACCCCCCCACTCCCCCTCATCCTTATCTAGGGACTATTATTCAGCTGAGCATCCAGTCTGTCCTAACAAACATACAAACAAACAAAACAAATAAAGGCGCACACCTACACACACACACACACACTATATATATATATATATATACATATATATAGGACGTAGGTGGAGTAAGAAACACCGGACTCTTAGTCTGAGTTTCTTCCTGAGCAGTTTCGCAAGTATGCTTTGAAAAAGCATACCTACAAAACTAGTCAGGAATAAACTCAGACTAAGACTCCTGTGTTTCCTAATCCACTTATGTCAACCTGTCAGAATATTTCAATATATACATACATATATATATATATATACATATACATATATGTATATATATATATATATATATAAAGACTTCCTAGTATACTGTGCGTTTGTGTACAGTGGAGATGACAACATGATAATATTTACCTGCGTTATTCCTATCCTGAAACTGACTACCTCCTTCACTTCCCCACCCCTCGCCTTCACCCTCGCCTTCCTCTCCGTTCACCTTCCCCCTTCCCCGTCCTTATCTTTCCCCTAAGCGAGACCTTGCCAGCCACAGTTCACCTGAACACCCCTGACTTCGCTGTTCGTGTTATCCTTCTTTCTATACCCGGCGCCACTCTCGCTTGCCTTGCGCCAGGCGTACTGGCTTGTCGCCGTTGTAAAAATGTACGTTTTGGTCTGTGCGATTAATTACATATTAGCCTTACTATCACAGCCAGTGGTGGGTGAAGCGTATCAAAGGGTTACAAAGGATTACAAAGGCGGAGCATGCTGACAGGAGACCTTTTGATCCATAACTAGGTCGGATGCGAAAAAAATTAGTAATGATAAATAAATAAAAATAATAATTTAAATAATAATAAATAAAATAAATACATGCATAGGTATAGCTAGATAGTAAACAAACAGGTAATTAGTAAATAATAATAAATTGACAGGTAAATAATAATAAATAAAAATCAAGCAAATAATAAACAAATAGACAAATAACAACAAACAAATAAACAAATAATATTTGGGGTAAACAAGTTCACAGCTTCGGTTAAAATGATCGGCCTCGTACCTTGGCAGCTCGAATCAAAACGTCCCCATTCAAAAGCGAAGAATTAGTGCTGGAGACAGTCATGTGACGATTAATTATATAATATTATTAATTATTAATTATACAATTAATCGTCACATTATTGTCTCCGTCACTAATTCTATCGATCAACGAAGATCGTTCATGGCTCGTTGATAATTATCAACGAGCCATGAACGATCTTCGTTGATCGATATAATCGAGCCTTTACTCGACCCTTCCGGTTCCTGGTAGAGAGATCGACCTTGGTAAATCAACGTTTAATTTTTATATATTTATTCATTTACTTATTTTCTTGCGGCATTGCTTCTGACCCAGGGCAGTGGGTGAGATGCAGAGATGACCCGTCATCCAGGAGGAGCCAAGATAATGGGAGGGAGGGAGGGGTGGTGAATGGGAGTGGAGTATTTGGGGATGGAATGGGTGGGAGTGGATTTATGCCTTTGACTTTGGCTATCTTCCTTATAAGGGGAGAAAGAACTGTTGGTATATGTATGTATATATATGTATTTTCTTTTTCGTTAGCTGAATAAAATTGGCTGCTGTTCCCTCAAAGGATCTCACGGAACTTGCGTTGTCATCGGCGGCATTCCATGACCTTATGGACGCTAATAAGATGTATACAATAAGATACATAATCATTCAATAATGAAATTGCAAACAAGAATATAAATCAACAAATGATTGAATAAATAATAAATAAACAAAAAAACAAATGAATAAGTGAATATATACATAAAAATGCAAATATATATAAAAAATAAAGCAAATAAGAATAATAATAGATAGGATAACCATAAATGAATTAACTATATTAAAAGATAAATAATTATCTAAATATATATATATATATATATATAAATATATATATACATATATATATATATATATATATATATATATATATATATATATATATATATATATATATATAAAACCAGTGGGAAAATTGAAAGGT
>NC_134795.1:63606037-63618537 GCF_046742065.1 Oratosquilla oratoria
ACCTACTCCTCCTCGTGCTCTTCCCCTTCCTCCTCCTCCTCCACCACCTCTTCCTTCGCGTCCTCTTCCTTCTCCTCCTCCTCCTTCACCTCCTCCTCCTCCTCCTTCACCTCCTCCTCCTGCTCTTCCCCTGATCTCAGCAAAAGACTCGGGTGCCTTGGGTCCATTAGTGCCCGAATTGACTAATTTGTGCCGAGAGGGAGGGAGGGAGGGTGGGAGGGAGACCCGTGCTCGGCTCAGAGGCAGGCAGGTTCTCTGTAATAGCCCTCTGAAGGATGTCACCCTCTATAGGAGAAAAAAAAAAAAAGTCCACTTTATCACCGGACGGGGGAGAGTGGCGAGGGAAAGGGGGAAAGAAAGAAGGCCAGAGGGGGGGGAGGGGGAAAGGGGAAAGGGAAGAGGGGAAAGGGGGAGTGGGTTGAAAGGTAAAGGAAGGGGAAGAAAGAGAGCCAGAGGGGGTGGAATGGAAAAGGGGAAGGGAAAGGGGGAAGGTAAAGGGGAAAGGAAAAGGTAAGGGAAGGGAAAAAAAGAGAGCCAGAGGGGGTGAAAGGGAAAGGGGAAAGGGGAAGGTAAGGGAAGGAAAAGGGAAAGGGAAAGGAAAAGGTAAAGGAAGGGAAAGAGAGAGAGCCAGAGGGGGTGGAAGGGGAAAGGGGAAAGGGAAATGGGGGGGAGGGGAAAGGGCAAATGGGTTGAAAGGTAAGGGAAGGGGAAGAAAGAGAGCCAGAGGGGGTGGCAGGGAAAAGGGGAAAGGAAAAAGGGAAGGGAAAGGGAAAGGGGGAGTGGGTTGAAAGGTAAGGGAAGGGGAAAAAAGAGAGCCAGAGGGGGTGGAAGGGAAAGGGGAAAGGGGAAGGGAAGGGAAGGGAAAGGGGAAGGAAAAGGGGAAGGAAAAACTAAGGGAAGGGAAAGAGAGCCAGAGGGGGTGGAAAGGGAAAGGGAAAAGGGAAAGTGGAAAGGGGAGAGGGGAAAGGGGGACTGGGTTGAAAGGTAAAGGAAGGGGAAGAAAGAGAGCCAGAAGGGGTGGAAGGGAAAGGGGAAGTGAAAGGTAAGGAAAGGGAAAGAAAGCCATAGGGAATGGAAGGGAAAAGGGGAAGGAAAGGGGAAGGGAAAGGGGAAGGAAAGAGAAAGAGAGCCAGAGGGGGAAGGGGAGGGAGAGGAGGGAGAGAAGGAGTGGAAGGTGAGGAAGAGGTGAAGTGGAAGAGGAGGGAGAGAGGGAGTTGGAGGGGAGGGAAGGGAGAGTGGAGGGGGAGAGAGTGAGTGAATTGAGAGTGGAAGGGGGAGGGAGAGGGGAAGTTGAAGAGGGGAGTGGGGAAGTGGAAGGGGAGAGAGATGGGGAGTGGTTAGGGAGGGAGAGGGGAGTTGAAGGAGGGAATGGTAGAGTGGAAAGGGGAGAGGGGGAGTGGAAAAGGAGGGAGAGACGGAGTGGAAGGAGAAGAAAAGGAGAGAGTGGAAGAGGTGGGAGGGGAGTGAGAGGGAGGAGTGGAAGGGGAGTGAGAGGGGAGGAGTGGAAGTGGAGTGAGAGGGGAGAGTGGAAGGGGAGAGAGAGGGGGAGTGGTAGGGGGAAGGAGAGGGGAGAGTGGAAGGGTGGAAGAGGAGGGAGAGAGGGAGTGGAATGTGAGATAGAGGGGGAGTGGATAAGGAAGGAGAGGGGGAATGGAAGGGGAGGGAGTGGGGAGTTAAAGGAGGGAGTGGGGGAGTGAAAGAGGAGTGCAAGGAGAGGGGAGAGTGGATGAGGAGAGAGAAGGGAGAGGAGGGAAGGAGGGAGGGGAAAGAAGTGAAAGGTGAAGGAGAGGAAGGGAGAGAGGGGGGATGGGGAGTGGAAGGGAGAGTGGGGGAGAAAGGGGAGAGGAGGGAAGGAGAGAAGGGGAGAGGGAGTGGGGAGAGGCGGAGGAGGAAGGGGAGGGGAGGGAGCGGAAGGGAGGAGGAGGGAGGGGGAGTGGAAGGGGGAGGGGAGGGGGAAATGGGAAGGGGGAAGGGAAGGAAGGGGAGAGAGGGAGGAGAGGAAGAGGGGGAAGGGGGAGAGGAGGGAGGAGTGAACGAATGGGAGAAGTGGAAGAAAGAAGGAGAGGAAGGGGAGGAGAGGGGAAAGAAGAGGAGAGGAAAAAAAGAAAAGACGCTTAGTGGATAAAGAAATAAAATATTCAAAACAAACGAAAGAATCGTTAGAAGAGATACCAAAGAAAAAAAATAACAGGTGGGGAGGAGGGAGAAGGGAGAGGAAGGAGTTGGGGGGAGTGGGAGAGAGGGAGCGGGGGGTAAGGGGAGAAAGGGAGCGGGGGTAAGGGGAGGGAGGGAGAGGGAGAGAGAGAGAGAGAGAGAGAGAGAGAGAGAGAGAGAGAGAGAGAGAGAAAAGAAAGAGGGAGAAAGAGAGAGAGAGAGGGAGGGAGAGAGAGAGAGAGAGAGAAGAGGGAGAAAGAGAGAGAGAGGGAGAGGGAGAGAGAGGGAAAGGGAGGGAGAAGGAGAGAGAGGTAGAAAGAGGGAAAGGGAAAAGGCGCGCGAGAGAGAGAGAGAGAGAGAGAGAGAGAAATAGAGAGAAAGAGAGAGAGAGAGAAAGAGAGAGAGAGACTGGGGAGGACGGGGGATAAAAGGAAAAGTGAATAACGTGCTTGAAGGGTGAAAAGGACGAAGAGGAGGAGAAGGAGGAGGAGGAGGAGCAGGAGGGTGATTCTGAGGAGGAGGGAGGAGGAGGCGGTGCAGGAGGAGGGGAAGAAGAAGAGGAGGACGGGGGGGGGGAAGGGGCTACGATGTGAAGGCCACTTGGCCTAGACAGTGGCCACAATTAAGCCTAGCGTACGACGCGGATATTTATACACTAAATCCTTGCGCTTACGTCTAGACCAATCTGTTCCCTCGTTCGACAACCCAGAGGGTACCGGTGACTGCCACTTGCCCTAGCTATCCAAGCACACAGGGGAAAGGTTACTTGGGCAATAGCTGAGCGCTTCCTGGGTTCAGATTCTCGAGTTTCCTGAACACGTAATTCGACACACAGAGTCTGTCCACATGGAAGGCAATGATGCTTACACGTAATGTCACGTCACAGAAAGTCTGTGGGTTACGTGAATGTTTGATATGGTTTGACGTCACAAACTCCCCCCCCCCCCTTATCGGAAGGCTAGAACGGTGCCCCTCACAGAGAACTTTGTAGCGTGGAATTTAATGAACCATGCCCTTGGTTCAACTTCGCCGGAGGCAGGATTCGAACCACCATCCCCTCGACCTTCGCCGCAATTAATGACGCCCTAACCCGCTCGGCCAGCGAGCTTCGTGAACGTAAACATCGAAAATGTTGAAAACGTTCCAAGAAATACAAAACGGCCTTAAAACTCGGTCAAGGTGAAATAAACACGAATTAGTTTCAAGTGTTTTCGCTACGGAAATGAGTAAAGTAACCAGGCACAGAAAGGCGCGCATGTGATTCACCATGGTCTTGGATCACGTGTCGGACTCGTGATCGACAGCTATTTCCTTCCCGGAAGAGAGCTCATACCTCATATATGACCGATCTATGGGTAATGCTGTGACATTACACCCACACCCACACACCGAACTCCCCACTCCCCACCCACGAGTTGGAGTAACGACCCGCAGCGCAGCGATACTGAATTCATTTCATCCCTGGGCGGGGTTCGAACCCGGACCTCCGTAGTGGCAGCCGGGACCTCTACCACTGCGCCACGAGTCGTGTGTTTACGCTTCTGTAAAGATTTTAAAACACAAGAAACCTCAGGCAAAACTTGGGGGATAGAACTCGAGGAAATCATCAATGATGCAGACAACGACGACAACAGGTCGGCAGGCTGGCAGGTCACTCGTGCCTTGACCTTCCTTCCGACCTGTGTCACCGCTTCGTCTCAGGTCGATTCCTGCTCGCGCCGACGGGCACCGAGAGGGCGTCAATGGCCTGGGAAGCTTAATGGACGCCAACGAGATGAGGAAGGGGAGTGTGGGGGGAGGGGGAGTTGTTCCTTTGGAAGAGAAAGTGGGGGGAGTGGGGGGAAAGGGGGAGAGGTAAAATGTGCCAAGGAAGGGGGAGGGCAAGTGGGGGAGGAGTTTATAATGAAGAATGAAGAGGAGAGTATCGTAGTAATGTGTGTTTGGCATATGATATATCTTGCTTATTTCTTATTCTGTTTTATTAACTTGATTGTAATGGTGACGGTGATGGTGATGGATGAGGATGGTGATAATGGTGATGATAATGGTGATCATGACGGTGATGGTGTTGGTCATGGATTTATAAAGGATTACGAAGGAAGAGCATACCGGCCTGTATCAAATCACCCGTAAGTCTATTTTTTTTTTTTTTTTTTTTTTTTTTTTTTAGGGAAAATACATTCATATGTTTTAGTCGATTTTCGTATGATTTATCTCTGATATTTGGAATAATTTTTGTGGCTCGCCGTTGTTCTTTTTTCCAATCTGTCACTGTCTTTAATGAGATTCGGTGACCATACGGAAACAGCATATTCCAGATGTGGACGAACTAACGATTCGTATAGATTGATAATGACAGATGGACTTTTGAAATGAAAAGATCGCGTAATCAGTCCTAGAATCTTATTTGTTTTATCTGAGGCGGAAATACACTGCTTAGATGATTTGAGATCATCATTGATAATTACGCCGAGATCCTTTTCACTATTCATTATTGTTAACGAATTTCCAAATAACTTGTAATCGTACGTATTGTTATTTTCATCTATGGGCATAACCTTACATTTACTTGTGTTTAATTTCATCAGCCAATTTTCAGACAAATGTTGTAGTCAATCTAAATCTTCTTGAATATCTAATTGGTTTAAATAATCATTTGCCATTCCGCACAGTTTTGTATCATCAACAAATTTGGAGACAATAGATTTCATTCCGTGGTCTATATCATTTATATATCCTATGAACAGAAGTGGCCCAAGAATAGTACCCTGAGGAACTCCACTCGTAACATTTTTCAATCTATAAGTTTGCCAATCAAAACAACTCTGTTTACGATCGTTTAACCAATTACTATTCCAGCTTAATAGGCTACCACTAATTCCGTGTGAAGTTAATTTAGCAAGTAGTCTTTCGTGCAGGACGGTATCAAAAGCCTTCACAAAGTCTAGATATATTAAATCTATATTGTTTCTTTTATCATAATTTGAGACGACTGTGTTGTAGAACTCGAGTAGGTGGTGATGTTTTGGACTATCCCGAAACTGCTGCGTCAAGGAACCCAGCATCCTCCAAATATCTAAAGCTTCAGTAGTGCAAGCTGGAAAGGGAATACGATGAAGCTAAACGAAGGGGGGAAAAAAACTCCACCGCCACCACCAACAACACCATCACCACCACCGCCTCCACAACCACTGCCACCACCATATCCACCCCCAATACCACCACTGCCGCCATCACTACAGCCATCACCAACACCACCATCACCACCATCGTCACCAATACCATTATCATCACAGTTTTCACAACCACTGCCACCACCACCGCCGTCTCTACCACCATCTCCAACGCCAATACCGTCACCGTAATGGTGACCAACACCAACACCACCATCATCACCACTATCTCCACCACCACTACCGCCACCACCACCACCTGCATCACCACCCCCTCCACCACCACCACCGCCATTACCACCACCCCCGCCACCATCACCACCACCGCCACCAACCCCTCCACCTTTACAACCATCCCACCACCACCGCCACCACCATCACCACCATTGCCACAACCGCCACCACTACCACCACCACTACCACTTCTTGCACCCTTTCCCCCTCCCCCCTCCTGGTGGGGACACACTTGAGGCCCTCCTTGTCTTCCTCGCCCTCGCGGTGCCCTTCGGCCTTTCTCCTCTAATGCGCCCCCTTGTCTTGTCTTGTCTTGTCTCGTCTTGGCCCTGATGGAGGAGACACAAAGGGTTCTCTGCTTAGAATGCGCGTCCCGACCAGCATACTGTAGGCGCATTCATTCGCTCATACCTCATCGTACCTGCGTAGGCGTACCCACAAGCATAGAAACAGCTTCAGTATACGCGCGGACGTAAGCATGTATTCTGGATATACAAGCATACACAAGTGTGATTCACCATGGTCTTGGACTACGTGTTGGACTCGTGATCGACAGTTATCAACCTCCCGGATTCAGAGCTCAGAGCTCGTATGACCGATCTATGGGTAATACTGTGACCTTACACGCAAACACACACCCAACTCCCCACCCACGAGAGTTGGAGTAACACCCCGCAGCGCAGTGATACTGAAATTATTTCAGCCCTGGGCGGGAGTCAAACCCGGACCGCTGTAGTGGCAGGCGAGAACTCTAACCACAGCGCCACGAGGTGTGTTCGAATGTGTATGCGTGTAACTGTGCCTCGGCATTGGCGTGTCCATAGCATACACGTCTGGGTATGTGTGGTCATATGCACATCATACCTCAGCATATCAGTAAGATCATAACTCAGTATACCCCGGGCTTAGTGGAAGGCAATCTGCCGAAAGGACGAATAAAAATCTGAGTCAATCAAATGAGTACGGAGCAGTCCGCTGCCGAGCGCGCGAAAGGAAAACAAGATTTATTTTTGATAAAAATGTCACGGAGCTCCCGCAGTATTGCGTATCGATGACGCAGATATCGAAATACTGGACGCGGGTCACAGCAGTTCCATTGCCATGCAGGAGACCTGAAGGAAGGAAGAGAGGATGGAAAGAAGAAAGGGGGGGGAGCGGAAGGAAGGAAGGAAGGAAAGGAGGAAAGGAGAAAGGATGGAAGGAAGGAGGGGGGGAGGGAAGGAGGGAGAAAGGCGAAAGAATGGAAGGAAGGAGGAAGGATGAAGGAAGGAGAGAAGGGGGGAGGGTTTGGAAATGAGGAAGGAAAAGAGGCAGGAAAGAAGAGGAGGGAGGGAGGGAGGGAGGGAGGGAGGGAAGGAGGAAGGGAGGAAGGGAGGGATAAAAGGAGGGGGCAAGAAAGGGAAGAAGGGAGGGAGGAAGAGAGATAGGAAGGGAGGAAAGAAGAAAGAGGAGGATAAATGGAAAGAGGAAATCAAGACAGACAGAGAGTTTCCAGACACCTATTAGTATACTGTGAGTCCCCTTTTGGCGTCATGGCTGAGAGGTACGATGACCTCGATGACCCCTACAGGGATCGACTATAAACAAATGTACCCCGATCTACTTTAGGGCTAAAATCCAACTCCTGATGGACGCAGAGTTTGAAGTAAAGAAAAGTTATAATGATACTAGTAATAATGATATCAGAAATGAAAAAAAAAAAAAATAATAATAAACAAAAATTAATAAAAACATGGAATATTACAAAGGATTACAAAGGCGGAGCGTGCCGACAGGAGACCTTTTGGTCCATAACTAGGTCGGATGCGAAAAAAAATTAATAATGATAAATAAAGAAATAAGTAAATAAATAAATAAATAATATGAATAATGAATAAATAAAATATATGTACATATACGTATATATATATATATATATGTATGCATGTATGTATATCCATTACACTTTCAGATGTATATATTCCAATATTAAATTATTTCAAAGTCACTATTACATATAGACCTTGAAGCATAATACTAAATTTCGTGTATTACCTTAAGAAGTGCAACATGTCTTCTATGTACAGTTTTAGGTTTCATGACTCGACAATGAAAAAAATATATAATTACAACACTCAGTGTATTAAAAAGCACTAATCCTTCTTTCACAAATTCTTTTAAAGAAAGCCAATATACAGTTATAGATGCGACGCTGGACTTTTTGTGTATCGTAGAGCAATCCAATGTCCAGTCACGGGTTTTTATCGTTCAAGCGCGCCGATCGTTGCCGAGTATTTCAAGTGTGTTCTATACGAGAAAATATATGAAACACACTGTGTTATATTGGAAGATGTATTGCTCTCTTTCATTGACTGGAAACCCGCAGATCCAATGTGGCTAGTACTGATCCTTGGATCCTTCCATCGATATGTTTGGGAAGATACTTTGGATGATGATGATGATGATGATGATGATGATGATGATGATGATGATGGTTGTGGTGGTGGTGATGATGATGATGATGGTGATGATGATGATGATGATGATGATGATGATGATGATGATGATGATGATGATGATGACGACGACGACGATTTCTTTTTCTTTTTCTTTTTTCCCTGGTGGGGGACAGTTTCCTTGTGGCTTAGAGTAGCAGCCGGGTTAGAAGAGGCCAGATGTCCATGTATGAAAACCTGGAGGAAACATAATCAAAGCTGACAGAGGGAGATCTTGTGCCCAGTTCGAAGATCGAGTGCCAACCCCTCAGGGCCGCATCTCCAGAAGAATACGAGTGTCTCGTTTCGAAAATGAGAGACAGGGGGACGATTTCGATTCTCTCTGACGTCTGTCTAGCAAATACCTCTCATGGGTTCCACAGAGTGTTGTGTGTGTGACATTAGAATTTTCTTCAAGAAGTCTTAATTCTAATCACACAGTGTTGTGTGTGTGGCATTAGAACTTACTTCAAGAAGTCTTAATTCTGTCCAGATAGTGTTGTGTGTGTGACATTAGAACCTGCTTCAAGAAGTCTTAATTCTAATCACACAGTGTTGTGTGTGTGACATTAGAATTTACTTCAAGAAGCTCAATTCTGTCCACACAGTGTTGTGTGTGTGACATTAGAATTTGCTTCAAAAAGTCTTAATTCTAATCACGAAGTGTAGTGTATGTGACATTAGAATTTTCTTCAAAAGTCTTAATTCTAATCACACAGTGTTGTGTGTGTGACATTAGAATTTACTTCAAGTAGTCTTAATTCTGTCCACACAGTGTTGTGTGTGTGACACTAGAATTTACTTCAAGAAGTCTTAATTCTCTCCAGATAGTGTTCTGTGTGTGACATTAGAATTTGCTTCAAGAAGTCATAATTCTAATCACACAGTGTTGTGAGTGTGGCATTAGAATTTACTTCAAGAAGTCTTAATTCTGTCCACACAGTGTTGTGTGTGTGACATTAGAATTTGCTTCAAGAAGTCTCAATTCTGTCCACACAGTGTTGTGTGTGTGACATTAGAATTTGCTTCAAAAGTCTTAATTCTAATCACACAGTGTTGTGTGTGTGACATTAGAATTTACTTCAAGAAGTCTTAATTCTGTCCACACAGTGTTGTGTGTGTGACATTAGAATTTACTTCAAGAAGTCTTAATTTTGTCCAGATAGCGTTGTGTGTGTGACAGAATTTTCTTCAAGAAGTCTTAATTCTAATCACACAGTGTTGTGTGTGTGGCATTAGAATTTACTTCAAGAAGTCTTAATTCTGTCCAGATAGCGTTGTGTGTGTGACAGAATTTTCTTCAAGAAGTCTTAATTCTAATCACACAGTGTTATGTGTGTGACATTAGAATTTACTTCAAGAAGTCTTAATTCTGTCCAGATAGCGTTGTGTGTGTGACAGAATTTTCTTCAAGAAGTCTTAACTCTATCCAGATGATCGGTTTCCGGAAGGAGGTTTGGTAAGAGTCAATTATCACAATTAACTTCATCACGAACGTCAGCCAAGTTCGGGGAAATAGTTTGGGAACAAAGTTGAGATGAAAGGTGGGTGGGGGCAACAGGTGGCGGAGCGGGGGTGGGGGGCATCACTTGGGGGGGCAACAAGTGTGAGTAGAGGCAACCCCAGGTGGGTGGGGGGAAGGGGGAAGGGGGGAAGGGGGGAGGGATAATGGGTGTCGAGTAATAACTGGACTTTGGTCCGGCTGGGCATTTTTCAAAGACTTTAAAGATTGCGTCTTTTTTTTCGACTTCAAAAAATGTCTTCCTTTTTTTCTCTCATGGGTTTTGTTTATTCTATTTTCTATTTTTTGTCTTTTTATTTGATTGTTCGTTTGTCTATTTATTTATTTATTTTTGCATTTCCTGTCCCGATTTTTTAACTTGTTATAATTCTTTTTTAACTTTCCTGTCTCATATTTTTTCACAACTACTTCGATAAATTTTTTCTTTTCTTTTTTCGTCTCGAGTTAAAACACGAAAGACTTTTCCTAACAAAGATTTTTTTCCCCGGCTATTTTGGCTGGCCCATCTCTCCATGTTGCATTTTACTCATTCCAATACACCAAAGTTCACGCGATTTCATTCACCTGAAGGCACGTACTGTAAATGTAACAAATTGCCCTTTCTGCCCTATACGAGTACATTATATTGTTTCTACCAACGAAATTAATACAAACTCCTTCTCATATTATCAAACATGTCTCCAGTCTTGTACGTAACAAATGGACCATAAAAACACTGATAGCGGTCTAAACAGAGCAACATCTGTCTCAATAAATTGCTTAGTGGGCTCCCCACCATCTGGGCTAAATTTAGCCCCTTCTATCCCGTGTGGCAATTTACATTTACACCATCTGGCGACAATCTCCTTGGTTCATTTACGTGCCACCCGGACGGGAGTGACAAATATGGCACCAATCTTAGTTGACCCCTTCAGTACCGTGTGGAACTCGAGGCTTCTGTTCTGGCGCCAGCCTCGGGGCTCCAGTCATTCCCGTGGCACCCCGTTGGCTGGTTAAGGGATTGACGACGGGACAGTAGGGCCGTTCACAGAAGGGGAGCGGCCACCAACTGATCTGGCGAATGGGAACAAGCTCTCGAATTTCGTCGCCATTAATTACTCTCCGTTACGAACCGATTCCCGGGTCAGTTGCGATAACGCTTTACGAAAAGGCGTGGCCTTGTTCGAATCCCGAGCACAACGGGCAAGGGTTAGGATCTAGGTCGTCCCTAAGCTTTTCGTCTAATGAGTCATTGTGATGCCTCCAAAGCATTTGCATCATTACAATGGAATTGGACAAGATTCGAACTTATGATGTTGTTTTTTCATTTATCAGTTTTGTCCTGTTTATAATTACACGTACACAAACACACACACACACACAAACACACACACACAGAGCTCACTGCCGTAGGGTGGTGTCTGGCTGTCTCGACAGAGACTGCAGCAGATCCGAGGTGAATACACACACACACACTCACACAGTCAATCACACACACACACACACACACACACACACACACACACACACACACACACACAAACACACAAATACATATACATGATATTCACATCCTCATTAACATATACATATATTACAAACCATTAACGCAAATTAAAAGATATAATAGTATTCAAAGAGGCTCTGTGTACAAACACTACAAAACGAATTCAAGACAAAAGATACAAATTAAACTAATCTGAAAGGCCGACACCTTCACAAATACCATCCCATCGGACAACGACTGGTAAGAAAACATCTGCTGTCACTGATAAATGGGCTGCAATTATTGGCCTGTGTCGTTAATTGAATCCCAGCGCCATTTGTATAAACTGGAGTTATGATTTCCTCCTTCAAAGGATCACCTCGGTGCCTCGGTATAGTACTTGTTCGAGTATAGCAAGGAATTATATATATCATATATATATATATATATATATATATATATATGATATATATATATATATATATGTATATATATATATATATATATATATGAAGGTGGAAAAAGAAGTCACGGGTCTAGTTCCGAGTTCCTGAGTTTATTCCTGACCGGTTTCGCTCTATGCTTATTATGAAGAAGCATAGAGCGAAACCGGACAGGAATAAACTCAGGAATTCGGAACCAGACCCGTGACTTCTTTTTCCACCTTCAACAACTTGTCACAATGTAACAGCATATAATATATATATATATATATATATATATATATATATATATATATATATATATATATATATATATATATGCAAAGTAGATCACTTGAAAAAAGAAACGAACGAAGCAGAGCGCTTTCGTATATTACATCTTCACTGCAAGTATACGAAAGAGCTCTGCTTCGTTAGTTTTTTTTCCAAGTGGTCTACTTTGCATAAGTGAACCCACGTACCCGTGTTCTTATTAGCATATATATATATATATATATATATATATATATATATATATATATATATATATAGTCTTTAACATTGAGTACATGGTGAAGATAAAACCAAGTCTTTAATTAAGATTTACTGCGGAATGAAAAATGTTTTTTAAGTATTGTGGTTCCCTTCTCCCACCCTCATCATACATATACATGTACATAACACATGTACGTAACACATGTACATTACTTATGTACATTACATTGAATGCTTACATATGTTCATTACATATATAATACATACGTACATATATTACATGAAATATATATTCATGGTATGTGCACATTCTTTGTATACATTATGTATATTACATTGTATACATACATTCCATATATTCTATCCATACATCCCATATAACATTATGCATATATCACAAACTGTACATACACCACGTACACACACACACACGTGGGCGGGGAGTTGGGTGTGTGTGTGTGCGTGTAAGGTCACAGCATTACCCATAGATCGGTCATATATGAGCTCTGAGCTCTCTTCCGGGAGAGAGATAACTGTCGATCACGAATCCAACACGTGATC
>NC_134795.1:63623537-63696037 GCF_046742065.1 Oratosquilla oratoria
ACATACACACACACGTACACATACACCCGTGTACATGTAGACAGATACACATACACACACGTATACATGCAGACACACGTACACATACAGACACACACACACAGATACAGACACACGTACACATAAAGACACACACTCACATAGACACACGTACACTTACAGACAGACGTACATATACAGACACACGCACAGATAGAAACACACATACACATACAGACACACACACAGATACAGACACACGTCCACATACAGACACACACACACATACACATACAGACACACATACAGGCACACACACAAATACAGACACACGTACACATACAGACACACGCACACATACAGGCACATGTACTCATACAGACACACGCATAGATACAGACACACGTACACATACAGACACACACACATACTGACATAAGTACACACAGACACACGTACACATACAGACACACGCAGACATAGACACACACACACACATACAGACACACGTACACACACATACACACGCACACATACAGACACATACACACACACGGACACACGCACAGATACAGATGTACCCATACAGACACACACGCACAGATACAGACACACGCACACATACAGACACACGGACACATACAGACACACGTACGCATACAGACAAACTCACACATACAGACACACGCACACGCACGGACACACGCACAGGTACAGGCGTACCCATACAGACACACACGCACAGATACAGACACACGCACACATACAGACACACGGACAGATACAGACACACGTACACATACACCCACTGACACACAAAAAACCTAACAGCCACAAAGGGGGACGAGACTGCGAGATAAAACAAAACAAACACGAAGAGGACGGCCGCCCGGCCGCCCGAGCAGCGGCAGCAGCAGCGGCAGCTCGTACCGGAATAACCACGAAAACCACATTACCAGAGCAGCCGCCGGGAGGTGGAGGGAAAGGGAGGGGGGCGGGGGGAGGAGGAGAAGCAGGCCGGGAGGGGAAGGAGGGGAAGGAGGTGAAGGAGGAGGAGGAGAGGGAGGTGAAGGAGGAGGAGGAGTAAGGGAGGAGGAGGAGAAAGGGAGGAGGAGGAGAAGGGGAGGAGATGGTGGAGGAGGAAAAGAGGAGTAGGAGGAGGAGAAAGGGAGGAGGAGATGGAGGAGGAGGAAAAGAAGAGGAGGAGGAGGAGGAGGAGGAGGAGACAGGGAGGAGGAAAAGAAGGGGGAGGAGAAGACGGTGGAGAAGATGATAGAGGAAGGCAAGAAGGGGAGAATGAGAAGAAAAGAGGAGGAAGAAGAGAATGAGAGGGATGAAGAGGAGAAGAAGGAGGAGGAAGAAGAGGAGGAAAAGGAGGAAGAGGAGGTGGAGTAGGAAGAGTAAAAGGAGGAGGAGAAGGAGGAGGAGAGGAGGAGGAGTTAGAAGGAGAAGGAGAAGAAGGGGAAGGAGGAGGAAGAGAAGGAGGAGGAGAAGGAAGAAGAGGAGGATGTCTACAACGAAAGTTTATGGCTGGCAATTTTATTCGTACCTATAAAGACCCCGACCAATTCATATCATTCTCTTCTGTGTCGTGTGAAGATTTTATTCGTTTATTCTTAATGACGTCATTCTTGCTGAAGTCAGAACAATTTATTCAGTTGCATAATGTCCTCTATATCACAAAAGCCTAATGCATTAATTCAATCGACTTTATCTTATTCAACACATAATACGGAGAGGGGGGTCGCCGATTTAATGAAGCGGCCTTGCTGTGGATGTGCTGTGTCTTGCGACACTGCTTCTGACCCAGGGCAGTGGACAAGATGCAGGGATGACCCGTCATCCCGGAGGTGCCAAGATAAGAGGGAGGGCGGAGGGTGGAGGGTGGAGGGTGGAGGGGAGTGGAGTGTGATGGGGATGGAATGGGTGGGAGTGGTTTCTATGCCTTTGTTTTTTGGCTACCTCCCTTATAAGGGGAAAAAAGCCTTTGGTATATGTATGTAGGTAATACATCCATAAATGCGATATGTCTGTATTCAACAAGCAAGACCTTACCTCTCTCTCACGAAATAATTCCTTCTAGTCCTCATTAGAGCAGCTTAGTTTGATTTTTTTTTTGTCTTAGTGCAGCGTTTCTCAACCTTTTTACCCTTGCGTAGACTTTAAAATAAATTGCATGTTACGCAAAAAAAAAAAAAAAAAAAAAAAAACATATACCATATCTTTCTCATTTCATTTTCATCGTAATAATAGGTTAGATAGGATGATGTCTACATTACATTATCACAATACCCAAGAATATGTCGTGCGTGTTTAATTAATATTACGTATATGAAATTAAATTAAAAAATCTAAAAGTGCATTAGCTTATCTCACTTGTTCTCGCGGAACCCTTAGGGACCTTTTGCGGAACCTTAGGGTTCCGGGGAACCCTGGTTGAGAAGCGCTGTCCTAGTGAAACTAACCTTGTTTCAGATATAGTTCTGGGTTGGTGAAAAGGATTGAGCCCAACAGCTGTGTTTAGAAAACGGGGTGGGGGGAGGGGACAAGAGCTCGGAGTGCATATGTGGGGGGAAGGGAGAGGAGTAAGAGGGGAGATATATAATGAGAATGAGGGGAGATAATGAGAAACGACGGGTGTCGGAGGTGGGAGGTGGGGGTTTGTCGGAGGAAGGAGGAAGGAGAGAAGGACTCCAGAGGAGAAGATGAGATGTGGCGGGGGGGAGGGGGGTCGAGAGGAATGAAAAAATAATTAGAACAATTCTGTGGTATCTCGGAAAGATTGGCACGCCTGATTTCGAATACAGGAGGATATTTTGATAGCAGGGGTGCCAACCGGGGTGGATGGTAGGATTAATAGTAATTCTTTTTTATGACCCATAGCCTTAGGATCTTAGGTCATGTTCTTGCTGGGAAAGGTCACATGGTAGGTCATGTTTATATTGTGAGTGACGTGGCTGGTCACGTTTATATTGTGAGTGACGTGGCAGGTCATGTTCATATAGTGAATGACGTGTCAGGTCATATGTTTATATTGTGGGTGACGTGGCAGATCATGTTTATATCATGAGTGACGTTACAGGTCACGTTTATATTGTGAGTGATGTGGCAGGTCATGTTTATATTGTGAGTGACGTGGCAGGTCAAGTTTATATTGTGAATGACGTGGTAGGTCACGTTTATATTGTGAATGACGTGGCAGGTCATGTTTATATTATGAGTGACGTGACAGGTCATATGTTTAAATTGTGAGTGACGTGGTAGGTCACGTTTATATTGTAAATGACGTGACAGGTCATGTTTATATTATGAGTGACGTGGCAGGTCATATGTCTAAATTGTGAGTGACGTGGTAGGTCACATTTATATTATGAATGACGTGGCAGGTCATGTTTATATTGTGAGTGACGTGGCAGGTCACGTTTATATTATGAGTGACGTGGCATGTTATGTTTATATTATGAGTCAAAGCCAGATTGTTCTCACTAGGAGAGATGAGGCAACAGGTCATGTTCTTACAATACACCGTGTAGGTCGTGTTCTTATTGTGAATGACGGACAGGTCGTGTTTCAATTTAGTCATATACCTCGTCTAAATCCACAAAAGGATTAATCCACCAAAGGATAAAGCCAAGGGCTACAAATCATACGCAAGAAAAGGCAATCATTCAAATATTCCTAAATCAAAGTAACGATAATGACAATAATAATGATAACAACAATAAAAAATGGACTTATCGTACAGTGACCTCAACGGTAACTTGGGGAATAATGACCTTAAAAAAAAAAAAAAAAAAAAAGTAAAAATAAACCAAGTGTATAAACGTCCCGAGGTACTAATAATGACCACTAATGAGAGACCAGAAACCATTTATGAATATACAGCAGCAGCAGCAGCAGCAAAGGATAAACGATCGCATCATCATTCACAACCATCCCAGAGGCTCTTCGGAGTCCATTAACTACCACGCCCCTCGATTTTGCATCTTGATACTATGCAGGTTCACGAGATGGCCCCCCACCCTATCCCCTCATCTCCCCCCTCTCCCCTCCCCTCCCCATCATCCTCACCCCCTCCAAAAAATAATTACCACAAAAATGATCTTGTATAATTATGCAGTTACTTTTTATCTATTGTGTGTGTGTGAGTGCGCGCGCACGCGCGTATGTGTGTGTGTATTTTGTGTGTGTGTGTGTGTGTGTGTGTGTGTGTGTGTGTGTGTGTGTGTGTGTGTGTGTGTGTGTGTGCGTGTGTGTGTTTTGTGTGTGTGTGTGCGCGCGCGGGCGCGTATGTGTGTGTGTGCGCGCGCATGTGTGCGTGTGTGTGCACGCGCAAGTATGTGTGTGTGTTATGTGTGTGTGTGTGTTATGTGTGTGTGTGTGTGTGTGTGTGTGTGTGTGTGTGTGTGTGTGTGTGTGTGTGCGTGTGTGTGCGCGCGCAAGCATGTGTGTGTGTTATGTGTGTGTGTGTGTTATGTGTGTGTGTGTGTTATGTGTGTGTGTGTGTGTGTGTGTGTGTGTGTGTGTGTGTGTGTGTGTGTGTGTGTGTGTGTGTGTGTGTGTGTGTGTGTGTGTGTGTGTGTGTGCGTGTGTTTTAAGGGAACAACCTCTCCCCACTCCTCCAGCAAACGTCTTCAGCGGGAGGATCTCCAGCAGATGGGATTAAAACTATTTCGGTTGACTTCCTTAGTTCGCGCGACAAACTTTGGACATCATCTTCTCGTTAACGTATGACGATCTCTCTTAACCAGAGGTCAGGAGTTCGCAAAACGGGATAAATACCTAACTTGTCACATAAAACAAAAGACGAAATATAAACACAAAAGCCCCAGAAGATGAAAAGAAAACAAGTCAACCTTCATAACCTAGATACCTAACCCGGAGGTCATCGCAGAGATGATTAAAATCGTCTTGATTTTGGACAGAAGAATACATTTTCTTAAGGAGCCCGAGTTCGATCCCAGAGCTGACTCTCGGACGACTAAACTCCCACGGCACCCAAAAACCACCACCCAGGAGCTGACGCCTCTGCAGAGAACCAACCAAGTGTACAGAACCAATAAACAACTTCCAATCCGCGAAGGGTAAATACAGGCAGTTAAGTGTCAATAGCAGGCTACCTACCGACCTACGTCACCCCCCACCTGGCACCCTCACCAGTGCCAGTGCCACGCAGAGAGGAGGAGCGAGTGATAAGGCACCCACGCCCCCCTTATTGAAAGGGACGACAGACGCTGGGCCGCGTTCAAGAGAGTTCTGTAGGTCGCGAAACCCAGCGAGCCATGTCGTGGTGCTATGACGTCACCATGTAAACAAAACAGCGCGGTTGCTATGGTAACACAGATGCTAGTTTTTGGTACAGTGGTAAGAGAATGAGCTTGTCGAAAGTTCGTTTTACTCGACTATGGAGAGCGCGTCTTCTTCGTCCAAAGAGTCTTCAAATGACGAAGTAAAACAAGCTGGGATTCGAACCATTGCCTGTACGACTGCTCACCACAGGGCAATGACGTTACCGTTGTACCATGCTGACCGTATAAAAGGAACGACGGCCAGCATTCGAGCCCCCAATGGCAGAACTTGTTGAACCATTTGCCCTAACTTCACACAAACGACGAAGTCTTGGTAAACAGCCACGAACCGTGACGTTACGTGATAGGACGCGACACGTTACATAGCCTGATGTAGCGTGACGTCACATGACGTCCAGTGACGTCAGACGGCGTAGTGTGACGTCATGTGGCGTTGATCGGAGTAGGGGGAGAGGCAAACACATAATCATACCAGTAGACGCAGTCATGCATGGCCGGAGTATCAGAACGGGACCAACCATTTCCTTCACAGCTCTCTTCTCCTCTCTTCCACTCTCTCTAGTGATGCTGGCCTGCCTATGCATCTGTACATGTAAACACACGTGTTTGTATTATACGTTCATTCAATTGTAAACTGTATAATTTATTTTATGCGAATTCGTACTGGATGGATGAGGACGTGCAAGATAAAGATATAATGTACAAACGTACATGTACGTCAACGAGTACAAAGGCATGCACGCACACGCACACACTCTCACATTCACGCACACAAACACACACACACACACGCATACACGCACAGAAAGACACATATATATACACACACGCATACACGCACAGAAAGACACATATATACACACACACTGGACGACACACACACAGATACACACGAAACGATACACATACACACACATACACACACACGTATACGCACACACACACACACACACAGACACGCACAGAAAGACACACACACACACACAGACATGCACGAAACGATACACACACACACACACACACACGTACACACACTCACACAGACACGCACGAAACGATAAACACACACGCACACACACATATATATATATATACATACAGTACACACACACACACAGACAAATGTGCACAAAAACACATATGCACACACATATACACACGCACATACACACTCACCCGCGCATGCGCACTAACGTAAACACATTCACGCGCGAGCGGCGGCGTCGGCGGCGGCGGCACTTGAAGAGTCTTCTTCTAAAAGAAGCAAAACCAAAACAAGCCTGAAAGGGGACACTGAGCGAAATGTTTACGATAACTTTGACATCCGCTCGATTACAGCAAAAGGCTCGAGTTGTTACGTGAACGACTATTTATGGGAAGGGAAGGAGGGGGGAGGGGGAGGAGGAGGAGGAGGAGGTGGAGTGAGGAGGAGGCGTAGGAGGAGAAGGAGAAGGAGGAGAATGAGAAGGAGGAGAAGTAGAAGGGGAAGGAGGAGGAGAAGGAGGAGGAGAAGGAGGAGTGAGGAGGAGGAGGAGGGGGAGGAGAAGGAGAAGGAGTAGAAGGAGAATGAGGAGGAGGAGGGAAAGGAGGAGGGAAAGGAGGAGGAGGAGGAGGAGTGAGGAGGAGAAGGAGTGAGAAGGAGAAGGAGTGAGAAGGAGGAGAGGGAGAAGGAGTGAGGAGGAGGAGGAGGAGGAGGAGGAGGAGGAGGAGGAGTGAGGAGGAGGAGGAGGGAGAAGGGAGCAATCAGTGGGCACCCACATACTGTATCCCACCTGGATACCTGGTAGATCGCGTTCACAAGGATTTCTATGAAACACTTTGATTCATTGAGATTACAAAGAATTACAAAGGCGGAGCATGCCGACAGAAGACCTTTTGGACTATAACAAGGTCGGATGCGAAAAAAACATAATAATGATAAATGAATAAAATAAAATGAAATAAATAAAATAGAATAAAAATTATAATAATATAAATAATGATAAGTAAAATAGACAAATGCAGATAATAAACAAACAGACAATTAATAACAAACAAATAAACAAATAAGAGATTTCTAACATTTAAAAATCACACTAAATTAGCAGGAAGGTGAGAGTGAAAAATAAGAGTCGAGGTGTCATTTTAAGATTCGTTTAGATAAACACCTAAGCAAGATGTTGTAATGCCTGCCATTTATTTTCTACTATTTGTTTGTTTATTATTATCTGTTTGTTTGTTTATTATTTCCTTGGTTATCATTCATTATCATTTATCTGTCCATTCATTATTATTCACTATTTACCTGTTTGTTCATTATTTGACTTTACCTATAAATTTACGTATTCTATTTATTATCATTTATATTATCATAATTTTATTTGTTTGTTTATTTATCTTTTTTTTCCATTCGACCTAGTTATGAACCAAAAGGTCTCCTGTCGGCAGGCTCCAACTTTTTGATCCTTGGTAATAGTGAAAATAAAGAGTTGAGGTGTTATCTAACATTGTCGGGTTCCTTGAAGACCTCTTGGGCGGACTTCGTGGACAAAGAGGGAATTTGTGGATGTCAAGACTCTCTGGACCTCGCGTGACTTCGTGGACATCGAGGGACTACGTGGACATCGAGGGATTTCGTGGATGTCAAGATTCTCTGAACCTCAAGGGACTTCGTCGACATCGAGGAACTTCGTGGATATCGAGGGATTTCGTGAACATCGAGGGACTTTGTGGACACCGAGGTACTTCGTGGACATTGAGAGACTTCGTGGACATCGAGGGACTTCGTGGACATCGAGGGACTTCGTGGACGTCGAGGGACTTCGTTGATATCGAGAGACTTCGTTGACATCGAGAGACTTTCGAGGGACTTCGTGGACGTCGAGGGACTTCGTCGACATCGAGGGACTTCCTGGACGTCGTGGGACTTCGTGGACGTCGAGGGACTTTGTGGACATCGAGGGACTTCGTGGACATCGAGGGACTTCGTGAACATCGAGGGACTTCGTGGACGCCGAGGGACTTCGTGGACGCCGAGGGACTTCGTGGACGTCGAGGGACTTTGTGGACGTCGAGGGACTTCGTCGACATCGAGGGACTTCGTGTACGTCGAGGGACTTCGTGGACGTCGAGGGACTTCGTGGACATCGAGGGACTTCGTGAACATTGAGGGACTTCGTGGACGTCGAGGGACTTCGTGGACGTCGAGGGACTTCGTGGACATCGAGGGACTTCGTGGACATCGAGGGACCTCATGGACACCGAGGGACTTCGTGGACGTCGAGGGACTTCGTGGACTTCGGGGACGTCGAGGGACTTCGTGGACATCGAGGGACTTCGTAGACGTCGAGGGATTTCGTGGACGTCGAGGGACTTCATGGACATCGTGGGATTTCGTGGACATCGAGGGTCGTCATGGACACCGAGGGATTTCGTGGACGTCGAGGGACTTCGTTGATATCGAGGGACTTCGTGGACATCGAGGGACTTCGTTGACATCGAGAGACTTCGTGGACGTCGAGGGACTTCGTGGACATCGAGGGACTTCGTGGACGTCGAGGGACTTCGTCGACATCGAGGGACTTCGTGGACGTTGTGGGACTTCGTGGACATCGAGGGACTTCGTGGATATCGAGGAACTTCGTCGACATCGAGGGACTACGTGGACATCGAGGGACTTTGTGGACATCGAGGGACTTCGTGGACATAGAGGTACTTTGTGGACGTCGTGGGACTTCGTGGACATCGAGGGACTTTGTGGACATCGAGGGACTTCGTTGGTATCGAGGGACTTCGTGGACATCGAGGGACTTTGTTGACATCGAGGAACTTTGTTGACATCGAGGAACTTTGTGGACATCGAGGGACTTCGTGGACATCGAGGGACTTCGTGGACATAGAGGGACTTCGTGGACATCGAGGGACTTCGTGGACATCGAGGGACTTCGTGGACGTCGAGGGACTTTGTGGACATCGAGGGACTTCGTGGACATCGAGGGACTTTGTGGACATCGAGGCAATTCGTGGACACCGAGGGACTTTGTGGACATTGAGAGACTTCGTAGACATCAAGACTCTCTGGACATTAGACTACATCGACCTCAGAAGGTAAAATTTCGAGAATATTCACAACTTATTGCGTGTATGAATTCTCGTGGACATCGATGGACTTCGTGGACGTCGAGGGACTTTGTGGACATCGAGGGACTTCGTGGACATCGAGGGACTTCGTGGATATCAAGGGACTTCGTGGACATCGAGGGACTTAGTGGACATCGATTGACTTCGTGGACGTCGAGGGACTTCGTGGACATCGAGGGACTATGTGGACATCGAGAGACTTAGTAGACATCAAGATTCTCTGGACATCAGACTACATCGACCTCAGAAGGTAAAATTTGGAGAAGATTCACAACTTATTGCGTGTATGAATTCTCGTGGACATCGATGGACTTCGTGGACGTCGAGGGACTTTGTGGACATCGTGGGACTTTGTGCACGTCGAGAGACTTCGTGGACATCGAGGGACTTCGTGGATATCGAGGGACTTCGTGGACATCGAGGGACTTCGTGGACATTGAGGGAATTCGTGGACGTCGAGGGACTTCGTGGACGTCGAGGGACTTTGTGGACATCGAGGGAATTCGTGGACACCGAGGGACTTCGTGGACGTCGAGGGACTTAGTGGACATCGAGGGATTTTTGGACATCGAGAGACTTTGTGGGACATCGAGGGACTTAGTAGACATCAAGACTCTCTGGACATCAGACTACATCGACCTCAGAAGGCAAAAATTTCGAGAAGATTCACAACTCATTGCGTGTACGAATTCTTGGGGTAACAAGTAATAAGAGGCTTTAGAGGCGAAACATGTAAACAACGCTGACTTCCCCCCAAAGTTAATTACGGTCTTCGTAATTTCATTTAACCAAAAATGACCTTTCGGAAGCGCCCGGCCGCCGGGCCCCAGATAACATCTGAATTATGTATTGTAACCACTTCGCCGTGTTTCGCGCGAACGTGGTGGGGGAAGGAAAGGAAAGGAAAGGAAAAGATGAGGAGCAGTAGAAAGGGAGGAGATGGGAACGAAAAGGAAAAGGGAGAGGGTGGGCGGGAGAGGGAGAGGAAAGGGAAAAGGGAGAAGGAGAGGGGGAGAGGTAAAGGAGGAGGGAAAGAAAAAGGGAAAGGAAGGGGTGAAGGAAGACGGAAAGTAAAAGGGAAGGGAAAGGAAAGGGAAAGGAAGAGGGAAAGGGAAAGGGAAAGGAAAAGGTAGATGAAGCGGGAAAGGAAAAGTGGAAGAAAAAAGGAAAGGAAACGGGAAAGGGAAAGGAAAGGAAAGGGAAAGGAAAGGGAAAGGAAAGGGAAAGGAAAAGGGAAAGGAAAGGGAAAGGAAAAGGGAAAGGAGAGGGAAAGGGAGAAAGGAAAAAGGAAAGGAAAAGGGAAAGGAATAGGGAAAGAAGTTAGTTCGTCCACATTTGGAATATGCTGTTTCCGTATGGTCATCGAATCTCATTAAAGATATTGACAGACTAGAAAAAGTACAACGGCGAGTCACAAAACTGATTCCAAATATAAAAAATAAATCATACGAAAATCGACTAAAACATATGAATCTGTTTTCCCTAAAAAAGCGTAGACTCAGAGGTGACTTGATACAGGTTTTTAAAATTCTAAAGGGAATTGACAACATCAAAAGTGACAAAATTTTCACATTGAATGAGAATCAGACAAGAAACAATGGTCTCAAACTGTCCGGAAATAGATTCAATTTGGAAGTGGGTAGAAACAAATTCGCCAACCGTGTAGTTAATGAATGGAATAAACTTCCTGCACAGGTAGTGCAATGTAGTTCAGTTCGAAGCTTTAAGAATCATTTAGATAAACACCTAAGCAAGATGCTGTAATGATTATAATTTATTTTATATTATTTGTTTTTGTTTTGTTATCATTTGTCTGTTTGATTCTCATTTATTATTAGTTATATGTCAATTTATTATTATTTACTATTTACCTGTTTGTTTATTATTTAACTATACCTATGCATTTATTTATGTATTCTATTTGTTATTTACATTATTATAGTTTTTATTTATTAATTTATTATTATTATGATTTTTTTCGCATCCGACCTAGATATGGACCAAAAGGTCTCCTGTCGGCATGCTCCGCCTTTGTAATCCTTTGTAAGAAAGGGGAAAGGAGAGGAGGAAAGAAGAGGAGGAAAGAAGAGGAGAAAAGAAAGAAGAAAGGAAGAGGGAGAGGAAGAGGGAAAAGAAGGGGGAAGGGAAGGGGGGAAAAAGAGGAGAAAAGGAAGAGGGAAAGGAAGAGGGAAAAGAAGAGGAAGACGGTGAGGGTGATAGGAAAGAGGAGGAAGGGGAAGGGGGGGAGGAATGGGAAGGCAAATGAAGAAGGGCAAGGAAGACGAACGAAGAAGGCGAGGAAGGAAAGTCTACCCACCTTCCTCTTCCTCCTCTTCCCCATTCCCTAACATCCTCCTCTTCCCTCTCCCTTCCCTAACCTTGTCCCTTGTCCTTCCTTCCCCTTCTCCATCTCTTCCTTCCCTTCTCCTTCTCCCCCTTCCCCTTCTCCTCCTTCTCCCCTTTGGCCTTCTCCTCCTTAATCCTCTTCTCTTTTCCCTCCTCCTTCACTTTCTCATCATTCCCCGTCTCCTCCTTAATCGTCTTCTCCTTCCCCCTCCTCCTTCTTCCCTTTCTTTTCCTCCTCCTTCTCTTTCTCCTCCTCCTTTCCCTTCTTCTCCTCCTTTACTTTCTCTTTATTCCCCTTCTCCTTCTTATTCGTCTCCTCTTTCCCCTCCTCCTCCTTCTTCCCTTTCTCTTCCTCCTCCTTCTTCCCTTTCTCCTCCTCCTACTATTCCTATCCCTTCCTCCTCCTCCTCCTTCTTCTCTTCCTACCCCCTCCACCCTCAACCCTCCTCCTCCCCACTTGGCCTGTGTATACTTGCGCCATCACCTACGCCATCGTTTTGTCTTTTGCCCAAAGCGAGGAAAGACGGGATCTAACGAGATCGGCGCCGACAGAAGAACCGGGGCTTCAGAGAGCGCCGCCGCCGCCGACGTCGTCTCACAGCTCATGTGGGACGCCCACTTGTACACAAACCCGAAGAAGAAGAAGAAGAAGTAGCGAGATCTTGAGCTCGCGAAGATGATGAAAGGCTAAAAACATTGCAATGTTTCTTCGGGGGTCCTTATGAGCAAGAGTCTGAAATTACGTCTCCTCTATCAGGACATACGGTATGTATACAATTCATTGATCTATTCATTCCTTCATTTATTCATCTATTTATCTATTGATTTATCTTTTTACCTATATAGTTATTCATTTATGAATTCATCCACTTATCTATTTGTTTATCTATATTTATTTATGTATTGAATCAATTAGTTTATTTATATATTTACTAGTCTAATTTATTTATTATTTTTTTCCTATTTTTTTATTCATTTATTCATTTTTTATTTATCTATGTATTTATTTATTTATTTATTTACTTATTTATTTGTTTATTTACTTTTATTCATTTGTTTATTTTATTTATTTATCTATTCATCTTATTATTATTATTTTTTTTTTTTTTTGTGGGGTGATGGGCAATCCCTACCTTGGCATACGGCTATCGGTGATTACCACGTGCCCCTGCTATAGGAACATGCCAAGTGTACTTCAATATAAGCCGACCTTTCATTCGTTTTTTTTTCTGAAAGTGTTGAGAAGTTGGGTCAGTTTGATGAGGTGACGTCAGGTCAGATCAGGTCAGGTCACCTATCTTGGGATGTTGATTGAGATTCTTTTCAAGGTCAAATTTTTGGTTAGTTTCAACTAATGAAACAAATCGTTATTCTATGGACCAAAAGGTCTCCTGTCCTTTGTCTCATGTTGGGCCTCAAAATTGCCCATCTCTTCTACAAAATTAAGATCTTTGAATCAATAAAACATAAATTAGTAGAATATATTACATAACTACATAAAATCGACCGGCTTAAAATATGTCAAGTACTTAACTATATCAGCCCGGTAAAAAAAAAAATAATAATAATAATAATAATAATAAATAAGTAAAATAAACAATAATAATAATAATGATAATAATAACAATAATTATAATAATGTTAATAATAACAATAATGATGATAATAATAATAAAAATAATAATAATAATAATGATAATAAAATCAAATCAAATAAAAAATAAGATAAAATAAATCAAACTTCAGTCCCCTGCCCTCCCCTCACCTCCTCTCCCTCCCCTCGGTTCCTCTCCCCTCTCCCTCCCCTCGGCTCCATCATCATCGGTAAGCACCAATACCAAGTATTATTTGTAAGAACAAGAAACATGACACACAGCAAACGTTAATGGAATTCACCGAAGAAAAAAAATAAAATAAAAACACAAGATACAACAAAACAAAACCAAAAATTCAACAAATTAGAACGAGTTAGATCAAAACAGAGAGAAAACATATCACTCAGTTAAGAATCTATTCACGTGTGGATGATACTCGTCTCTGCATTTAGCCCAATGACCACAGAGCGTCGTCCATAAGACGCGATTCCCGTCTTGATAGACCGTATATCAAGACTTACGGCGACAGTGACACGTCCATCTCGATTGCAAAGCTCACCGAGGGCGTCTCGAGGTGGACCTTGGGCGGAGCAAGATAAACTCGACAAGAGGTTCTCCCGTCCAAAAGAACAAAGTAATGGACAGCTATGATCTGAGAGATGTATGCTTCTGTCCGAGTTATATTCAGTAAGCGTGTTTTGCATTGCGCGCTGACCCTGAAGATACGTGTGCGTGTGCGCCAAAGGAAGAGTATTCGTATTTGCGTACACGCAAACACACACACACACACACACACACGCGTAAACACACAGACACCTATCCACACATAGACACCCATCCAAACACACACATACACACACACGCGCACGCAAACACACACATACACGCGCAAACACACAGACACCCATCCACACACACACATACGCACGCACGGACACACACACACACACACACACACAGAGGAAATAAAACACAGAGAGAAAGAGAGAGAGGAAATAAAATAGAGCGAGAAAGAGAGAGAGGAAATAAAACAGAGAGAGAGAGAGAGAGAGAGAGAGAGAGAGAGAGAGAGAGAGAGAGAGAGAGAGAGAGAGAGAGAGAGAGAGAGAGAGAGAGAGAGAGAGAGAGAGAGAGAGAGCGGAAATAAAACAGAGAAAGATAGACACAGATGAAACCCCTCCCCCCCACCCCACCCCTGACCCCGTCTGACACTTGGGAGTGCCAAAAACGAATCTTGGTTCGCCCCTGAGGACTCGGCGCCTCATTAGTCCATCCCCCTCCCCCTCCCCCTCCCCCGACGACAAAGATCACAACATTTCGATCTACCGATCGATCTCGAGTTCGGAAAAGCGCGAAACCTGATCTATACGACGATCACCCGTCGCGCGCCCAACTTAGAGAGAGACAGAAATAGAGGTAGATATAGAGATGAATATAGATATAGATAGACATATAGAGATGGAGATGAAGATAGATAAATAGGTAGAGAGAGAGAGAGAGAGAGGAAAGAAGAGAGAGAGAGAGAGAGAGAGAGAGAGAGAGAGAGAGAGAGAGAGAGAGAGAGAGAGAGAGAGAGAGAGGGAGGGAGAGAGAGAGAGAGGAAAGGAGAGAAGAGAGAGAGAGAGAGAGAGAGAGAGAGAGAGAGAGAGAGAGGGAAGGAGAGAGAGGAAAGGAGAGAGGAGAGAGGAAAGGAGAGAGAAGAGAGAGAGAGAGAGAGGGAAGGAGAGAGAGGAAAGGAGAGAGAAGAGAGAGAGAGAGGAAAGAAGAGAAAAAGAGAGAGAGATAGAAAGAGAGAGAGTAAAGAAGAGAGAGAGAGAGAAAGAAGAAGAGAAAGAGAGAGAAAGTAAAGGAGAGGAGAAAGAAGAGAAAGATATATATATATATATATATATATATATATATATAGAGAGAGAGAGAGAGAGAGAGAGAGAGAGAGAGAGAGAGAAAGAAGAGAAAGAGAAAGTAGAGGAGAAAGAAAAGATATATATATATATATATATATATATATATAGATAGAGAGAGAGAGAGAGAGAGAGAGAGAGAGAGAGAGAGAGAGAAACTCCTTTAACACAGCGACGTCTTACATAATCTTCCGTAACAAGCGCCAGGGGATTCTATTCGTCACTATGTCACCTTCGTCGGTGGTAACGGGGGCTGATGTCCGCCTCGATGGGCCTCTATGGTATCATCTGTCATTCCATCTCTCCTATCCGCTGCCGCCCGCCAGGAGATTTGATCAATTCCTGTGGCAAACCCTTCGGTGGTGATAGAGAATAAATGCAGATTTTACTATTCTTAGGGAGAGAGAGAGAGAGAGAGAGAGAGAGAGAGAGAGAGAGAGAGAGAGAGAGAGAGAGAGAGAGAGAGAGAGGAAAAAAGAGAGATACAGAGTTATAGAAATGGAGTTGCAGATAGAGTTATAGAGATATAGATATAGGTATAAGTGTAGATATATAGAACTATATATAAAGATAGAGCCAGATATAGTGACAGAGATCAAGAATATATATATATATATATATATATATATATATATATATATATATATATAGTGACAGAGATAGAGGTAGATATAGAGATGAATATAGATAGATATAGAAAGGTACATAGAGATGGAGTTGAAGATAGATAGATATATAGGTAGAGAGAGAGAGAGAGAGAGAGAGAGAGAGAGAGAGAGAGAGAGAGAGAGAGAGAGAGAGAGAGAGAGAGAGAGAGAGAGAGAGAGAGAGAGAGAGAGAGAGAGAGAGAGCCCTTCCTCACAGTGACGTCTTACATAATCTTTATTGTGAATATTAAACGCGATTATGCAACTCAGGGGCCAACCTTCGCGGGTCCCGGTCGCCTGACACTCAATTCAAGCCAGCGGGAGCAGAGAGACCATCAGCCCCGTTCCCTCAGACGTAATAAAATCGTCTGCCGCTTCTTCCACGACAGAATCTAGACAAGGAGGCACTGTACTGAAGGAGGTCAAGAAAGAGAAGAAGAAGGAACAGTTTGGCCCAAGCCCACGTCTTGTCTTCACTCGACAAGGGCGACCATTTGTTACTTGCGGGGCCTCAGACGTTTGGGGGTGGGGGTAAGGGGGGCTGGCGTCGTTTTTTTTTATTTTTTTTTTTTTTTTTTTGCCGGGGTGTCGATAGCCAATTTTTGCTCCTCGACCTCAGTTTGGTGTAATTAAGAACCTTTTTCTGGAGTTTTTGTAACGTCATTCTTTTAAAGAGGGAAGTATCACCGATGACGTCATAGATGTGTTATTTAACATGTAGACGGCTGGTATGGTCTTCGAATATTCTTGTGTGTGGCTGACACCAAGCGATTTTATTCAGCCGATTTTTGAAGCCCCGGCGTTTGATGGAGAAATAATTTAATATAATACAATTCTTTTTTTCTTCTTCTTCTTCTTTTTCTTTTTCATATCTATCCTCAATATAGATTTAAATATCTCAGTCACACTTGTTAACTTTTTTCCACAATGTATCCTTTCAACATTTCATAATATTTTTCTTTTGCTATATTATTGCTCGAGTATTAAAGTGTGGATCTCTCTGTATGATCATGTATCAACTGACTCAGAAAACCAAGAAGTTTACAAAAACTGTCTTGCTCTTACGGTGTACTCGGTTCTGCCAGGAGTTAAAAATACAATAATAAAAAAAATATCACACACACACACACACACACACACACATACACACACACACACACACAAACACACACATATATATATATATATATATATATATATATATATATATATATATATATACCAAAAGCTTTTTCGCCCTACACGGGGTGTAGCCAAAAAGAAAAAGGCATAGAAAACACTCCCACCCATTCCATTTCCTATATGTTCCACTCCCCTCCACCCTCCTCCCTCCCTCTTATATATGTGTAAACAAGTAATCAAATATATAAAAATAATTATAGTAGATAAATAGAAAACAAATATTGTATATAACGAAAATATATTAGACTGATATGATTATAAAAAGTTGGATAACATAAGGAAAAGAAACTGAGATTTGTGTATAGAAAACGGGGTGCCGGGGAGGGACGGGCGAATGCAGCTGTGCGTGAGGGGAGAGGAAAGAGTTGCCCAGATTCTTCAAGTCTGAGTTAATTGCTGGCGGGAAACTTCGCAAACAAACAAACAAAAATAGATAAGTGTTTGATCCGGTTTAACGTCGCAAACTAACCCCTATCAGAAGACAAACGCGGTGCTCCTTAAAGAGGACGTTGTAGCGTGGAATTTAATGAACCATGCCCTTGGTCCAACTCGCCAACGGCAGGGTTCGAACCATCACCTAGACCTCCAGTTGGTTAGTGAATAAATGTACACACATACACACACACGCACACACACACACACGCACACACACACATATATATATATATATGTGTGTGTGTGTGTGTGTGTGTGTACATATTTTCTTTGTTTTGTGAAGAAGCGGGAATTTAAACATTTACTGCCCTACAAATTCCAAAGATTAATGATAACGTTGATGAAGAAGATCGCGAACAAAAGTTATCATCACATCTTCAGACGATGACGTCTCCAACGCTTCATAAAATCGTCCTACTGTTGCAAGATGATTGAATGAAATAATCAGTCCCTTAGATATCCAGCGTGCACGCGCACTCACGCACGCATTTTAGCTGTAGGACGTCAAATCACCTCTCCAGAAAACTCCTGCAATACACCCTATTGTGTCGGACTTCACTTGCGCTCATTCGGTCGAGTGCAGAAGGACACCTGCATCTGCCATTGCCAACTCCAAGTCGTCATACGACAGATATCATTTTCTATGTGTTCATACTTGTATATATATAAAACCTATGCATGAATACTAAGTGTCCATACTCAGTTCATCTATTGTACATTGTAGAAACAGATTAATCAGTAGATAGTAGAGAAAAAATTGTACATAACATTTTTAATTTGCAACAGCCATCATCTGAATTGGTGTAATTATTTGAAATGTAGATCAGTCTTGACGGAGAGATTAAAGAAGGTTTGTCTCAACGCCTCCAAACCCAATGTAGACTACAAACAAATCTACACTACGCCAGAATATAAAGAAATAATAATAATAAACGGGCGTCACCTCACTTGAGGGTTCGATAATATTTTCTCTGTTGCTAATGGTACTTCCTATTTTTACAGAAACTTGAGCATCACGTCTGGAGGTTAAACTCTCCATACCTCCATCAGTTTAATGCGAAGAAAGAAAAATTATATTATTGTAAACATCCAAAGCTGACACATACCACATCAGGACATTTATCTTAAAAATAATATATATATATATATATATATATATACATATATATAATATATATACACATACATATACATATCTATATATATATACATATATATAATATATATACACATACATATACATATCTATATATATATATATACATATATATATACATACATATACATATATATATATATATACACACATATATACATACATATATATACATATACATATATATATACATACATATATATACATGAATATACATATATATATAGATACACATATATATACATATATATATACATATATATATATATATATATACATATATATACATATATACATATTTATTATCATAAGAGAATGTGTATATAGAAACAACACATATGCTCAACTAAAGATATATTTACATATAGGAGGACTATGGACCATGGACTATCTAGGACAGACCACCCGCTCGCGCGGGATCGATAGTTGTAGGAGGGGAAGAGATGTCTGTATGAAAATGAAAAGGAGATACTCACAGTCTCTCGATGCTGCCCAGGTCACGGAAGGCGCCCTCCTCCAGCGTATGAATGGCATTGTCCAACAAGGTTCTGTAGAGAACAAAACCTCATTACATACGTACATACATACATTCATACATACACATATTCATACATATATACATACATTAAAATATATATATATATATACAAAGGGATTACAAAGGCGGAGCATGCCGACAGGAGACCTTTTGGTCCATAACTTGGTCGGATGCGAAAAATATAATGATAAATAAGTAAATAAATAAATGAATAAATAAATACAGAAATAAAGAAATGAATAAATGAATAAATTAATAAATAAATAAGCACATAAACACATAAATGAATAAATAAATGAATAAATTAATAAATAAATAAGCACATAAACACATAAATGAATAAATAGATAACAAATGAAAAAATATGATAATATAGATAATAATAAATAAAACTAATAAAAATACAATATATATAATAATAAATAAAATATATAAATAAATGCATAGGTATGGTTAAATAATAAACAAACAGGTAAATAGTAAATAATAATAAATTGACAGATAACTGAAAATAAATGTGAATCAAGCAAATAATAATAAGCAAACAGACAAATGATAACAAAACAAATAAACAACCATTGATTCAACGCTAGACGATTTCAATCATCCATAAGAAACCTTCAAACTGTTTCAACCAACGCAGTTACAATTTTTTCTTCTAATATCTGTCTCTACCACATCAACCAAAGATCACAATGGAAATAAATATCTAAACTTATTTCCGTCATCTTGATTTTAATGTGCTTATTTTTCGAATGTACAATTTTACATTTTTGTCGAATAAATCAAACCCAAATTTTTAGCTTTGAGTCCACCATCTAACATGTAATGGAAATTCCGTGACAACGTTCGAGTGTTTGTGAAAGTCCCTTTTTTCTATATTGAAGCCAGGCTGGCGAAAGGATAAACATAGCGGAACTCTCATACATGCATGCATGTATACGAAAACATACATTCATACATGCATGCATGCATACATACATACGTACATACATATATACGCACATAAATACGGACATACATAAGCACAACTTAGCTCCTCCTGGATGAAGGGTCATCCCCCCCCCCACCAACCCGGATGATGCACTAATGTGGACCTCCAAACATGCCCCAAGACATTATATCAGAACTTTGTAAATATTTCGTTGTTAAATAATAATAATAACCATCATAATGATCAAAATGATAATAATAATTATAATAATAATAATAATGATAATAATAATAATAACAATAAGAAGAAAAATAATAATAATAACAATAACAATAATAAATACTAATAATTATAATAATAACAATGATAATAATAATAACAATAATAATAAAGATAATGATAATAATAATAATGATAATAATAATAATAACAATAAGAAGAAAAATAATAATAATAACAATAACAATAATAAATACTAATAATTATAATAATAACAATGATAATAATAATAACAATAATAATAAAGATAATGATAATGATAATAATAATAACAATAATAATAATAAAATAAAACACTTTCACCGTAACAACACGACTGCATATTTAACACATGATTTCATTTTCCCCCTCGTTCTTTTTATATAAGAAAACTATCACGTAGAGCAACACTATACATAATCAACAATAATATAAATATGTTTATTTTTAACATACCCTGGATCAGTTTTCTAATGTCCCCATGGATGCATCTTGGCACAGAACAGCCAGTCATAGATCATCTCTACCTACCCAGTTGTCTGATTTTATTTGATTTTGATTTGATGGTGTTTGGTAGATAGCCTTACTCCACCAGGCCAAAATGAATTGTCCACCTCCAAGCTTCTGCAGACATCACAAGGGAATTTTGTCCATTTGGGCGACCTGGGACATCTAATTTAACCAAGAACATACTCAGTTGATGTTTGAGAGTCCACTGAGCAATCTGTTTTATCTCGTATGTTTCTAGGTGTGAACTTAAACAGTCTAACAGACTTCCACCTTTATTTCGTATGTCTCTAAGTGTGCAGTTAAACAGTCTAACAGACTTCCAACTGAAACTATTGTACTGCATAGTTCCAGCATTTAAAAAAATTTCACTGTGATTTACCATAATAAAATATACAAGTCACTTCACCATCGTGTAAACTATTTCGATGTAGTCCGTACAAGACTTGCTTCAGATCGACGACAACATCAGCGACAGTCGCGCTGGGCTGACCCGCGAGGCCAATCGACCGCTTCCTTATATGGAATAACATAAACCTTATTTACACAGCCAAACGATTCATTTTTACACTGTATATAAATGTCACTGTGCGTGCGCGCGCGCGTGTGTGTGTGTGTGTGTGTTTGTGTGTGTGCGTGTGTGTATGTGTGTGATTCACCATGGCCTTGGATCCCGTGTTGGACTCGTGATCGACAGCTATTTCCCTCCCGGAAGAGAGCTCAGAGCTCATATGTGACCGATTTATGGGTAATACTGTCATCTAACACACACACACACACACCCAACTCCCAGACCATGAGTTTGAGAAACGACCCGTAGCAAAGCGATACTGAAATTATTTCAACCCTAGGTGGGATTCGAACCCGGACCTCCGTAGTGGCAGCCGGGAACTCTACCAACAGCTCCATCGAGTGGGTATATGTGTGTGTGTGTGTGTGTGTGTGTGTGTGTGTGTGTGTGTGTGTGTGTGTGTGTGTGTGTGTGTTTGTCTGTGTGTCTGTGCGTGTGTGCGTGCGTGTGCGTGAAAGCATGCATACAAGCGCACGTATGCAAATATATCCGTCTTTCTCAAGCAATGAATCTATTTCTGTATAGAGTACTTCCCTCAGAACCCAAATAATTTTAGTAAACAAAATTTCATTACCTCAGGAACGGAGGATATTTGCACAGTTCTGATAAATCATGAGTAAAGTTCAGTTGAGTGCAATACTAAAAAATTTACGATCATTTACTGTTTAATGAGAAATAAAACTGGTTTGGTAATACTGCTTCAACCACTTCAATACGGACACACATGTTCAAATGCTCTCTCTCTCTCTCTCTCTCTTTAAGCACACACACGCACGCACTCACACACATAAGAAGGACAGTTATAGAAGAGATCTGAAAAAGAATAGCTTTCCACACAGAGTGATAAATATCTGGAACAAACTGAAAGAGGAAACAGTGAGTGTTAAAACTATACATGACTTTAAGAATAAACTGGATGCGGAAAGATACAACAGCGGGTCACTAAGAGCATAGCTCTCCTCCCGTAAGATACAAGTAGGTAAATACACACACACACACACACACACACACATACACACACACACACACACACACACACACACACACACACAGAGTGGGGTATGTCTGGAACAAACTGGACGAAACAACAGTCTGTGCAAAAACTAAACACTAATTTAAGAGCAAACTAGACATTGCGAGATACAAAGACTGACGCGACACCACGAGCGTAGCTCCCCTTCCCGTAAGATACAACTTGGTAAATACACACACACACACGCACATCCACACCCACACACACACACACACACACACACACATACACACAAACTTATACGGAAGGGAAAGGTTTGAAGATTAACTGTGGGGCATTGCAATTGCCTTAGATCTGCGGAAGACATTATTTTTACTTCAGAAAGAGCAGAAGACTTGCAAGATATGCCGAGCGATCTGAACAGGGAAAGTCTCAAAACAGGTTTAAAAATAAATAAGAGTAAAACCAAAGTAATGTTCAACTCGAAAGTTCAAAGCAAAGGAACTTTAATCGGCGGTGAAAGTCGCAGAAGTTCAAGAGTATAATTATTTGGACTAGATGCTAAAACTGTCTTAATGTCTTGAAAATAAAATGAAAACGAAATTTCATTTGGTTAGGTTGGATAAATATAATAAGACATATCTACATGTCTGACACATGAAGTTTACAATCAGTGCATAATGGCAGCTATTATATACAGATGTGAGACATTAAAACTGTCAAAGGCGATGGAGTTAAAGCTAAAAATGAAGAACGGAGAGATCAATGCTGGGAATTACGCCAAAACACAGAATGGGGGCAAGTTGGGTGAGAGATAATTGGGTAGGGAAGCCATCAGGAAGAAATGATGGGTGATGGAGCAAGTGTGTTACTGACTGGACGCCACGACATGGGAAGCGTGGAAGAGGGGGACCAGACAGAAAGTGGAGAGACGAGATAGAGAAGTTTGCAGGGGTGACATGGGCGTAGTCAAGCGATTTTGTTCATGTAATGAAATAACTCGAGACAACTGATTGTTCCCTTATATTGTACAGTCTACTCCCTGACCAATAAAATCACCTGACGGCACCAAAACAAAAGATACAAAACACGTCACCGCTGTGGAGGGATTTATCAGATCAATGGAAAAGAAGGCGTTGTCTTCCACGTCTATAAACCCGTTCCGAGGAGGTCAGGTCACATGAGGTCAGGTCACTTGAGGTCAGGTCACACCCTGACGCAGACGTAGTGTGTTATTATCGAGGCGGTGACTGCGACTTCCTTCAAGAACTCTTATGTTTCTCGATGTTTACTCTGTAAAGATTGGTGTCTTTTTCCAGCCTTCAATCGTGAGGACTGGTTCGAAGTATGCAAAAATGAATATGTACGAGCGGGCAGGTCTCCAGAAGTTACGCGTGCATGTGCACTGTACACGTACATATCGACGCATTGTACGTATTCTTCATGCACACACACGAACACACACACACACACACACGCACACACACACACACGCACATACACACACACGCATACACACACACACACACATGCATGTAAGCACATACGTTACAGATACATCCACGTACACGCACATAGAGAGGGAGAAAAAGAAAATCAAATGAGCGCGCGCGCACGCACACACGCACACACACACGCACACACACACACACACACGCAACGTACGTAAGTAGGTGGACAAACGTACACAAAGGTGTGTGCGCGCACGCGCGCACACACGCACACACACACACATACACACGCACACACACACACACACACACACACACACAGTATGCTTTATGCATGTCGTTGAAGGAGACCCTTTAGTTGCCGTCCATGGCGTCTCTCTCTCTCTCTACTTAGTCCTTCCATTCTCCCTCTCTCCCTCTTTCGTCCTCTCTCTCTCTCTCTCTCTCTCTCTCTCTCTCTCTCTCTCTGTGTGTGTGTGTGTGTGTGTGTGTGTGTGTGTGTGTGTGTGTGTGTGTGTGTGTGATTCACCACCATGGTCTTGGATCACGTGTTGGACTCGTGATCGACAGCTATTTCCCTCCCGGAAGAGAGCTTATAGCTCATATATAACCAATCTATGGGTAATGCTGTGACCTTACACGCACCCATGAGAGTTGGAGTAACGACCCGCAGCACAGGGATACTAAAATTATTTCAGTACTGGGCGTGATTCGATCCCGGACCCCCGTAATGGCAGCCGGGTACTATACCAACTGTGCCACGAGTTCTTTTTGTGTGTGTGTGTGTGTGTGTGTGTGTGTGTGTGTGTGTGTGTGTGTGTGTGCGTACCACGAATTAAGGTCTCTCGACCACCAATGCTTCGCCTTTGTTTACAAACATTTCGGCGTTCGAAAGCATTGCTCATGCGCTGGTGACGTAATCGGTAGCATTCTGCTCTCGCACTCGCTTAGCTACGGTTACACTCCAACCTTGGACGAAATCCAACTAAATCGTTGGAATCCAACCATTCCTTTGACGGGTGTAACAGGAGCTTTGGTTGTGGGTTCAAATCCCGAGATCCTTTCA
Source organism: Oratosquilla oratoria (assembly GCF_046742065.1). NCBI lineage: Eukaryota > Metazoa > Arthropoda > Malacostraca > Stomatopoda > Squillidae > Oratosquilla > Oratosquilla oratoria. Next base: position 63,648,505 of record NC_134795.1, read on the forward strand.
GATTCCCAGGAGTAACTGTTACCTATCCCAATTGATCAAGCACATAGGGCATAGGTGACGGCTTCGGCCGCAGCTAACCAGCGAGGCGAAATATGATCTCATGTCTTTTCAGTGTCAATTAGTTGTTAATACTTTTCTTGTATACCACCATCAATTCTGTTGTTGAGTTATTACTCATATGTTACCCATTTAGGCGAGGAAGAGGGAAGAGAGATGGAGAATTTGAGATGAATGGCAGATGGAAGAGTGGGATAGAGGAAAATGAGTAAAGATAAAGAAAAAAAAGGAAAATGAGTATATACCACACCAGAGAACTCTAATGCAGAAAAAATCCAAAGCAGTCGAAAAAACGAGACAAAAATTTTAAAAGTGGTAAAACAAATGAGAAAGGTAAATAGAATATATAAATAGAAAATAAAAGTAGAAACGATAAAAAGATATATATATATATATATATATATATATATATATATTAAGAGTAAAACATTCAGAGAAGAAAGCGAAGACAGTAAAAGAACTCAAACAGTGAAATGTAAAAAAAAAAAGAGAGAGAGAGAGAGAGAGAGAGAGAGAGAGAGAGAGAGCTCGTCAGACAAAGAAGAGGTCTGCCGAATGAAGGGGAGGAAGACTGAGGAGCGGTGGAAGAGAGTAAGGGGGGGAATGCAAAGTCAACGGGGGGAGGGGGAGGGGGCAAAAGGAGAGACAATCCTTTCAAAAACCTGCGCAGGCCAACATAGCGTGCAAAGACGGGTCAATGGCCTCCCAGTCAACAGATACCCACAACTATCTATCAATCTCTCATTCTTTCTCTCATTCATTCACTCATTCATTCATTCACTCATTCTCACACTCGCTCACTCTCACTCATTCTCACACTCGCTCACTCTCACTCATTCTCACACTAGCTCACTTTCACAACCACTCTCACACCCGCTCATTCTCACACTCGGTCACTCTCACTCTCCCTCATTCTCACACTCGTTCACTCTCATACTCGCTCACTCTCACACTCGCTCACACTCATACTCGCTCACTCTCACACTCGCTCACTCTCACAGTCACTCTCACACTCGCTCACTCTCATACTCGCTCACTCTCACACTCGCTCACTCTTACACTCGCTCACTCTCACACTCGCTCACTCTCACACTCGCTCACTCTCATACTCCCTCACTCTCATACTCGCTCACTCTCACACTCTCACTCTCACACTCGCTCACTCTCACACTCGCTCACTCTCACACTCGCTCACTCTCACACTCGCTCACTCTCACACTCGCTCACTCTCACACTCGTTCACTCTCACTCGCTCACTCTCACACTCGCTCACTCTCTCTCGCTCTCGCTCACTCTCACACTCGCTCACTCTCACACTCGCTCACTCTCACACTCGCTCACTCTCACTCGCTCACTCTCACACTCGCTCACTCTCATACTCGCTCACTCTCATACTCGCTCACTCTCACACTCGCTCACTCTCACACTCGCATACTCTCCCTCACTCTCACACTTGCTCACCCTCTCACTCGCTCACTCTCATACTCGCTCACTCTCACACTCGCTCACTGTCACACTCTCTCACTCGCTCATTCTCACACTCGCATACTCTCCCTCACTCTCACACTCTGTCACTCTCACACTCGCTCATTCTCACACTCGTATACTCTTCCTCACTCTCACACTCGCTTACTCTCACTCAATCTCACACTCGCTCGCTGTCCCCCACCTATGTCTCTTCGCCTGGCAACAGGTGTACTTACTTTTTTTTTTTTTTTTTTACGAAGCTGTTATGTTTCTCCTGTTCCTCTTTGGTGGAACCAAGCATGCAAATTCCTTCTCCCTTCCCTTTCCAAAATTTCTCTTTTTTTCTGCCGAGGTATTTTGTTTTATTATTAAATTTACTTTTTGGGTATGGCCCCCATTCTTTAATTCTCTCTTCCTTAATCCTAAAAAATCATAAGAGGGTTCTGCTACACTTTTTATTCATTTATTTATTTAATTATATATTTATTTCATTCATTTATCTATTATTTTATTTATCTATTTATATATTTATTATATCTATTCATTTATTTTATTTATTTATCTTATTGTTATTATTATTATTATTATTATTATTATTATTATTTTCATTTATTTCTTTATTCATTTATTTTATTTTATTTATTTATTTATTGATTTTCTATTTTTTTTTTAATTCATTTATTTTTTTGCACCAGACTATTCTGTCCATCTTATACGGATTCCCTTAGCACTGAGGGTTTGACAAACCTCAGTCTGTCACAATAGTTTAATAAAATCACCTGACGCCTCTGAGCTGGAAGGGAGAAAATGAGAAGACAAACCCAGACCCTCCCAACGCCGAATAAAGTCATCCGGATTTCGTTACAACAAAGCAAAACAAATAACAGGGTATTAGCAGCGGGGAGCCTGGTATCATTGTTACCCCTATTACTGCTATTACTGTCATCATTATTATCATTACCTCTCCGGTTATCCATCTCCCCCCCCCTCCTCCTCCTCCTCCTCCTCCTCCTCGGCCTTTTCGTCTTCTTCCACTCCTCATGACGTCACGGCCAATTAGTCGACAACCAACCACCTCGGCCCAATTGGAGGGAGGAGACACACCAATTCGAGAACTTCTTCGTCTATTCATTACTGGTAATACAAGACACTTCATTTCGGGAACTCGGCCCTTTGCACGCAATCCCGCGCGCACTAAGTCCACGATACAGACGGACGCAAAAACGTCCGCGCATGCGCAGATGGGGGCAGATTTATGTGAGTGGTATGCTCATGGTCTCACTTGCGTGTGTGATAGATTTTGTTGTTGTTCTTTTTTATACACAGGTGCAGAGTCGAGGATCATTTAGGAAATAGTCCAGCAAGACCATTTATGCCAAGTTTGCTTGATGGGAACACTAAGGCATCACGCACTTACTCTGTACGTCATAATTAGGTAAGTGCAAATAAACACACACACACACACACACACACACACACACACACACACACACACACACAAACACACACAAAACCTCGTGGCGTACTGGTTAAAGTTCTCGCATGCCACTACGACGGTCCGGGTTCGAATCCCACCCAGGGCTGAAATAATTTTAGTATCACTGCACTGCGGGTTGTTAATCCAGCTCTCGTGGGCGGAGAGTTGGGTGTGTGTGCGTGTGCGTGTAAGGTATTACCCATAGATCGTTCATACGAGCTCTGAGCTCTCATCCGGGAGGTTAATAACTGTCGATCACGAGTCCAACACGACATCCAAGACCATGGCGAATCACACACACACGCACACATATATGGTGTACACGAAGAAACAACCGTAAACAAATAAAGATGAGACGCGTGCGCTTGCGCGTGAGAAGAAACGATAAACAAAACGGCAACGAACAAGACACGGAGGCGACCACAAAGCCGGGATCCCAGTACCTCGTGGTCGAGAGCTCCGTGTACAAACACGGACTCCGGCGCCGAGGAACATCGAGCACAAACAACCAGACAGGTGAACGAAGAATCCTCCCACAAAGACCAAAGGGCTCCCTGACACGCAAGAGTCCAGAACTCCTGTCCGGTCCTCGTTCTTCATCGGTCTCAGCGCCTACAGGAAGGTCGCGATGAGTTCGAGCGAAGAATTTGTTTTGTTCTTGTAAAGCGGCCCATACACGATCAATTATATTGCGCAATTTCATTGTCAGTACTCTGAATTGACAATTAAATTGACCGTGTATGGGCGATATATCGCCCATACACGGTCAATTTAATTGTCAATTCAGGGTATTGACAATGAAACTGCCCAATATAATTGATCGTGTATGGGCCGCTTAAGAGGATCCGGTGAGGCGGTTGGAACTCACGCCAGGAGGCGCTTAGTGGTGGCTAGGGCTGTCACCTTTGCGTTACTGGTCTGGACAGCCGTTATCAGTAGCCGTGTAGATTTGTAGTTTATGATCTACATTGAGTTTGGTGAGGCAAACGAGGTGAGGGTTCGTTAGTTTTAATGTCTTCGTCTCGACTCCAACACAATCTCGGAACAACCCCGATCAGAACTCGGGAGGTTGCTAAATTCTATTTACAGGCACAAGTGGCTGTTCCTACTACACTTAACTATGATAACTTATTTTCTCCTATATCTATAACACAATGTACAATGTATGGACTGAGTCTGGACACTCAGTACCCATGCATGGGATAAGATTTACACAAAAGGGAACATAAAATAAACGTGTTTGACGTATCCTACCAAAAGAAATTAAGTGTTGACGTATGTTGATCTGGTAGTTTGGCAATGTCAGACGCAGATGTCTCGGTCGCTTGGCCAGGTGTCCGGGTGATGTCAGAAGTACTTGACCCCTCTGACCATTGTCAGGTCCGACCATTATGGCGAGTACCTCGGGAGTTGTCTGAAGACGTCGGACGTTCCATCTCGCACCAAATGCGTGCGTGCGCGCGTGAGAACGCTAGACATCTAAAAGATTGAATATTCCCTTCAATCATCTTGCAACAGCCGGTACAGATCGATCCCGTTACTGCGTTGTTAAGATTATCTAAATCTAAAGTATAACGAAACGAAACGGAGAGATAGAGAGGCAGAGATAGATAGAGATAGATAGATAGAGAGAAAGAGAGAAAGAGAGGCAGACAGACACACATAGACAGAAAGACGAACAGATAGACAAAGGCAGAGAGACAAAGAGAGAGAGAGAGAGAGAGAGAGAGAGAGAGAGAGAGAGAGAGAGAGAGAGAGAGAGAGAGAGAGAGAGAGGGAGAGAGAGAGAGAGCCACGATGAAGGAGGGAGGGGTGACATGTGACAGAGGAAGTGAGTGATTGACTGCCTTATCGATCGTCTAAGTGACTGATTGTGCAGTGGCATGTGTGCCAGCAGAGGAAGGGCATAACGCGAGACCAAAAGGAAACATAATCGAGACAAAGACACGAGACCCTTCCGTCCCGTGTGGTACTTTCTCTCCTACTCCGGCTGGCGCCAAAATGTTCTATTCATGTTTGTGACACCAACTTGGCGCCAATTGGGAGAACCATTTGCTTGCGAAGATGAATCAAATTTGTCTTCAGATAGCCAGAATACGAATATATATACTGAGTATATATATATATATATATATATACACAGTATATAGAAATATATATATACTGTGTATATATATATATATACTTATATATATATATTTATATAAATGTATATATATGGAAACAATGAAAAAACACAGCGGGTTAGGGCGTCGTTACTTGCGGGGATGGCGGTTCGAATCCTGCCACCGGCGAAGTTGAACCAAGGGCATGGTTGATTAAAATCCACGCTACAAAGTCCTCTGTGAGGGGCACCGTCCTAGCCTTCCGGTAGGGGGGAGTTTGTGACGTCAAACCATATCAATATATATATATATATATATATATATATATATATATATATATATATATATAAGAATATACATAACAAGTTAGTTTACCCGGATTGGTTCTTGGTCAAAGCCCACAGCCGAGCGAGAGCCAATTTTTTCAACACCGCCCCTATTTCTTCTAAATTTTCATTGGATAAGAGCTTAGTCGTTCCCTTTTCGGAATCATTTAATCCTTCAACCAAGTTTGTTCACAAGGACAAATTTAATCTAATTCATCGTTACCTCAACACCATTGATGATAAAAATGGTAAATGTCCCCCAAAGGTTGAAAGAAGAACATAATCAAGGTGTTTATTCGATACCATGTAAAGGCTGTGACCTAGTTTATATCGGGCAGGCGGGGAGGGATCTAGATACTAGGATAATTGAACATAAACGGTACATCAAGTATGGACAAGAAATCTCAGCGGTATTCCAACATGTTAAACAATTTAACCATTGTTTAGATTGGGACAAAGCTGAGCTCATATACAAGTCTAGACGTGGGTTCAGGAGAAAAATGGCTGAATCAACCTTCACAGAATATAAACCCGGTATGAATATTTCGAAGGGGCAATGGTCCCCGGACATAATTTCAGGAATATTTGTAACAAGTTTAGTCAAAAGACATTTGCCTCCTGAGCCCACAGAGAGTAGGGACCTCTTATCAATGTTCCCCATTTCTTGTCAAGGGTGCTACTTAAGAAGCATTCATTTCTCATCTGCTTTGTATCTACTGAAGAGGATTACAGTTTGCAATCGAAATATATAGATTCCCTGTCTCCAGTCTTTTTTTCTCCGTCTGAGGTTTTCATGTGATACACACACACACACACATATACACACACATACACACACATTATATATATATATATATACATATATATATATATATACAGTATATATATATATATATATGTATGTATTGTTGAGACATTGTGACAGGTTTGAGGAAAGAGGAAGAAAAAGACACGGGTCTAGGGCCGAGTTTATTCCTGACCGATTTCGCTTACAGCTGAAAGCGAAACCGTTCAGGAATAAACTCGGCCTTAGACCCATGTCTTTTCCTTCCTCCTTCCTCATATATATATATATATATATATATATATATATATATATATATATATAAATACATATATAAAACACCTACATATCTACATATAACATCTACATATATGCATACAGCATCTACATACAGACACACATACACACACAAATACACACAGACAAAACAACATATACATATACATACCCTACACGCATATCATATAAGTATATAAAGATACATGTATACAAGTACGCGCGCACACAATACGCTCGAATGCTGTTGAAACAAATTCCGTAATGAAATTCGTCCATTCCGCTGGTGCTGGATTTCTCTCACTCGTCATTTCGAATTCGCCCTCAGCATTTTCGGAGGAGGAGGAGGAGGAGGAGGGAGAGGAGGAGAGGAAGGAGGAGGAGGAGGAGGAGGAGGAGGAAGAGGGGAGGAGGAGGAAGAGGAAGGAGGAGGAGGAGGAAGAGGGGAAGGGAGAGGAAGGGACGGGGGAGGAGGAGGAGGAGAGGAATGGGGAGGAGGAGGGGAAGGAGGAGGAGAAGGAGGAGGAGGAGGAGGAGGAGGAGAGGAAGGACAAGGAGGAGGAGGAAGAGGAGGAGGAGGAGGAGGAGGAAGTGGGGAAGGGAAGAGGAGGAGGAGGAGGAGGAGGAGAGGAAGGACAAGGAGGAGGAGGAAGAGGAGGAGGAAGAGGAGGAGGAAGGGGGGGAGGAGGGAGGAGGAGGAAGGGGGGGAGGAGGAAGGGGGACTGAGTTCCCTAGTCTTCTTTATGGCCTTGGGCGCGTCAGTCCAGCGAGCAGTCTGGAACACAATTAAGCGCGTCTTGTTTTATTCATTCGACATATTACGAAAGATGTCGAATCAAAGTGGAATTTTTTTTCGTCGTCAGTCATGTTTGTTGCTTCAGGTGTCGACCTGGTCGATCCATTTTTTTTACGAGCAATACATATATATATATATATGTATATATACATATATATATATATATATATATATACATATATATATATACACTATATATATATATAAAAATATATATATATATATATAACTATATATATTTATATATACATATATATATATATGATTTTTTTTTTTTTTTTTTTTTTTTTTTTAGTGTGGAGTGGGGATGGAGGGTAAACTCAAAACAAAAAATAAATGAGTTCTCTACTGGTCTTCGCCATTTTGAAAGGAGACATATTTCCTTAGTCAAGTAAAATTGCCTGGTACGAACCAAATAAAAACGAAAAAGAAAAGAAAAAGAATAATAATAACAATGATAATACTAATAGTAATAATAATATAATTAATAGAATTACAATACATCAAGGGAGGTAGCCAAAGTCAAAGGAATAAATCCACTCCCACCCATTTCATCTCCACATACTTCACTCCTATCCACCACCCCTCCCTCCCTCCCTCTTTTCTTGGCTCCTGGATGACGGGTCATCCCTACATCTTGCCCACTTCAGAGCAAATGCATTATCATTATTGTTGTTATTTTTATTGTTGTTATAATAATAATAATAATAATAACAGAAATAATAGTACTACTACAACTAATAATAATAATAACAATAATAACAACAACAATAATAATATAATAATAATAATGATAATAATATTAATAATAATGATAATAACAATGATAATAATAATGATAATAATAATGATAATAACAATAATAATAATAGTAATAATAATAATAATAATAACAACAATAATAATAATAGTGATAATAAGTCTTAATAATATTTATAATGTTGATCAAATGAATAAATATATGAATAAATAAACGAATGAAAATAAGTATCAAAAGGTGTTTGTTCAAGAACAGCTATGAACACCTATACCCGAGAACAGGCTCTTTCATTCAGCCGTGTGCGACCTCCTACTTAGCTACATAGTATCATTCCTACGGTTTCCATATTCAGTTCCATAAAAAAAAATGTCGCTCATAATTTATTTCGTTGAAAAGGTATTTGCTAATATCAATGTACGAAGTGGTATGCCTCTTATTTATTTTATTTTTTTTATTTATTTTATTTTTTTTTACTAAGAAAATGTTAAGAGTAGTTACGAGGATACAAAAGCTTAGAAGAATGACGAGATAGAGAGAACAGACGCGGGAACGAAACCCGTCCTTTGGCTCCTTATTAATACGAGGTCCTTCATTTCTTTCGCTCAATTTGTGTTTATGCTCAGGTAATCTTAGTTTATCACAATAGAACGCACTTTGTATATTTCATCGTAGTGTTTGTTCCTCTAAATATTTGAGTAATTTACAATGTGAGAAACATGACCTAGCTATAATGAAATTTACATATACATATTGTTTTAATGACATAAAAAGTTACAAAGCATATAAACATGTCTAAAAATATTTCTAAACACTTATGAACCTAATTAAGGGGTGGCTATAGCTCTTGGGTCTCCACTGTTTGTTAAGGGGTGACTATAGCTCTAGGATCTTCGCTGTTTGCTAAGGGGTGACTATAGCTCTTGGATCTTCGCTGTTTGCTAAGGGGTGACTAAAGCTCTTGGATCTTCGCTGTTTCTTAAGGGGTGACTAAAGCTCTTGTATCTTCGCTGTTTGCTAAGGGGTGACTAAAGCTCTTGTATCTTCGCTGTTTGCTAAGGGGTGACTAAAGCTCTTGGATCTTCGCTATTTGCTATGGGGTGACTATAGTTCTTGGATCCCTCGCTCTTTGCTAGTCGATTTTCAACAGGGCGTCCTACTTTCCATTCTCACATTAAATCACACCCTCCAAAGCCTTTACTGAATGAACGAGTTTCCCGTTAACCAAGAATAAAACTGGTAAAGAGTCGCCGTGTGGAAGGTTGAAGAAGGCTGACTGACACGCAAGGATTTCATTCGGTCTACAAGAACATCGTTCATTCACAAAAGGGTCCTTTTTTCATCTTTTTTTTTCACAAAACTACCAGCGAGTCAAAATGAATAAAGAAAAAAATCAACAAAACGTTTACAACTTGAACTAAAAGCTAACGTTTCATTTGGCCTGAAATTCAGTAATCTATACTGAAGTTATGCATTTCCTACCACCAAATTCTTTCGCCATCTGAAATTCAGCTTCATTTCTCGACTGAAATTCAGCACCCCCTCCTTTTATCCCTCTCCTTCCTTTTGTGTGTGTGTGTGTGTGTGTGTGTGTGTGTGTGTGTGTGTGTGTGTGTGTGTGTGTGTGTGTGTGTGTGTGTGTTCCACCCCATTCATCATCTTTTGCATTTGCGGGTTGCCTGCTTACCCCTTCATATTTTTCGTCTTTACACAAAGAGTTCCTCTACGAAACAAAATTAATTGGGGTTCAAAAATAACTGGATTAATATTGAGTTAAAATCCCGGCACGGGTTGAGACCTATTGGTTTATAACGAGTCATTATAAGAAAACAGCATTCGTGAAAGAGTTAACGGGTGTAGGTTTCATCACGGAACTATGAGGTTTCCCCTATGCTGAATGAAATAGCCTGTGAAAGAAAGAGGGAGGTTGAGAAAGAGAGAAAGAGAGAGAGAGAGAGAGGGAGAGAGAGAGAAAAGAGAAGAAGAAATATGAGAAAGAGGAAGAGAAAGAAAAAGAGAAAGAAAACAGAAAGAAAGAGAAAGGGATAGCGAGATATATGAAAAGATAAAGAGAAAGAAAAAGACAGAAAAGGGAAGAAAAAGAAAGAGAGAGAGGGAAAGAGAGAGAGAGAAAGAGAGAGAGAGAGAGAGAGAGGGAGGAAGGAAGGGAAAGAGAGAGATAAAAGAGAGAGAAAGAGAGGGAAAGATATAAAGATAAAAGAAAGAAAATGAGAGAGAGAGAGAGAGAGAGAGAGAGAGTTATACTCGTATAAAGGTCCATCACACCACTCCGTGATGTTCGATCGAAAGAATCGAACCGAAGACCTGTGGACCTTCCTGCTTCCCTGATTGCTGGACCGGCATTCACCTTATACGAGGAGGGATCAGGGCTCAGCCAAAACCAGTAGGGGATAGCAGAACAAGCCTTCGTTTACAGTGATGTACAAGTTCTCATGAATAATTTGTTTACCACTGTTTGCTATTAACTTGATTTTGGTCTCCGTCTAAATTCATAGGCGTGGTTTCTAACATAATGCTTCAGGTCACAACTTCCGAGTCTCCCGAAGTAGAGTTGACCTTGTTTCTAGTGCCAGATGATTTCATTCAGGCCAAGAAGAACCTCCTCAGGGTCACACTGGGTCACGACTAGAAACGCCAGCGTCAGACGGTCTTGGGGACAACAAAAACAACAACAACAAGAAAAGGAAGAAGAAGAAGAAGAAGAAGAAGAAGAAGAAGAAGAAGAAGAAGAAGGCGAAGAAGAAGAAGCGGAAGAAGAAGGCGAAAAAGAAGAAGGCGAAGAAGAAGAAAAAGAGTAAGTAAAAGAAGAAGAAGAAGAGTAAGTAAAATAAGAAGAAGACGAAGAGTAAGTAAAAGAAGAAGAAGAAGAAGAAGAAGAGGAAGGAGGAGAAGAAGAAAAAGAACAACAACAACAACAACAGCAGCAGCAACAACTTTACTCGGTCAATGGAGTGCAACACATGTTTCTGGGAACCGACTAAATGCAAATTTCACTTCGTACAGACGCGACCTGGATGCAGAAACTGCCTCGCATTATACGTTACAATAAAACCAGAGAGAAGCTCGGCCAAATTCGGTCCGCGTTCTTTGGGCAAAGACAGCAGACGCGTCCGGCGCTCCGGGGTTCCTCCCCCCCTTTTTTTTCGAAAAAAAAAAGTCCATCGAGTTCTAGAAAGGCGCTCGAGTTCGAGCGCGTTTGTGTGTGTCCCGTCTTTGGGCGAGGCCAGCAGAAGCGTCCGGCGCTCCGGGGTTCCTCCCCCCTTTTTTCGAAAAAAAAAAAAAAAAAAGTCCATCGAGTTCGAGAAAGGCGCTCGAGTTCGAGAGAGGCGCTCGAGTTCGAGAGAGGCGCTCGAGTTCGAGAGAGTTTGTGTGTGTCCGCGGGTCATATGAGCTCTGTGGGTCCGTCCACCCGAATAACAAATGGACAACGACGCGCAATGTAAAAAAAAAAAAAAGAAAAAAAAAAAAAAAAAAAAAAAAGTTTACTTCTCTTTGGATACTAATCACAAAATAATTGTACACGTTTTTTTTAATATAAATATTTTCATTTGTCTATTCATTTTTTATCTATTTATGTATTTTTATTTTTTTCAATGAGGAGAAAGAGGAATACAACACATGGCTCTTTGGACACTAATTACAAAACAATTGTACACTTTTTTTAATATACATGTTTTTTATTTGTTTCGTTTTTTATTTTTTATCTATTTATGTATTTTTATTTTTTCAGTGAGGAGAAGGAGGGAGCGCAACACATGACTCACAAAGCCCCATACAATACAGTGACACGGTCCATAGATCTTCTTCAGTTGAAGAACTTGAGGAACAGAAGGAGGAGGAACAGAAGAGGAAGAGGAGGAAGAGGAGCCGGAAGAAAAGAATCTGGAGGAGGAGGAGGATGAAGAGAAGGAAGACGAGGACAAACAAGGAAGAGGAGAAAGAGGAGGAGGAAGAGGAAGTGTAAGAGGGAGGAGGAGGAGGAGGAAGAGGAGGACGAGGAGGAGGAAAAGAAGAAAGAGAAAGTAGTGGGAAAAGATGAAGAAGAAGATGAGAGAAGAGGAAAGAGATGGGAAGAAGAGGAGAACGAGGAGGAGGAGGAGAAGTTGGAGGAGCAGCAGGAGGAAGAGCAGGAAGAAAATGAAAATGAAAAGGGGAGGAGGAGTAAAAAGAGGAAGTAGGAGGAAAGGAGGAGGAGAGGAGGAAGGAGAGAGAAGAGGAGAGGAGGAAGGAGAGAGAAGAGGAAAGGAGGAGGAGGAGGAGGAGGAGGAGGAGGAGGAGAGTCAATAGTCCTGAAAGCTAAAGTAATTACCTGGCGGACGAAGGTGACGGCGGAGGCGGAGTCGGCGACGCCGGGGGGGATATCACCGGATGGAGATTAGGAGAGGGATTACGGACCCACATTGCACGAACTCCAACTCGAGGAGGAGGAGGAGGGAGGAGGAGGAGGGAGGAGAGAGAGGAGCGAGAGGGAAGAACGGAAGAGGAGTGGGAGGGAGACGAGGAAGAGGGAGGAGTAGGAGGGAGGAGAGGAAGAGTAGCGAGAGGGAAGAGCGGAAGAGGAGAGGGAGGGGGACGAGGAAGAGGGAGGAGTAGGAGGGAGGGGGACGAGGAAGAGGGAGGAGTAGGAGGGAGGAGAGGAAGAGTAGCGAGAGGGAAGAGCGGAAGAGGAGTGGGAGGGAGACGAGGAAGAGGGAGCAGGAGGAGGAGGAATGGGAGGGAGGAGTAGGAGGGAGGAGGAGTGGGAAGGAGGAGTAGGAGGGAGGAGTGGGAGGGAGGAGTAGGAGGGAGGAGAGGAAGAGGAGCGAAAGGGGAGAGCGGAGGAGGAGTGGGAGGGAGGCGAGGAGGAGTGGGAGGAGGAGGAGGAGGAGGAGGAGGACTGAGAAGGAGGAGTGAGAGAAGAGGAAGAGGAGTGGGAGTTAGGCGAGGAAAAGGGAGAAGACGCATAGGGAAAAGAGGTTGAGGAAGAAGAGGAGAGAGAAGAGGAGGAAGAGAGGAAGGAGGAGAGAGAAGAGGAACAGTGAGAAGAGGAGGAAGGAGAAGAAGAGGAGGGGAGAAGAGGAGGAGGGGAGAAGAGGAAGAGGGGAGAAGAGGAGGAGGGGAGAAGAGGAAGAGAGGAGGAGGAAAGGAGAAGAGGAGGAAGTAGAAGAGTAAGAAGGGAGAAGAGGAGTAGGGGAGAGTAGGAGGAAGGAGGAGGGGGAGAGTAGGAGGAAGGAGGAGGGGGAGAGTAGGAGGAAGGAGGAGGGGAGGAGGGGAGAGGAGGAGAAAGGGAGAAGAGGAGGAAGGGAAAAGAGGAGGAAGGAAAAGAGGAGGAGGGGAGAAGAGGAGGAGGGGAGAAGAGGAGGGGAGAAGAGGAGGGGAGAAGAAGAGGGGAGAAGAGGAGGAGGGGAGAAGAGGAGGAGGAGAGAAGAGGAGGGAGAAGAGGAGGAAGGAGAAGAGGAGGAAGGAGCAGAGGAGGAGGGGCGAAGTGGAGGAGGGGAGAAGAGGAGGAGGGGAGAAGAGGAGGAGGGGAGAAGAGGAGGAGGGAGAAGAGGAGGAAGGAGAAGAGGAGGAAGGAGCAGAGGAGGAGGGGACAAGAGGAGGAGGGGAGAAGAGGAGGAAGGGAGAAGAGGAGGAAGGGAAAAGAGAGGAGGAAGGAAAAGAGGAGGAAGGAGAAGAGGAGGAGGGGAGAATAGAAGGAGGGGAGAAGATGAGGAGGGGAGAAGAGGAGGAGGGGAGAAGAGGAGGAGGGGAGAAGAGGAGGAGAGGAGAAGAGGAGGGGAGAAGAGGAGGAGGGGAGAAGAGGAGGAGGGGAGAAGAGGAAGAGGGGAGAAGAGGAAGAAAAAGAGGAGGAGGAGGAGAGGAGAAGAGGAGGAAGTAGAAGAGTAAGAAGGGAGAAGAGGAGGAGGGAAGAGTAGGAGGAAGGAGGAGGGGAGAGTAGGAGGAAGGAGGAGGGGAGGAGGGGAGAGGAGGAGAAGGGAGAAGAGGAGGAAGGGAAAAGAGGAGGAAGGGAAAAGAGGAGGAAGGAAAAGAGGAGGCAGGAGATGAGGAAGAGTGGAGAAGAGGAGGAGGGAGAAGAGGAGGAGGGAGAAGAGGAGGAGGGGAGAAGAGGAGTAAGAAGAGGATAAGGGAGAAAAGGGGGCGAGCAAGAGGAAGATAAAGAGGCCGAGAATGACAACAAATAAGACGACGACGAAGACGAAGTGAAAAAAGAACAAAGAAGACGAAGAGGACGACGACGACGAAGACGAAGAAGAAGAAGAACGAGCGGGGGGACTTCAAGAACGATCCATTTCCCAACTGACCCGGATACTCGTTCCTCTACGCCTCTTGCATTCCTTTTTTTTTTTTTCCTGGATCTCCTTTCATCCAGGAATTAAACCTCCCTATTGTGTTTTTTATTTTTTCCAAAGGTCCTTTTTAATCATCATCTGACCATCATCCTTCTGATAATACCCCCCCCCCCCAAATGTTCTGTCTAATTTCGGTTGCTGTCCTCTCCCTCAGATTTTAATTTTTGTCGCTTACGTTAAAATCACAACCACAATCACACGCGCAAATGCACAGGGATGAAATAATTCCAGTCTCGCTGCGCTGCGGGTCGTTACTCCATCTCTTGTGGGCGGGGAGCTAGGTGTGTGTGTATGTGCGTGTAAAGTCACAGCATTACCCATAGATCGGTCATATATGAAATCTGAGTTCTCTTCCGGGAGGGGAATAGCTGTCGATCACGAGTCTAACACGTGATCCAAGACCATGGTGAATCATACACATACACGCGCGCGCGCACACACACACACAAAACACACACGGCGTACATGCAAGCAAATAAAAAATCAAGCAAGCGTATGTGTGTGTGTGTGTGTGTGTGTGTGTGTGTGTGTGTGTGTGTGTGTGTGTGTGTGTGTGTGCGTCTGTGTGTGTGTGTGCGCGCGTGCGCGTGTATGTGTGCGTCCTTACATGTATGCGTACGTGCATGTAGACGTGCGTGCATGACTGCAAATGTGCGTGCGTGCATATGTGCGTGCGCGTATGCGTGCTTGTGTATATGCGTTCGTACGAACCTTACTTTTCCTAAAAATCAGCTGTACGTGGTTTAACCTTTAAACCTGTTCCACCCCATACATCACACCAACAGAACTGATTTCTTTGAATACTTTACCATCTACCGGATATAGAGACACATACATACATACATACATACATACATATACCAAAGGCTTTTTCCCCCTTACACGGGAGGTAGCCAAAAGACAAAGGCATAGAATCCACTCCCACCCATTCCATCCCTAACATACTCCACTCCCCTCTATTCTCTTCCTTACCTCTTATCTTAGTACCAAAGTAAAGGATAGACACACACAAAAATAAATAAATAAATAAATAAATAAGAATAACAAATAAATAAATAAATAAAAAAAAAAATGAATAAATAAAAAAAAGATAAAAATTGATAAAATGAATAAATGAAAAATATAATGACAAGCGGACACAGCAAACCCAACCCACAGGAAAGGATAGACACAAAAATAAATAAATAAATAAATAAATAAATAAAAATAAATAAAATAAAATAAATAAATGAAAAATATAATAACGAGCGGACACAGCAAACCCAATTCACAGGAAAGGATAGACACAAAAAAAATAGATAAATAGATAAATAAATAAATAAGAATAAATAAATACATAAATAAAAATAAGTATATATAAATAAAAATAAATAAAATTAAATAAATAAATGAAAAATATAATAACAAGCGGACAAACCCAACCCACAGGAAAGGACAGACACAAAAATATATAAACAAATAAATAAAAATAATAAGATAAATAAAAAACAAACACATAAATAAGCAAAAATAAAATATAATGAATAAACGAAAAATAAAATAAAATATAATAAATAAACGAAAAATATAATAACAAGCGGACACAGCAAACCCAACCCACAGGAAAGGGCAGACACAAAAAAATAAATAAATGAATAAATAAATAAAATATGATAAATAAACGAATGATAAAATAAAACATAATAAATAAACGAAAAATAAAATAAGATATAATAAATCAACGAAAAATAAAATAAAATATAACAAATAAAAGAAAAATACAATAACAAGCGGACACCGCAAACCCAACCCACAGGAAAGGCCGTGGAGAGTCGGAGCAACTCAAGGGGACAAACGGCCGCGGACAATCAGCGCGTATTTACCTCTGCCAGTCCCGCGAACGCGGATAAACAAGACCGCGCTAATTGAAACCGATCCCGCTCTCCGACTCCAGAACCGCCATTCATCCGCAGTTCGGGTTTGATTCTCTACCTCAGACAATATTACGCGGTAACTGGCAAATACCTCCTCCTCCTACTTCTCTTCCTCCTCTTTCTCTCACCCTTTATCTCTCTCTGTTTTTCTCTCTCCCTGTGTTTCTCTCTCTCTGCTTCTTTCTCTTTCTCTCTGTTTCTCTCTCTCTCTCTTTCTCTCTCTCCTTCTGTCTCTTTCCATTCTTTGGCGTTTCCGTTCTCATCGATTCACTGCCCACTGAGTTCGTAGCATCGATGGTCATTTGATTTCATAAAAGAGACAAGGCTGCTGCGTGATATATCAGAACCCTTCTCCCCAGGAATCTTACTCGGAGCAGTCTCGGGTCTGGAAGGATATTCCAGAAACCTGGAAAAAGTTTGCACCTTGGCCATACACCTTTTCCTGGCTCAATCCTGCCGCTACATACATCTGAAGGCAACTGATCAACCTTTACGCCTTCTACAGTCTTGCTTGACTTCAGGAACCGACTTGGAAACTGCGCCTATACATTTGGACGAAAACCAAATGAAAAGGATTTCAAAAGAACAATATATGATAGTCGTATGACAAAAAACCCTTCTAAAAACTCGAGGTATTGTTTCTACCCTCCTCCTCCCTTTAAGAAAAAAAAAATATATATATATATTGCTTCCAATTCTCCTTTTCCTTGACGTCGATCTCTCCATTGGGGTGATGGATTTAAACTGGACAAATTTAGATTAAGAAGGAAATAGGCAAGAATTGGTTTACTAATAGGGTGGTCAAAGAATGGAATAGACTTAGTAACCATGTAGTAGTGAGCGCTGAAACTATCTGTTGTTTTAAGAAACGGTTAGACGACTTTATGGATGGGGATGATAGGTGGTGATGGATATGTAGCTGCCTAGTGTAGGCCTTATGGTTTCTTGCAGTCTCCTTCATTCTTATGTTTTCTCTCTCTCTCTCTCTCTCTCTCTCTCTCTCTCTCTCTCTCTCTCTCTCTCTCTCTGTTGTTTTGAGAAACGGTTAGACGACTTTATGGATGGGGATGACAGGTTGGTGATGGATATGTAGCTGCCTAGTGTAGGCCTTATGGTTTCTTGTAGTCTCCTTCATTCTTATGTTCTTACGTTATATTCTTAGATGGCTCAGTGGATGGAGAGCATCTGCAGTCAATGGATCTCGATGACAAGTTTCTTCTTAGACTGTGGCAAAGCGACTGGAATAGACGGGAGAACCAAGAAGGTGACATCCCCTGTCACGACATCCATCAGATTGACCAAGACATTTCTTTTCAGACCACCAGTAACCGAATGATCTCTGAAGGGAGTATGTCTCTCCACTCCCCTCCCTCCACGTCTATAAGGGATGTCGGTGACAGAATACAGAAACTGAGGATTATCAGCTCAGTGAGAAGGTACAGTGTCCACAAAAAGTTCCTTCTTTTCAGACCACCAGCGCCCGAATAATCTCTGAAGTGAATATGTCTCTCCACTCCCCTCCTCCACGTCCATAAGGGATGTCGGTGACAGAATACAGAGACTGGGGATTATCAGCTCGGTGAGAAGGTACAGTGTCCACAAAAAGTTTGTCCGGATGTTTGATGGGGACCGCAGGCCGGAAGTACCAAAACTATTGCCATCGTCCTGGAGACCGTCGATAAACTGTTGGTCACATTACCACTACGTATAAACCCACAGCTACGATGGGATTCCGAATAATATGGATCGTCCAGACAGCCATACAAACTGAAAATTAAGGTTCATAGCTATGGCCGAAATAGTCACTTTTGCCCTATGTGTTCTGTGGTTAGTGAGGATCGAACTCGGATCTTTATATCTAGGAAGCAATACATCAATGCAAATCGGCGATTTGAGCATTCCGGGTCCTAAGCATAAGTTCGAATACCGTAGATGGAGATTTTCGTTGTAATGTATATTTAATTTTGCTGCAATCAGGCGATTCTATTCAGCTGAGAGAAATCCTTCCAAGTCACACACGCGACTTTTATAGATGATAGACCATTTGTAACCCGTAAACAGTTTTTTTTTTTTTTTTTTTTTTTTTTTTTGGCTGCTTGGTGATTTTGTTTAGCTGAGGGAAACCTAGCGTGAGTCAAAGTGGAACTGAGGCTCTGGTCAGTTGTGTCACATTACGAAGAAGTCTCAGATTCCAAGCAAGGGCTCAACGATCTTGTCCTCAGTTATCGTTAAGAAAAGGAAAAAGAAGAAAAAAGCAAAACAAAAAAAAAGGAGGGGGGGGGGGGAGACCCCAAAACTAAAGGAGTAAAACATCGAAGGAGTCTCCGAGTCCAAGCAAGGACTTAACGATCTTGTCCTCATTTATGATAATAACAAAAAAAAAAAAAAAAAAAAAAAACACTGTTTACGGGTTACAAATGTGTGTGTGTGTTTGGGGGGGGGGAAAGACCCCAAAACTAAAAAAGTAAAACATCGAAGGAGTCTCCGAGTCCAAGCAAGGACTCAACGATCTTGTCCTCGTTTATGATTAAGAAAAAGAAAAAATAATAATAAATAAATAAAATAAAATAAAATAAAAAGACCAAGAACTAAAGTCCAAAAGAGTGAAAAATCGAAGGAGTGTCAGTGTCCAAGGAAAGACTCAATGATCTTGTCCTCATTTATGATTAAGGAGAGAAAAAAAAAAAAAAAAAAAGGACCCAGAATTCAAGTCCAAAAGAGTAAAACATCGAAGAAGTATCCGAGTCCAAGCAAGGACTCAACGATTTTGTCCTCGTTTGTGATTAAGAAAGAAAAAGGAAAAAGAGAGAGCGAGAAAAAAACAACAACTAAAATCCAAAGAGTGAAAAACCGAAGGAGTCTCCGAGTCTAAGGGAGGACTCAACGATCTTGTCCTCATTTATGATTAAAAGAGAGAGAGAGAGAGAGAGAGAGAGAGAGAGAGAGAGAGAGAGAGAGAGAGAGAGACCCAGAACTAAAGTCCAAAAGAGTGAAACATCATTAAAATTCCAGGCCACCGGATGGGACCTCAAGACCCCGATTGTCCTTCAGGGGCTCAAGTTCCTGATAATCAGGTGACTGGAAGAAGAAGAAGAAGAAAAAAAAAAGTGAAAAAACACATGGGAGAAGCATACACAAAATTGAAGGTGTATATTATACTATCCATAGATAAAAGAAAAAATGTATAGGCCTATGTATTTTCAGAATTTTAGAAACTCATTCAATAACACTGTTATGCGTTTATGGGAAAAAACAAATATTCGTTTCCTTGGTGTGAACAATAAAGAAAAACAAAACTAGGGAAACCTGAAATATATGTGCTGTTCAGGAAAAAAAATAAATAAATAAAAGAAATTAACATGAACAGAAGGGTAACAAGTGGGAGGGAGTGGGATGGGTAAGGGTGAGGGTGGCTGCATGTCTTGCCTGGTTGCCTTCTATAGGGAAAGAATCCTTTTGGTATATAGACAGACAGATAGAAAGATAGATAGATACAGACAGATAACAAGATAAAGATAGATATAAATTTATATAGATAATATATAAATAGATATAAATTTATATAGACAGATACAGATATAGACACAGATATAGATATAGATAGCTATAGATACATAATGACCGACAGATATAGACAGATAGAAAATGTCATACGATTTTACTTAGCTGAAAGAAAACATAAAAACCAAAATTTTGGTTTTTCAATATTTCACTCCAGCTTCGAAAGAGAACAAGAAAAATATACGATATACATTTGCGACAACATAGTCTCCTTCCTTCCATGTTTTTATTATTTATTCATTTATTTATTTATCTATTTATTAATTATTATTATTATTATAATTATTAATTATCATTATTATCATTATTATTAATTATTATTATTGTGGATAGGAGGTAAAGGGAACACGGGCTGAGGGAAATACATTTATTCCTGACTAGTTTCGCCTGAGTGGCTTCTTCAGAGGAACATAGTTTGAAGTCAAGTTGGTCAATATATATGGCAAAAGACCAACTTGACTTCAAACTATGTTCCTCTGAAGAAGCCACTCAGGCGAATCTAGTCAGGAATAAAAGTATTTCCCTCAGCCCGTGTTCCCTTTACCTCCTATTCACATTCGTCACAATGTATACACATTATTATTATTATTATTATTTTATCATTTTTTTTATAAAACGATTTGCTTCAGTACAATCGTTTTCTTGCTTTATAAAAATCTTCAGGGATCGAGTCAATACTTGGCAGTTCATCTCTCACAAGTTTGATTAATAGCTCTTCTTATTTCCTCCTAAACTCGGATCTTCCGCCGCACTTTGGCATACTTCCATCTCATTAATCTCTTCTATGGGAGGAAGAAGGCCCATCACGCTCTAATTGTCCTTCAAAGAATGTCCTTGAAACAGCTCCTTTCAAACAACGTCCTTCAAACAATGACCTTCAAAAAATTCCCTTCAAACAATGGCCTTCAAAGAACACCCTTCAAACAACGTCCTTCAAACAATGGCCTTCAAAAATACCCTTCAAACAATGGCCTTCAAAGAACACCCTTCAAACAACGTTCTTCAAACAACGGCCTTCAAAAAATACCCTTCAAACAATGGCCTTCAAAGAACACCCTTCAAACAACGTTCTTCAAACAATGGCCTTTAAAGAACACTCTTCAAACAATGACCTTCAAATAACATCTTTGGAAAACACCCTTCAAACAATGTTCTTCAAACAACACCCTTCAAGAAATGGCCTTCAAAAAACACCCGTCAAACAATGACCTTCAAACAACAGCTTTAAAAAAAAAAACACCCTTCATACAAAGTCCTTCATAAAACACCCTTCGAACAATGTACTTCAAACAATAGCCTTCAAAAAATACCCTTCAAAGAACGTTCTTCAAAAAACATCCTTCGAACAATGTACTTCAAACAATGGCCTTAAAAAAATACCCTTCAAACAACGTCCTTCAAAAAACACCCTTCGAACAACGTCCTTCAAACAATGGCCTTCAAAAAACACCCTTCAAACAAAGTCCTTCAAAAAACACCCTTCGAACAACGTACCTCAAACAATGGCCTTCAAAAAACTCTCTTCAAACGTCCTTCAAACAATGGCCTTCAAAGAAAACCCTTCAAACAATGGCCTTCAAAAAAGCATTTCAAACAATTTACTTCAAACAACACCCTTCAAACAATGGCCTTCAAAAAACACTCTTCAAACAATAGCCTTCAAAGAACGCCCTTCAAACAATGGCCTTCAAAGAACACCCTTCAAACAACGTCCTTCAAAAAAAAATTCTTCAAACAATGATCTTGATATATTTACTTTCTTCTTTTGTAAGAACCCTAAACTTCCTAACCAACATCCCTTTCAGTTGCGAAGGCTTTAACAAGGGTGACGCAAACAAGGTCATCATATTAAGACAACAGGGCAGGACTTGCAGTAATGGATTTAAATTGGACAAATTTAGGTTTGCGAAGGTTTATTAATAATATGGTCAACGAATGGAACAGACTTAGTACTTATGTAGTGAGCGCTGAAACTAACAGTTGTTTTAAGAAACGGCTAGACAACCTTCCCAACCCCTCCTCCCCTCCCAACCCCTCCTCCCCTCCCAACCTTCTCAACCCTCACAACCCAACAACCTTCCCAATCCCACCAACCCCTCCAACCTTCCCAAGCCTCACAACCCCTACAAGCCTCACAACCCCTCCGAGCCTCACAACCCTTCCGAGCCTCACAACCCCTCCAACCTTCCCAACTCCTCCAACCTTCCCAACCCTTCCAACCTCTCCAACCCTCACAACCCCTCCAAGCCTCATAACCCCTCCAAGCCTCACAACCCCTTCAACCTTCCCAACCCCTTCAACTTTCCCAAACCCCTCCCAACCCCCCAACCTTCCCAATCCCTCAACCTTCCCAATTTCTCCAACCCTCCTAGGCCCTCCAACCCCCCCAACCCCACCCCAACCCAATCCCTCCGCTTCATCATGGCCTCAATAGACCCACGAAGGATGAACTTGGGGTCTCCGGCCTCTTGACTGCCAAGTTGGAAGCAACAATCGAAACAAGAAGCCTGACACAGTATAATGCATAGTCACCCTTCCCGGGGGACCTTCCCAGGGACCTTCAGGAAGGTCCTTTGTCGCGAAGCTATCCACTAAGGCCAGAGTAAGTCCACACGTATGCTGTAATGACTGCCATTTATTTTATATTATTTGTTTGCTGTTATTTGACTGTTTATTATTATTTGCTTGGTTTTCATTTATTATTAGTTATCTGCCAATTTATTATTATTTACTATTTACCTGTTTGTTTATTAATTATACCTATGCATTTATTTATTTTACTTATTATTATTCATACTATTATAATTCTTATTTACTCATTTTTTATTTATCATTATTATCATTTTTTCCAAGTCCGACCTAGTTATGGACTAAATGGTCTCCTGTCGGCATGCTCCGCCTTTGTAATCCTTTGTATGAACCTCTTCCTTACGGGGGGGGGGGGGTACTTTCCCATTGATCAACTCCAATGGTATGTTGAATCTTCCTGCCGGCAGGAGATTTTATTCAGATGAGGAATAACGGTCCCCCCACTCCCCCGCCCTCCGAAGAAAAACAAAATGTCAACATTGGTGTCCAGTATCGGGTGTTACTCGAATTCTAAAATATCTATCACGTTACCAGACGATTTGATTAAATAGTGTGGTGGAAAGAGGGTTGTGTGTGTGTGTGTGTGTGTGTGTGTATGTATGTGTGTGTGTGTGTGTGTGTGTGTGTGTGTGTGTGTGTGTGTGTGTGTGTGTGTGTGTGTGTGTGTGTGTGTGTGTGTGTGTGTGTGTGTGTGTGTGTGTGTGTGTGTGTTAGAAGAGAAACCGAGAAACAAGACAATCTTACAACTTCGGCCCACACAACCTGGGTACAGAAAAGCACACAACTTGACCAAACATAACCGAGGTAGACACTACTCAGGTAAAGAGCCAAAGGACTCATTGTCCTAAAGATCTGGGACTCCTTTGGTCGGTTTCCTGGACTGGGAGTCCACGAGTCAACCTCTCATTCTTTAAAAATCGTCCGCCTCTTTTAAAATGGCGAAAGACTTCTTGAAGACGTCATCGCCTTCTCCTTCCGGAGTCTTGTGGTGTCTTTAGTTTCCCTTAGACTCTTCCAGATCGGGGGTTTTATACTTGTAGATTCTCTCTCACGACTGCCAGCCGATGTTATTCACCCTTGCAGAAGCTTCTTGTTCTTCTCAAAGGGTTGGAGAACTGTTTTCGATAATAAAGCTTCTTGTTCTCAAAGGTTTGAAGAACTATTTTCGATAATAAAGCTTCTTGCTCTCTTGGTAATGAAGCTTCTTGTTCTTCTCAAAGGGTTGAAGAACTGCTTTCTATAATAAAGCTTCTTGTTCTCAAAGGTTTGAAGAACTCTTTTCGATAATAAAGCTTTTTGTCCTTTTCAAAGGGTTGAAGAACTCTTTTCGATAATAAAGCTTCTTGTTCTCAAAGTGTTGAAGAACTCTTTTCGATAATAACGCTCCTTGTTCTTCTCAAAGGGTTGAAGAACTCTTTTCGATAATAGAGCTCATTGTTTTTCTCAAAGGGTTGGAGAAAACTTTTTTCGATAATAAAGCTTCTTGTTCTTCTCAAAGGGTTGAAGAACTGTTTTCGATAATAAAGCTTCTTGTTCTTCTCAAAGGGTTGGAGAACTGTTTTTGATAATGAAGCTTCTTGTTCTTCTCAAAGGGTTGAAGAACTGTTTTTTATTATAAAGCTTGTTCTCAAAGTGTTGAAGAACTGTTTTCGATAATAAAGTTTCTTGTTCTTTTCAAAGTGCTGAAGAACTGTTTTCGATAATAAAACTTCTTGTTCTTCTCAAAGGGTTGGAGAACTGTTTTCGATAATAAAGCTTCTTGTTCTTCTCAAAGGGTTGGAGAACTTTTTTCGATAATAAAGCTTCTTGTTCTTCTCAAAGGGTTGGAGAACTGTTTTCGATAATAAAGCTTCTTGTTCTTCTCAAAGGGTTGAAGAACTCTTTTCGATAATAAAGCTTCTTGTTCTTCTCAAAGGGTTGAAGAACTCTTTTCGATGATAAAGCTTCTTGTTCTTCTCAAAGGGTTGAAGAACTGTTTTCGATGATAAAGCTTCTTGTTCTCAAAGGGTTGAAGAACTGTTTTCGATAATAAAGCTTCTTGTTCTCAAAGGGTTAAAGAACTCTTTTCGATAATAAAGCTTTTTGTTCTTCTCAAAGGGTTGAAGAACTCTTTTCGATAATAAAGCTTCTTGTTCTTCTCAAAAGGTTGAAGAACTCTTTTCGATAATAAAGCTTCTTGTTCTCAAAGGGTTGAAGAACTCTTTTCGATAATTCAGCTGCTTATTCTCAAAGCGTTGAAGAACTGTTTTCGATAATAAAACTTCTTGTTCTCAAAGGGTTACAGAACTCTTTTCGATAATAAAGCTTCTTGTTCTCAAAGGGTTGAGGAACTGTTTTCGATAACCCTTTAAAGTCAAGCGATTTAGCTTTATAATTTTTTTGTTACCAAGAAACATTTTACCAGCTTTAGAGAAGATTAAACTTTTCAGCACCCTGGTTAAGTTGATCTCATGTTAGATATAGACAAGCAAATAATGAAATATAAATATTGAACATAGGATTCTAAAATATCAAATGATATTTGAAGACATATATAAAACAAATAATCAGTAACATTTCGACCAAATATTACATAGGTTTAATTAATTGAAGACAAAAATTAGTAAAAAAAAAAATAATAATAATAATAATAATAAAGAATTTTTTTTTTAAATAGATTTAATCAACCGAAGACATAAACAAACAGAAATTCAATTGGACAAGTGAACGAGCAAGATAATGAGTGTGACCTCGCATACTGGAGTGACCTACACTGACCTGACACCACCACCCTCCCACCCCCAACCCCCACCATCCTCCAAATCACCCCGACCCCTCAAGTCCTCCCGCGTGTAGTCCGGGGGGAGGGGGGAGGGGAGGGGGAGGGGGGAGTGTGGTCGCGTGTTTATAGCAAGGGCGTGGCAGAGTCGAGGGTGGGGGGGCTGAGGGTGGGGGAGATTACGGAGGTCATGGGATGGGGGGGTTGGGGGAAAAGGGTGAGGAGGAGGGAGGGTGTGAGGAGCTGGGAGAGGGCGAGGAGAAGGGAAAAAGGGTGAGGAGAGGAACAGGGTGAGGGGAAAGGGTGATGAGGGGAAAGGGTGAGGAGAGGGAAAGGGTGAGGAGAGGGAAAGGGTGAGGAGAGGGAAAGGGTGAGGAGGGGAAAGGGTGAGGAAGGCAAGTGGTGAGGATGGAAAAGGGTGAGGATGGTAAAGTGTGAGGATGGTAAAGGGTGAGGATGGTAAAGGGTGAGGAGGGGAAAAGGGTAAAGAGGGGAAAGTGAGGAGGGGAAAAGGGTGAAGAGGGAAGATAGTGAGGAGGGGAAGAGGGTGAGGAGGGGAAGAGGGTGAGGAGGGGAAGAGGGTGAGGAGGGGAAGAGGGCAAGGAGGAGAAGAGATGAGTGTTCACAGGTAGGAAGGGGTGGGGAAGAGAGGGAGGAGAGAGGAGAAGAGGGAGAAGGAGGGAGGAGAGAGTAGAGGAGGAAAGAGGGGAGAGGGGAGGAGAGGGGGAGAGGGGAAGGGAGGAGAGAGGAGAAGAGGGAGAGGGAAGAGAGGGGAAGATGGGGAGAGGGAAAAGGGGGAGAGGGGGAGAGGAGGAGAGGGGAGAGGGGGAGAGGGAGGGAAAAGGGAGAAGGCAGGAGCGAAACTAATTTGAAGAGATGGGATGATAAACGAAGGAGAGGGAGCGAAAAAGTGTAGGAGATAAAATGATAAAGGGGAGAGGAAAAGGGGAAAGGAAAAGGGGAGAGGAAAGGGGGGAGCGATAAAGGGAGAGGAAAAGGGGGGCGATAAAGGGGAGAGGAAAAAGGGGAAGCGATAAAGGGGAGGGGAAAGGGGGGAGTGATAAAGGAGAGAGGAAAAGGGGGAGCGATAAAGGAAGAGGAAAAGGGGGAGCGATAAAGGGGAGAGGAAAAGGGGGAGCGATAAAGGGAGAGGAAAAGGGGGAGCGATAAAGGGAGAGGAAAGGTGGGAGCGACAAAGGGAGTACCGTCCCTCACTTTCCACCCAATTTCATTCACTCGAAGGCGGGACCCCCCCTCAACAAGAGGGATCGTGTCCTCTTTTGACCTCTTTTGACCTTTTCCATCGCCACTCCGGTTCCGAAGAAGGTTGATTTGTGATTTTTGGCGCCGCTCTAAAATGGTTAAGGGAATAGAGATGGTAGGCTGAAACATTTACATTACAACCACAACAAAAGAGAGAGAAAGAGAGAGAGAGAGAGAGAGAGAGACGGAGAGAGAGAGAGAGAGAGAGAGAGAGAGAGAGAGAGAGAGAGAGAGAGAATCATTACAAGGCCTCCGAAACAGAAGACACTTTATACAATTTGTTCTGCTTGACGTCAAACAAATACATTCATTTGTGGGCCAAGGGACAGTGAACGAGCCCCTTCCTAACCATAAGGCCTTCAAGAAAAAAAAAAAAAAAAAAAAAAAACAGGATGTTTGCTCAAACAATTGAGGTTCTGCTGATGGACAAAATTCTCTTCGAAGAATTCCACGAACTCCTCATTTCACCATTCCCATTCCCATTCCTAGACCGGCGACTCCAGCTAAGAAAGTCCCGACATGATCAGCAATCAGCGGGGAGATGCAGAATCCGGGGAAGAGGGAGTGGAGGGGAAGGAGAGAAAAGGGAAAATTAAGGGGATTAGAGGGGAAATGGGTGAAAAGGGGGAAAGAACGGGCAAGAGAGGAAACGTGGAGTAGGCGGGGCGTGTATGGAGAGAGAGAGAGAGAGAGAGAGAGAGAGAGAGAGAGAGAGAGAGAGAGAGAGAGAGAGAGAGAGAGAGAGAGAGAGGGAGAGAGAGAGAGAGAACAAAGGTAGAGAGAGCAGAGAGAGGTAGAGAGGGAGGCAGAGAGAAGAGAGAGGGA
The DNA here is from genome assembly GCF_046742065.1 of Oratosquilla oratoria. Lineage (NCBI taxonomy): Eukaryota > Metazoa > Arthropoda > Malacostraca > Stomatopoda > Squillidae > Oratosquilla > Oratosquilla oratoria. Next base: position 63,675,809 of record NC_134795.1, read on the forward strand.
GGTAGAGAGGATAGGAAGGATGAAGGAAAGGAGGGAGGAAGGAAGAGAAGGAGGTAGAGAGGAGAGGAGGGAGGAGGAGAGGGAGGAGGAGAGGAGGGAAGAGGAGACGAAGGAAGGTAGGAGGGGAGGAGGGAAGAGGAGACGAAGGAAGGTAGGAGGGAAGGTAGGATGGATGGGAAGGAAGGAAGGGGAGGGAGGGAGGGAGAGAAGCTGGCAGAAGAGTAAAGGAAGAGAAAACTAGGAGGAAATCAGGAAGAGAGGAAGGGAGGGAGGAAGAGAAGATAAAGGAAGGTTATGAAAAATAAAGAGCTAAGAAATACAGAACGATAAAAAAGAATAAAAGAAAACGAAAGATCAAGGACGCGAAAACCGGAGGGATTGCTCCAAGTGTGTGATTGTCGGCAAACGCGCTTGACCGCGTTCGAAAGGACCTTTGTGAACAATGACCAGACATCCACTTGCTCAGAGCGACAGCTATTACCAACAATTCCCAGCCACCGATGCGACTGTTCCGAGTAACCTGGAGGACTCTTCCGAGTAACCGGGAGAACTGTTCCGGGTAACGGCGATGACTGTTCCGAGTAACCGGGAGGACTATTCCAAATAAAAGACAAGACTATTCCGAATAACAAAGTACAAAGTAGTTCTTTTGGACGTTTTTTTGCCAGCATGTGTTAGTATTACAAAGGCTTCAAATCGCCTGTAATAGCATACAGAATTCTCTAGTATGAGCATAGTCATACAAGCAAGGAATGCAAAAATGTCTCTTTTGAGAAATTAATGCAATTCTGTATACAGGATTTATTTTCGAAAACAAAATGTTGCTAACGTACATACATACATATACCAAAGGCTCCCCTTACACGGGAGGTAGCCAAAAGACAAAGGCATATAAATCACTCCCACCCATTCCATCCCCTACATACTCCACTCCCCTCTACCCTCTTATCTTAACACCTCCTGGATGACGGGTCATCCCTGCATCTTGTCCACTGCCCTGGGTCAGAAGCAGTGTCGCAATACACGGCACATCCACAGCAAGGCCGCTTCATTAAATCGGCGACCCCCTCTCCGTCCCCTCATGCAGAAAAGGAGAAGACGGGGGGAAATCCCTTCGGGCTCTGTTGTTAATGTAACAGCAACAAAATACACAAATGCATCGTTCCTGAGTCAGATACAGGTGTCCATAAGAGTACAATCAACCGCAGATGGTGCAGGTCGCCGTTCACAGCTGCCGTTCTTATGGGATTCTGTTGTCCACTATTTCTCAATGAAGTGTCTATAAAACTCAGCGCTGGCGGAAGGCACGGCTGGACACGCAGTCGATCGTATGAACAAGGGAGAGACATATAACGAAGAAGAGGAGAAAAAGAAACGTGATAATTCTATTAGAAAAAAAAAAAAAAAAAAAAAAAAAAAAAGAGGCAACACCATAAAGTTGAGGTAACTGGATCAGGCATGGATGGAGTGGTGGAGAGACGGTGATGGAGGATGGAGGAAGGGAGAGGGAGGGAAGGAAGGAAGGGTGGAGAGGACCACTGAGCGTAAGCAAGCCCTTGATGGGGGCAATATGTCATCGGAAGGAGAGCGTGGAATTGGGGCGTCGCGGGGGCAAGGAGGAAGAGAGGAAGAGAGGGGCAAGACGAAAGAGAGAAGGGAGGGAAGGCAAGAGAGAGGGAGGGAATACGAGAGAGAGAGAGGGGGGCAAGAGAGAGAGAAGGACGATGAAAGACAGAGAGGGTGAAGGAGAGAGAGGGGCAAAACGAGACTCAGAGAGAAGATGAGAGAGAGAGAAGACGAGAAAGAGACAGAGAGAGGAGAGAGAGAGAGAAAGAGAGACAGACACACACAGAGAGAGAGAGAGAGAGAGAGAGAGAGAGGGGGGAGGATGAGAAGATGAGAACAAGAGGAAGTATAGGGGAAGTATATGTGAGTGGAAGGAGGAGATTTAGGGAAAGGAGGAGATTTGGGGGAGAAGGAGATTTGGGGGAGAAGGAGATTTGGGGGAGAAGGAGAGTTGGGGGGAGAAGGAAAATTTGGGGAAGAAGAAAATTTGGGGTAGAAAGAGATTTGGGGAAAGGAAGAGATTTGGGGAAAGGAGGAGATATGGGGGAAGGAGGAGATTTGGGGGGGAGAGGGGGACTTGGGGGAGAAGGACATTTGGGGAAAGGAGGATATGGGGGAAGGAGGAGATTTGGGAAGGAAATTTGGGGAGATGGAGATTTCGGGGGAGAAGGAAATTTGGGGGAAGGAGAAGATTTGGGGGAGAAGGAGATTTGGGGGAGATGGAGATTTGGGAGAGAGGGGGATTTGGGGGAGAAGGACATTTGGGGAGAAGAAAATTTGGGGAAAGGAGGAAATTTGGGGTAAGGAGGAGATTTGGGGGAAGGAGGAGATTTGGGGGAGATGGAGATTTGAGGGAGAAAGAGATTTGTGGGAGAAGGAAATTTGGGGGAGAAGGAGGTTTGGGGGCACAAGATTTGGTACGAGTGGAACAAAGGATAGAAAGAGGAGAGGAGAAGGATGGGAAGAAAGAAGGAATATGAGGGAAAGTAGATAGGAGAAAGAAAGAAGGAGGAAGAGGAAGCAAGGAAGAGGGAGAGGAAGCAAGGAAGGAGAGGAAACAAGGAGGAGGGAGAGGAAACAAGGAAGAGGGAGAGGAAACAAGGAATAGGGAGAGGAAACAAGGAAGAGGGAGAGGAAACACGGAAGGGGGAGAATAAACAAGGAAGAGGGAGAGGAAACAAGGAAGAGGAAGAGAAACCAAGGAGGAGGAAGAGAAACCAAGGAGGAGGAAGAGGAAACAAGGAGGAGGGAGAGGAAACAAGAGGAGGAGGAAACAAGGGAGAGGAAACAAGGAGGAGGGAGAGGAAACAAGGAAGGGGGAGAGGAAACAAGGAAGGGGGAGAGGAAACAAGGAAGTGGGAGAGGAAACAAGGAAGAGGAAGAAAAACCAAGGAGGAAGAAGAGAAAACAAAGAGGAAGAAGAGGAAACAAAGAGGAAGAAGAGGAAACAAAGAGAAAGAAGAGGAAACAAAGAGGAGGGAGAGAAAACAAAGAGGAAATAAAGAGGGGGAGAAAACAAAGAGGGGGAAATAAAGAGGAAGAGGAAAGAAGGAAGAGAAGAAAGAGAGAAGAAAAATGGAGAAGACGATGGAGAAGAGGATGAGAAGAAGAGGAAGTAGGTGACGAAGAGTAAGGAGAAGAGTAAAGAGTAGACAAAGAGGAAGGATGAGAAGAAGACGAAGAAGAAGAAGAAGAAGAAGAAGAAGAAGAAGAAGAAGAAGAAGAAGAAGAAGAAGAAGAAGAAGAAGAAGAAGAAGAAGAAGAAGAAGAAGAAGAAGAAGAAGAAGAAGAGGAGGAGGAGGAGGAGGAAGAGGAACAAAGGGTCCAACCACGCAGACACGTTTCGGCCTAACGAGGAGGACCCGTTCCAGGCCCGCGGAGGTGGAACTATGCATTCAACATGTTCCAATAACAATCGCTCCTTCCGTCCTATTGCGTTTCGGCATTCAACACACTCCAATAACAACCTGGCCCATGGAGTGCATTAAGACCAGAAGGATTCCCTCCGCGAGAAGGTTGAGTCTGACCTCTTCAGTATTATATATATATATATATATATATATATATATATATATATATATATATATAAAATCAACCACAATTCACTTTAATTCTAAGTCATCAACATCGAGAGACTCGAGGAGGCCAACATGCAGAAATTGAAACGTGGTACAGCCAAGGAATTGAACCTGCGCTAGCACGTGACAAGTGATAGTGACTTAACCGATTGTGCCATATATATATAAGTTTGATGTCCAATTTCTACGTCACTGTGCATGTCCCGCCAAGGACACAAAAATCAGCCTTTTGCCGTACTCTAAGAAAAAGACGGTCACTTAGACTTCCGATCGAAGAACACAAAGACAAATGAGATTTCACTAACCAAGAACAACACCTTATTAAAGGCATTCGTGAAATAAAGATATTCTATACCCAGCCGCTCATCTGGGCCATGGGCAAAACAGCAAGTGAAAACAAAAAAAACATTGAATAAGGGATAAGCACCTAATCAATTTCTCGAAGAGTAAATCTTTTTTGAAGATAAGAAACGGGATGATGGTGGAAGGTCATAATTCAAACGAATTAAGAATTCGATGGAGCGAAAAAGTCAACGAGATGAGGATAAGGCCCATGCAAGGAGGACGAGACTGACGGGCCGTCAAGAGGAGGAGGAGGAGGTATTAGGAGGAAGGACGGAGGAGGAAGAACAGAGGAGGAAAAACGGGGGAGAGAGAACCGAGAGGAAGGAGGATAAATGGAGGAGAGGAAGAGGAGGATTAGAGGAGGAGGAGAAAAGGAGGAGAAGAGGAGGTGGAGGAGGAAAAAGAGGGGGGAAAGAACAGGAGAGGAAAGGAAAGTACTTACATCTCGTCACCAATAAAGAGGAGAGGGGAGGGAAAGGGAGGGGAGTGGTGGGGAGAATAGGGGAGTGGTGGGGAGAATAGGGTAGGTGGAGGGGAGGGGAGGGGAAAGACGAGAGTTTCTAAGGGTAACCTAAGAGGTAAAGAACGACAATGCACTGGTTGACAAAGAGGACGAAAGCTTTTAAAACTTTTAGATACGGGGAGGAAGGAAGATCAAAAGACGATTATTATAAGAACAAATCACAAGGGAAAAATCTACTAAGCGATTATGAATGAACGCGGAAGCAATTCCTCTTTATTCACATTAAACGCATTCGAAAAAAATAATAAAACAGATTTTGAAACATCCGATGAAATCAAAACGAAAGACGAGAATAAACAAAATGAAATGCGAGATAAACAAAAAAAAATCGAAAAACGACTTTTTTTTTTTTTTTTTCCCATTCTACACTTTGGGGCCACTCATCGTACCGGTAATTATACAAATTCTCCAGTCAGTTTGCGAAATAAACTCAGCCAAGCCTCCTGTCCCACAATTAGGTCACCTGATGAACTCTGTGCATAACGAGGCCACCAAAGGACGGACCAAATCCTACTCGGAAACCGCGGGACGGCCAAAGAACACTTCAAAGACAACTTAAGCGGATGACGGCACCACTACCCCGGCCCCGACCCGAAGAGGTCAACAGGGGGATCCCCGCGTGACCCAGTGACCTTCTGACCAGGTTATTAGGGTCACGTTTACGTGGGAGTTCAAGGGGGACGGGAACGGCAATGAAACATCCCCAACCCCGTCCCTGGTAACAGTGTTGGGTCAGGGGAAGGTGGTGGTTGAGGTGGTGGTTGAGGTAGCAGTTGAAGTGGTCGAGGTGGTGGTTGAGGTGGTTGAGGTGGTGGTGGTTGAGGTGGTGATTGTTGAGGTGGTTGAGGTGGTGATGGTTGAGGTGGTGGTTGAGGTTGTTGAGGTGGTGGTGGTTGAGGTGATGGTGGTGGTTGAGGTGGTGGTGGTTGAGGTGATGGTGGTGGTTGAGGTGGTGGTGGTGGTTGAGGTGGTGGTGGTTGAGGTGGTGGTGGTTGAGGTGGTGGTGGTTCAAGTGGTGATGGTGGTTGAGGTGGTGGTGGTTGAGGTGGTGGTGGTTGAGGTGGAGGTGGTTGAGGGGGTGGTGGTTCAAGTGGTGATGGTTGAAGTGGTGGTGGTTGAGGTGGTGGTGGTTCAAGTGGTGATGGTTGGGGTGGTGATGGTGGTTGAGGTGGTGATGGTTGAGGTGGTGATGGTGGTTGAGGTGGTGATGGTGGCTTAGGTGGTGGCTGAGGTGGTGGTTGAGGTGGTGGTAGTTGAGATGGTGGTGGTGGTGGCTGAGGTGGTGGTGGCTGATGTGGTGATGGTTGAGGTGGTGGTGATGGTTGAGGTGGTGGTGATGGTTGAGGTGGTGATGGTTGAGGTGGTGGTGGTGGATGCTGTGGCGGTGGTGGATGTTGTGGTGGTGATTGAGGTGGTGGTGGTCGAAGTGATGGTGGGGTTGAGGTGGTGGTGATGGGTGAGGTGGTGGTGATGGTTGAGGTGGTGTTGATGGGTGAAGTGGTGATGATGTGATGGTGGAATATCGTGGCGATGGTGGATGTTGTGGTGGTGGTGGATGATATGGTAGTGATGGATGTTGTGGTGCAGGTTGTGGTGATGTTGGTAGAAATGGTAGTGATGGTAGCAGTGTTGGTACTGATGATGATGTTGATATTTATGCTGACGTTGATTCAGATGTTGATGATAATGATGACGACATTGGTACTGAAAATGAATACGACACTGGTTCTAATACGAGAAGAATTGATCAATTTACTTTTCACGAAGACCAAAGGAAACCAGATTCCATCACGACCACTGAAACCCTTCCCACGAAAAGACCAATTCCTAACTCCATTTCCCCAAAACCTACTTACATGACCCAATTCCCAACCCATTACACCCTGACTAACAATCGGTGTTAGGCTCAGGAGTGTGAACTGGGTAGGTACCGAGGACGGGCCTCTCTAGTCCGTTCGACTTGACTTCTCACGTAAACTAAACCCCGCCCGTGAGTCCGCGCCCGTGAGACGGCCCGTGAGATCCCGCCCGTGAGTCCGCGCCAGTGAGTCCGCCCGTGAGTCCCCGCCCGTGAGTCCGCCCGTGAGTCTCCGCCCGTGAGTGAGATTTTCGGGGGCACGGCCTCGGGTCAGGTTACCCCGTTGTAAGATTTCGCGGTCGGGTCTGCTTTCGGGATGTGGCGGAGCCCCGGGGGCGGGCAGCCGCTCCTCCTCTCGCCCATGAGAGGGTGGAGAGGGAGAGGGAGAGAGAGAGGAAGGGAGAGAAATTAGGGAGAGATGGAGAGAGAGAGGAAGGGAGGGAGATTAGAGAGAGGGAGAGAGAGAGGAAGGGAGAGAAATTAGGGAGAGATGGAGAGAGAGGGAGAAGGAGGGAAGAGAAAGAAGAAGGGAGAGAAATGAGAGAGAGAGAGAGAGAGGGAGAGTGAAGAAGAGAGAGAAATGAGGGAGAGGGAGAGAGAAACAGAGAGGGAAGAAGGGAGAGAGAGGGAGAGAGAGAGAGGGAGAAGGTGGGAAGAGAAAGAAGAAGGGAGAGAAATGAGAGAGAGGGAGAGGGAGAAAGAAAGGGCGAGGGAGGGAGAGAAATGAGAGAGAGGGAGAGGGAAGAAGAGAGAGAAATGAGGGAGAAAGAGAGAGGGAGGAAGGGAGAGAGTGAGGGAGGAAGGGAGAGGGAGAGGGAAAGGGAGAGAGAAAGGGCGAGGGAGGAAGAGAGAGAAATGAGGGAGAGGAAGAGAGAGAGGGCGAGGGAGGAAAAGAGAGAAATTAAGAGAGAGGGAGAGAGAGAGAGGGAGAGAGAGAAATGAGGAAGAGGGAAGGAGAAAGAGAGAGGGAGAGGGAAAAAGAGAAGTCAAAAGAGAGATAAAAAGGGCGAGAGAGTGAGAAGAAAGGGAAGAAGGGAGAGAAATGAGGGAGGGAAAAAGAGGGAGAGGGAGACAGTGAAGGCGAGAAAGGGAGAGCAAGGGAAAGGGAGTGAGGGAGAGGGAGGTAGAGGAAAAAAGATTGGAGAAGAATTAACAAGAATGAGCGAGAGTGAAGGAGTGAGAGTGAGAGAGAGTGAAAGTGAGAGTGAGAGATATTGAGAAAGAGTGTGGGAAAGTGAGGGAGAACAAGTGACAGTGAGGGAGAGTGAGAGACGGTGAGGGAGAGGGAGACTGCGGGACAGAGGGGACAGAGGAAGGAGAGTGAGGGAGAGAAATTGAGGTAGAGAGGAGTGGGAGGAGAGGGGGAGTGGAAGGAGAGGGGGAGTGGGAGGAGTGAGAGGGGGAGTAGGAGGAGTGAGAGAAGGAAAGGAGAGTAAAGGACGAGGTTTAACTAAATCCACCCAGAGGCACCCTTTCCTCCCACCCTCCCTCTCTCTCTATCTCTCTCCCTCTCCCTCTCTCACTCACTCTCTCTCCCTCCCCCCTCTCTCTCTCCTCCCTCCCCCCCACTCTCTCTCTCTCTCTCTCTCTCTCTCTCTCTCTCTCTCTCTCTCTCTCTCTCTCTCTCTCTCTCTCTCTCCCTTCCACGTGGACAGGCATCTGCTAGCTTTACTCACAATCCTCTCCTCCTCCTCCCCACCCCAATGTGTTTATTATGTAGACGCAGACCCACACATGCCTTGTGGTTGACCGCAAGGCCGGGCGCATGCGCCTACGGAACCCGAGACGGGGCCCAGCCGAGAAGGATATCCGATCTCGAGTACGCACGCACGCATACACGAATGAGGCTACAGTTACAACAAACCTATGGAAACAGAGATCCTGCCTCTATTTTCTGTGTGCGTATGTGTGTGTGTGTGTGTGTGTGTGTGTGTGTGTGTGTGTGTGTGTGTGTGTGTGTGTGTGTGTGTCTGTGTGTGATCCTCTTCTGTTGAACTACCTGGTTTCTCTTTCTACAAATATCTTCCTCCCTTTAAAATTCTCTTTTCTCTCCCTCACTCACTCTCCACCTTTCTCTCTCTCTCTCTCTCTCTCTCTCTCTCTCTCTCTCTCTCTCTCTCTCTCTCTCTCTCCTGACGAGCTTTTCGTCTGGCGTCATCATATCAAGTGTCGATGCGTTGGTTAATAAGAGAATTTCCTAACGTTTACTCGTCGTCGTCGACGTCGTCGTCGTCGTCGCCGTCGGGGTTTTTATTAGGCTCACGCAAGCACCTGTTGCCTATCTACTTGGGCCGCGGTAGGCCGTTGTTTCAATTAATAAAAATAAACAAATAAATAAATAAATAAATAAAATAATAAAATAATAAAATAATAATAATAATGATAACGACAATAATAATAATAATAATGATAATAATAACAGTAATAATAATAATAATAATAATAATAACATAATAACAATAATAATAATAATAATAGTAATAGTAATAATAATGATAATTAACAATAATAATAGTAATAGCAACTAATAATGATGATGATGATGATGATAATAATAGTAATAATAATAATGATATTAATAATAATGAAATTTTAAAATGAAAACAAATAAATAGATGAATTATTACATTGATAAACAGATAACGATTAATAATATAAAATAAAATAAAAAAAATAGATAAATAGGAACAAATTACATAAACCAATAAATAGAGGACGATCAATGACACAAAATGAAAATAATAAAATAATAAACTACGAGAAACAGAAGTGAATAAAATGCCACAAAACAAGAGCAATGGAAGATAATACAAGACGACTCCGCAGAAGCTGACCACATTCCAGACTCGAGCTTTGGTTAGAAATAAGATTCTTTTTTGGACCAATCACATATGTTAAGACTGGAAATCTGGAAATGCTCAGATACAACCTGAAGCTGCAGGATTCGAACTCGGGCCGGCTAACTCTTTGGAGATATATTCCATTTTAGTCTATTTTGTTTAATTTATTTTCTATCTTATTTTTTTTTCTTACGGTTTATTTATTCAATTATTCGTTTATGTACTTTTATTCTGTTTATCTATTATTTTTATTTACTTATCTTTATTTGCATGTATTTTTGTTTTATTTATTTATTCGTCTACCTTTATATTCATATGCATATTATATATATATATATATATATATATATATATATATATATATATATATATATATATATATATATATATATATATATACATGTATGTATGTATGTATTTTTGGCCAATTTTCCTTTATCAACTCAATCCCCGACTGACCTCACTGGAGTCTCTTGCGTGACTCGAACCGCCACCCAACTTCTCGCCTCACGAAGCTGGCGCCCTCCGCTCAACCAACAGGCTCCTCTGGGATTTTATTGATTTGTTTATTTTATTCATTTAGTACATTTAGCACGAGGAGCTAAGGTAAGAGGTTGTTGTTGTTGTTGTTGTTGTTGTTGTCGTCGTTCCCTAGACCGTCTGTCTGAGTAGTCCCATCTCCCCAAGGAACGCCACAGCCTGAACGAGGTTTTCCCACAAATCCTTTATGGAGTGTATGTTGTGTTGTTTGCGTGCGTGACTGTGTATAATGCTGTCTTCCATGACGTCTTGAATAGTATAGGGGTGAAGTGTTACATCCTGGGCAGTTGTCCACAATGCGGTCATCCAGCCTCGTCTGGTAGCTCAGAAGGGCTGGGTGGTGGCCGCACTGCAGACTGGTCAAGTGGACTCAGTCCTTTCGTGGGAGAGAGGATTCAGAGGGATGGATATCAGGGGGTCTGGCATATAGCAATGTGTTGTCTTTTAGTGCGTTAATGGAGCAGTGAGTGATATGATTGTGAATATGTTTCCGGAGGGTGGTATTTGGTGGCTAAGAGATAGGAGGGGATGGTGGATGCGATTGGAATGGGTGGGAGTGGGTAGGTGCCTTTGATTTGGCTACCTCCCTTATAAGGGGGAAAGAAGCCTTTGGTACATAGATAGACATTTTATATTGCTATAAATTGCTCTCGACGTTTATTGTATATGGTGCCAGGGTATTTCATTCGTGAGTAAAAGCAGCAACGACTGCAACAGCACTGTAGGAAAGAGGCCAAACGCAGAGTATGGGATCCAATATATTTAAAGAAGACCTGCTGGGCGAAACGTCAAATATATTGGATCCCATACTCTGCGTTTGGGCTCTTTCCTACAGTATTTCATTCGTCTTGAATCACCGCTCCCGTACAGTCTCACATTATTCCTTATGTTTTGTCCACCGCCATTTTCTCCCATTCTTCTCCATATTACACTTCCCCCGTTCCTCTCCCCAACGATTTATGTCTAAATATCCATTGCAATAGCTGGAAAGCCGTTGTTGCTCTTACTAAGCATCTGCTAGAAGCAAGTACCGTTAAGAACAGATTAATAAAAAGCTCGTTTTTTTATTTTTATTTCCCTCTTTAGAATCATAAAATTACAACGAGTCTATACATAGACGAGATGACTCGCCGGTGAACATAATCTCTGAGCAAGAAAGGCATATTACCGTTAAGAAGATATTAATAAAAAGCTTGTTTTTTTAATTTTTACTTCCCTCTTTAAGATCATAAAATTACAACGAGTCTATACACAGACGAGATGACTCGCCTGTGAGCATAATCTCTGAACAAGAAAGTCCTATTACATATCAGACAAAGACATGGAGTGACTATTGGCGACACCATTAACATCTTCAATACCGTGTGGGACTTTTCTTTTCAGTCTTGTTGCTGCCAACCTATTCTATTCATTTCCGTGGTGCTCCCCTCGGTTGTCAAGGGGTCGGGTGATCCAACTCAAGGATATCTGGCTCCACTATTTGTCTTTGCCAGGCCATGAACGCCTTCTTTGGTTGTGCTTGATAACAGTGTCTGAGACAATGTGCTAATTATACTCCTTTTTTTGGGCTAAAGTCTAGAGCTTGTTTTCCACACGCGTGTTATTGAGCAATTGATTTATCGTTTTCTGATCTTGCCTAATTCGAATTTGTCGAAATATCCTCATCTTTTCCTCGGGTTAATTTGTGAACGTCTTTCGTTTTTCTTTTGTCAAGACTCATGATATTTTCCTAGCAAGTTTCCGCCAACAGTGAATCAACAGACAGAAGCCGCGACGAGCGCATCAGCTCACAGATAAGCATAAATAGTTCTCTCGTATGACGTCACCATATCCAGTGACGTCACTAATCTGCAGCTGCTACGTCATTAATTCACCGTTTCTGTCACTTTGGCTGTTTACTTAAGAACTCCTGTCAGACATCTAAGTCACGAGCATCATTACGAACGCTGAATGCGTCATTCCTCGTCAGTGACGTCACGACGTGCACACGTCTCACCAGTGACGTCACGACGTGCACACGTCTCGCCAGTGACGTCATAACATGTACATGTCTCGTCAGTGACGTCACGACGTGCACATGTCTCGCAAGTGACGTCACGGCCTGCACAAGCATTGCCAGAGACGTCATGACTTACACGTTTCGCCAGTGACGTCATGCATATGTCTCGTCAGTGACGTCACGATGTGGACACGTCTCACCAGAGACGTCACGACGTGCATGTCTTATGAGTGACGTCACGAGGTACATACGTCTTGCAAGTGACGTCACGACCTGCACACTTCTCGCCAGTGACGTCACGACGCGCACACATCTCACCAGTGACGTCACGACGTCAACATGTCTCGCAATTGACGTCACGACCTGCACAAGCCTCGCCAGTGATGTCATGGCCTGAACAAGTTTCGCCAGAGACGTCACGACCTGCACATAGCTCATCAGTGACATCATGACCTGCACAGTCTCGCCAGTGACGTCATGACCTGAACAAGTCTCGCCAGAGACGTCACGACCTGCACATAGTTCATCAGTGACATCATGACCTGCACACGTCTCGCCAGTGATGTCATGACCTGAACAAGTCTCGCCAGAGACGTCACGACATGTACATAGTTCATCAGTGACATCATGACCTGCACACGTCTCGCCAGTGACGTCATGACCTGCACAACTCTCGTCAGTGATAGCACAACTTGCACACTTCTCGCCAGTGCCGTCATGACCTGCGTAAGTCTCAACAGTGACGTCACGACCTGCATAAGTCCCGCCAGTGACGTCATGACCTGCATAAGTCTCGCCAGTGACGTCATGGCCTGCACACGCTTCGCCAGTGACAACACAACCTGCACATGCCTTACCAGTGACATCACGACCTGTAAATTCTCGCCAGTGACGTCACGACCTGCATAAGTCTCGCCAGTGTCGCCACAACCTACACAATGCTCGCCAGTGACGTCATGACCTACACGCTCCTCACCAGTGACGTCACGACATGCACAGTCTTATCAGTGACGTCACGACCTGCACATGTCTCGTCAGTGACAACACGACCTGCACACGTGTCGCCAGGGACATCACCTCCTGCAAATGTTTCGTCACTGACGTCGCGACCTGCAAAAATCTCGTCAGTGACGTCACGACCTGCACACGTCTTACCAGTGACGTCACAACCCACACAAGTCTTGCCAGTGATGTCACGACCTGAACACCCCTCGTCGGTGACGTCACACCTGCACGTCTCGACAGTGACGTCACGATCTGCACAAGCCTTGTCAGTGACGTCGTGACCTGACCATGTCTCAACAATGACATCACAACCTGTATACGTCTCGCCAGCAACATCATGACCTGCACACGTTCCACCAGTGACATCACGACCTGCACAAGCCTCGTCAGTGACGTCGCGACCTGACCATGTCTCAACCATGACGTTACAACCTATATAAGTCTCGCCAGTGACATCACGACCTGCACACGTCCCACTAGTGACGTCACGACCTGCACGTTTCTACATACGTCATCTCGTCAGTAACGTCGCAAATTCCGCATACGTCATCTCGTCAGTGACGTCATAAGCTTGTCATTTTCCCCGTGACGTCAGGAGGTCAGCATACGCCATGCCTCGTCATTCCTCTCCAGTGATGTCATCAACTCTGCATACGCCCACCCCTCGTTAATGACGTCACGAACTCTGCACACGTCATCCGTCATTAGTGACGTCACGAGTCTTGCATACATTATCTCTTACTACCGACCTTACGAGCTTCATCCATCATCCCTAGTCAGTGACTCCGCGTTCTCCCGCTGCCGCTGTCACCTGCGCTGTTTACATTAGAGGAAGCGATGTATACAGATGACCGTGTCAAAATCGGCCCCTGCAAGATCAACAGTACTGACAGTACAGTAACTCGATACTACTGTCACCCCCCCCCCATACATGACTCCATCGACAACTGTCCCTGTGCTGTCAGTACTATCGTGTGATACGGATTACCGCTAAATATTATTGATCGGGTTGGGGCCCGTTTTGCTCACTTGATTGGGTGACGTTTTCTTGTAGCGTGTTGTGGCATGACGCCAAGTGATTCTATCCGGTTATCAGTTGGACCTTCCTGCCTACGAGGTCCCGACCGATTTAGACCCCCTTTCAGGACAGATGGCCCCAACTCTGAGGCGAATAAAATCTTAGAAACCGTACTACGTACTCCCTCAGTGTCACCGCATTGAAGTCTCCCAGCAACTCTTCAACAAAGACAACATATTCATCTCAATGCGTCACTGGCAAGTCACTCGCGTCTCCGTAGCCGCTTATGCAAATTGTTATATATTTGTACCTGTACATCTTTATGAAAAATTCTTTCGGGTGTACCCATTACTCAAACTTGACTTTATCGGGGCGGGGCCGTCCCGCCCAGAGTGGGGGTCGAGTGTCGGCAAAAATGGTGAAATACAATTTACATTTACTGCGACCCCGCGTCTCGTAAATCGTCTCGTGGAAAAATGCGGAAAGGGAGATACTACTCATATTCCATATATATAATAGTGATGGAATAAGAATCTCGAGAAAACAAAACGCATCCGTGTACACGAAAAAAACATTCATAAACAAAACCATAAATGTTGAAGTTGAACGACGGGTGCATGCACACGCACGCAAACATCCATGCTCGCAAGCAGGCGCACAAGAGAGGTAATTAGTAGCAAAAGAAAGGGAGGCATAGGAAGGTGCAGCAAGATGGTGGAACGTGATCTGGCTAACTTGCGGGAGGCTGTCCGGGATAAGGCATTTGCATAAGAATCATCAATAATCTCAAAGTAACAGACAAGAGTGAAGAGAAGCTGTGGGAGGAACAGAAACATCAAGTAGAGTAGCCAGAGGCCGTAGAGTGAGAGAAGAGGGACAGACATCGGTCACTGTGTCGAAGAGGGTTTACTGAATGAGCGGATGGCGGCGGCGACTGTAAGCAGGTGCGGCGTCGGGAACCGTTTGATGTGGGATTGGCAGGGCCGCAATGCCGACACGCGGGGTCGCGGCCAATATGCAACAGTCCAGTAACGAGCACAAAAGCATCTACGGACGCGTACACATACATTAATCAATTTGTATTCGCGGTGCACTGTAAGGGTTTTCGTTTTAACCGTGTGCGGTACTTATCCAGGCGAAAACCGGGCACGAATGGGTTAAATTCATGTGGATGAACTCGTTTGTGTCCCTGTAGGAGATTAAGGACATTATTCTAGCTTACACAAAAGATTACAAAGGCGGAATATGCCGACAGGAGACCTTTTGGTCCATAACTAGGTCAGATGCAAAAAAAATATGATAAAAAATAAAATGAAATATAAATCATAATATAAATGATAATAAATAAAATAGGTTTATTCAAACCAGAGACATCTGGCAACCCACTGGACCAACAATAACGCGCCTTGTATGATTATGTTTGCCGCCAAGCGATTTTATTCACCCAAGGGATGCCCCCCCTGCGCCGTAAAAAGTTTAAACGCGTCTTAACCCTTTTCCCTGCTATTCACGATTTGTAAATTCGTTCTGGCTGTCGTCAGTCGATTTCATTCAGCCAAGTGGAAAACCAAGGACGCAAGTAAGTTAACACTCGAACACAGGAACTGCATCATAACACGGGTTAAGCAATTACTTTGGTGTATACAAGGCCAGGGATACATGAATAAACTCAAAGCCTCAGAGATTAAAGCACAAACACTAACACACAAACAGGGACATATGACCAAATACCCCTGAGCGCCTATTCCTCCTGAACATTTCTTTGAATTCAAGATTTCCACTTTAATTTTGAGGTTAAAATTGGTTTAACACGAAGCGGAGCTTTACCACTAGTCATGAGGACAACTGACAAGGTGCTTACACCGGGAGACGCATAACTACGACCGGGATCATCACCTTTGCCCCACGAGTTCGGGCTGTCCATGCAAATGAGAGACACTGATTAACGTTGGATTCGGAAAGGCGCAACCCTTTCTGTGGCACTCTATTCTCACAATCTTAACGAGAGTAACCATTATTAACAGGATTCTGTAAATAAACGAAAACCAAACAGAAATAAGATAAAAAAGTTAACTCAAGTTGCCTGACATTTGGAAGACTCACCAAAGTGCTTAGAACTTTTAGCGATTCCGTCACGCTAGTCTTTTGGGCATTATTCACAGACGATGGCTATTAGAGGAACTTAGGGCGAACACTTCGAGAAGTATAATTTGTAACATGTAATCTGTAATGGGCACTCATTTACAATCTACTAGCAGTGTAACTTAATGTTTCTTCTCTTGTGTAAAAGTGAAAAAAAAAAAAATTATTTTGAGAGGGTGTGAGATCCACCCTATTGTACTGAGGAGCACCCAAAGAAACATTCATATACATATACAAACACCAAAGGCTCTTTTCACCATATAAGGAGGGTAGTCATGTCAAAGCACACACCCACGCACCATAAACAATCAGACCCCATATGACAACCCTCCCATCTCAACAATTCATGAAAGAAGGGTCTCCCTGGCCCCTGTCACACTGCTTAGGTCAAAAACAATGCAGCGAGGCACAACACTTCCACTGTCGGGCTCGATAGCCGAAACTGGTTTATCCCCTCCGTTTCATCACACGGAGGCTACCCAGCCCACTTCATAACCTCAAAATAATTTACGATGCAGATGAGAACATCTCAAATATGTAAATAAAGAAATAAGATAAATGAGAAGACGAGAGGAGGGGAACACGTTCTGTGGAGGAAGATTTATTAAGTGAATAAAACGCGATTGAACATTGATTTCTCAAAAACTGATCACAGGATGGAGGAGGGTAGTAGGTGGAAGGCCTCAGATCAGCTGACAAATCACGAGGACACAACACAACACAAAACAACACAACATAAAACAACACAACATAAAACAACACAAAACAATACAACACAAAACAACGTAAAACAACACAACATAAAACACCACAACACAAAACAACACAACGCAGAAACCGACGCAGAAACCCGACTATCCACCCAACTCGGACAAATATCAGAGACAGCCAATGGCGGGACACCAACTGTCGGGGAGAGACACCGATGCCCAATGGCGTGACAATACCAACCAGGAGGGGGCGGAGCCAGAGGCCAGATGTTGTCACTAGGCGAAGGCGATGTAAGGGCCAGCAGATCATAACATCAACTTTTGAGGAAGACAGGTAGGAACCGATCGAGTGGTGTTTACTCTAAAATGTAAAGGATCGCCAAAGTGTTGAGTTCCCTTCCCTCTGTCTTCCTATGCCTATCCTTACAAGGTTTCTTTGTTTAAATAAATAAAATCGAATAAACATACAAGTAAATACATAGATGAATAGATAAATAAACAATAGATATTAGTTGAAATAAGTAAATCAACAGAAATAAACAATAGATACATTAATAAATATCTAAAAAGATAAATATAAAATCATAAATCCTAGGCTCACTATGATCTTATGAGTAATATCTTAATCTGATGTTCTACTAACCTGTTATTCTGGTATTACTTGGATCACATCTACTTCTAAGGCTGTACTTACCTGCAAAATAAAATAAAATAAAATAAAATAAAATAAGATAAAATACAATAAAATAAAATAAAATGAGAATACAATTGACAGAATGAAGAGACTTTCTCATTTTTAACATAATCCAGTAATATCACATATATATATACATACTATATAAATACATACAAACATGAATACATTCTATGAATACAGTGTTCTGTAAATACATTAGCTCATACAATATATATGGGTCCCAGCTGGTTCTTGCACGCGAAAACTGGATTGTTGATTAGGAAATGGAAAATTGTAAGAAAACAGTTAATTGACCCACTACAAATAAAACCTACATTTCTTTTGACAGTCGCTAAGTGATTGTATTAGAGCCAATGGAAACCTCCCCCCCCACCCTTTCCTGTGCATTATAAAGATCCTTTTCCTGTGCAGTATAAAGATTAAAGTCACCTCAACAGATCTTTTCAATGTTATCCATGACTTGTACATTTCCTCAGTAATCCTACCCAAATGATAAATCATTACATTAACACTAAGACTGATTTATGATACTCATTTTTAATATTCGAATGATTTCTTCGACTTTCATCATTTTTTTTTTCAATTAAAAATAAACAATTGTGGAATCGCACGATTGTGTACGCGAACCCACGCACGCACGCACGCACAACTTGCTGGTGTAGTAGTTGGCGCCAAAATTTGCGATGACACAGATCCGAGATCAATCCTCTCTGAGGGCTTGGAAACTTCACTTCTATGGAAGTCCGTTACTGTTCCATTTGAACAACGGAATGGAGTGTGTGTGTGTGTGTGTGTGTGTGTGTGTGTGTGTGTGTGTGTGTGTGTGTGTGTGTGTGTGTGTGTGTGTGTGTGTGTGTGTGTGTGTGTGTGTGTGTGTGTGTGTGTGTGTGTGTGTGTGTGCGTGTGTATGTGTGTATTTACCTAGTTGTATTTTACGGGAAGAGAGGTATGCTCGTAGTGACCCGCTTTTGTTATCTTTCAGCATCCAGTTTGATTTTAAATTCTTCTATAGTTAATCCATTCACTGTTTCCTCATTCAGTTTGATCCAAATATCTACCATTCTGTGTGGGAAACTATTTTCTTTTATATTTCTTCTGTAACTATCCTTTTTAAAAAAAATTCTCATGTCCTCTTGTTTTTTCTTTTATTCCACTTTAGTAAATAATCTCTGTGTGTGTGTGTGTGTGTGTGTGTGTGTGTGTGTGTGTGTGTGTGTGTGTGTGTGTGTGTGTGTGTGTGTGTGTGTGTGTGTGTGTGATCAGTTTTGCCCGTGGATCGGTTTATATAAGAGCTCTATTTTCTCGTCCGATAGAGTAATAGTTATTGATGACTATTTAAACACATGATCCAAGATCAAAATGCATCACACGCGAACACGCGTGCACGCACGCACACACATACACGCATACACGCACACACACACATACAGACACACACAAGCACGCGCACATATATGCAAACACACATACATAAACAGACACACACACACACGCACACAATGTACACACACACACACACTAAAGCACATACATACATACAAACACACATACAGACATACACACGCACACACACAAACGTATACACACACATACGCACACGTACACACACGCACACACACACACACACGCACACACACACGTATACACGCACACAAACAAGCAAAAATCCTCTAATTCTCGCCAGAATTAACTCTTTTAAGTAAGGCGAGCCCCGCCTACTGATGGCGATTTGCGCACGTTTTTCAGAAAACACGACATCAAACGATTTCCGGGAAACGTTTAATCCTGAACAAACGTTTCATTAGCTTTAACTCCTTCGATGTCGAGGGACGCCACGGGAATGGAACAAAACAGACCGCGACCCCCCTCCACCCCTTCGCTGTTGGGTGGACGCCAGAATAAAATTTAGAAAGCGCGACACTGTATGGAAGGGGGTTGTCTCGCTGAGAATTGGGTAATTATCGACATTCGTCATCACCGTCGCCGTAAGCATCTGGCGCCAACTCCAAAGTCACTAGGAGGAGGAGCAGGAGGAAGAAGAAGGGAAGAGAAGAGCAAAAGGAAGAAGAAGAGCAGAAGAAAGAATAAGAGCAGATGGAAGAAGAGCAGAAGAAAGAAGAGCAAAAAGTAGAAGTGCAGAAGAAGTGAAAAACAAAAGGAAGAAGAGGAAGAAAAAGAGGAGGAAAGGGGAACATCAGGAGCAAGAAGAACAATAGGAGGAGGAGGAGGAGGAGGAGGAGGAGGAGGAGGAGCAAGAGGAACAATAGGAAGAGGAAGAGGAGCAGCAAGAGGAACAATAGGAAGAGGAGGAGGAGCAAGAGGAACAATAGGAAGAGGAGGAGGAGGAGGAGGAGCAAGAGGAACAATAGGAAGAGGAGGGGGAGGAGGAGGAGCAAGAGGAACAATAGGAAGAGGAGGAGGAGGAGCAAGAGGAGGAATGGGAAGAGGAGGAGGGCCAGCAACAGGAATAACAGGAAGAGGAGGAGCAGCAAGAGGAACAATAGGAAGGGGGAGGGGGAGGGGGAGGGGGGAGGGGAAGGGGGAAGGGGGAAGGGGAGGGGGAAAGGGGGTTTTCAAGACCCCGTTTAGTCCCGTCTCTGCCCCCCCCCCTCATCTGAATAAAACAGTCTGGCACGACCCAACACAAAAATCTATTCAATGGCACCGTGTAAATGTTACAATACGTTTTTTGAGCGTCAGTGGTGCATCTCGGGTGGTCCATACATTACACATAGAAAGTTAAAAAAAAAAATAATAATAATAAATAAATAAATAAATAGATAAACAAATAAATAAAATAAAATAAATGAATTAATAATAATAATAATGATAATAATAATAATAATGATAATAAATTAATTAATTAAATAAATAAAAATAAATAAATTGATAAATAAGAAAAAAATCA
>NC_134795.1:63701037-63733537 GCF_046742065.1 Oratosquilla oratoria
AAACATATTTGTTCGTTTGTTTTATGTACAGACACGCACCCTCCGACACGCACTAGTTTACACTCACGTCCGCCCACGCACAGTATATGTGTGAGTGTGTGTGTGTGTGTGTGTGTGTTTGCTTACATATATGCACACATACACGTACACATACAGACACACACATACACGACTCCACGACTCGTGGCACAGTGGTTAGAGTTCCCGGCTGCCACTACGGCGGTCCGGGTTCGAATCCCACCCAGGGTTTAAATAATTTCAGTATCACTACGTTGCGAGTCGTTACTCCAACTTTCGTTAGCGGGGCGTTGGGGGTTGGGGATGTGCGTGTGCGTGTAAGTTCACATCATTACCCATAAATCGGTCATATATGAGCTCTCAGCTCTCTTCCGGGAAGGTAATAGGTGTCGATCACGAGTCCAACACGTGATCCAAGAGCATGGTGGATCACACGTACACATAACACACGCGCGTGCGCACACAATGGCTTGCTGGTTTAGTGGAAACACGTTAGATAGCTAACTCAGTTGTCCGAGTTCGAGTCCCCATCAGGCGGGCAATAGATGAACTTGGTTAACAGGTTTTCTTGCAGGCATATGATATCGAAATGACAGGAAACCTTCTCATGGATTCTCTCTCTCTCTCTCTCTCTCTCTTTTTTTTTTTTTTTTTGTCCAAATGATTCTATGGTAAAGGAAGCCTTGAATTACTTATCTATTTACTTATCACTCAGGTCATTCGCCAAACAGTCGAACAATGATAACAGGTCACGAGGCAATCGCTACAAATTCAATTGTTTACATTTTTGGCAAGAGGAGAATTTCCATCCGAAAACACGACGATCTAATTAGCGATATAATTCCTGTTAATCAAATCAAAGAGGAATACGATGATTTCAGAGAATTTAAACAAATACTTGGCCCCAAATTAGTCTTCGCAGACTAAGAAATATGTTTACACACACACACACACACAATTATATATATATATATACATATATATATATATATATATATATATATATATATATATATATATATAAGCAGGTAAATTGAATAAAGAGATGGATTAGTGAACAAACAAAAAATGTCCCAAAATTAATTACCTTGATTTTCGACTTTTTAATCAAACCAACCAATCGGACCAAGAAGCCAATCACCTTTAGGACGATTGATATGAAAAAAAATTAAATAAATGAATGGAGAAACAAATAAAAACTTAATACGAACGAATTTATATATTAATGGAAAACAACTTAATAGAAATTGAATACAAACAACAATAATAGTAAGAAAAAATAAAGATGAAATAAAGATAAAACGATAATGATAATATTGATAATAGTGATAATAGTAATGATAACATAGATAAATAAATAATAAATAAATAGACAAATGGGTAAATAAATAGAAAGTGATTAAGCACTACAAGGAGCTTGCCTACGGCCGAAGCGCCAGCCAGGGCAAGTGGCAGTCACTAGCGCACTCTGGGAATCGACCCAGAGCCTTCGAAGTAACGAGGCTGGGGCTATGTCGACTGTGCCACAACGATTTTTTTGTTTTTTTTTTGTTCATAAGGTCAAAGTTTCGGATAAGGAATAATAAAAGAGAAAAGAGGAGAGAAAAAAGAGAAAATGAAAAAGAGGAAGAAAAGGAGAGACACGACAGAGAAGAAAAGATAAGAAAAAATTGACCGGAGAGAAATCTAAAATAGAGATGGAATGAAAAATACAATACAAATAAATTAAAATAAAATAAAATAAAATAAAATACAACGAAACAAAATAAAATAAAGAGAATTTAGAGGAGGAGTTTAAAGAGGAAGAAATGAAGAGAAAAAGAGGCGACCATATGTTAATCAACAAACCTCGACATCAGACATCTTGAAGAACGAGCGTCAAGATCAAACGAAAACAAAAGCGACAGCAGAGAAGACAAAGGACGCGAGGCAGATGAAAGAAAACGGAGATGAGAACGAGGAGAAATCCAGAAAGAAAACGGGGGGAGAAGAAAGTGGGAAGTGGTCGGAATGGAAAACGGGAAGAAGAAAGTGGGATCTGCTTGGAAGAAGGGAATCCAGTAGAATTGAGTGGTCTGGACGCGTCAATAGATTCAGCAATTTCTTGCAGTTCTTTTGTATTCTTCTTCTGCTGCTTCTGCTACTGCTATTGCTATATCTGCTGCTATTGCTACATCTGCTATTATTGCTGATCCTGTTATTACTATTGCTGCTCTTACTGCAACCTCTACTATTGCTGTTCCTGTCCTTCCTATTGCTGCTGTTGCCCCTGCTTCTACTATTGATAGTGCTCCTGGGCCTCCTATTCCTATTGCTTCTCCTATTATTACTATTGCTGCTCTTACTGCAACCCCTACTATTGCTGTTACTGTCCTTCCTATTGCTGCTGTTGCCCCTGTTTCTACTATTGATAGTGCTCCTGGGCCTCCTACTCCTATTGCTGCTCTTGCTCCTGTTTCTACTATTAATAGTGCTTCTGGGACTCCTACTCCTATTGCCGATGTTGCTGCTCCTATGGTGCTGCTGCTGCTGATGTTGCTATTGTCGCTGATGCTACTATTGCTGCTGCCCCAGCTGTTATTGCTGTTGATAGTGTTTCTGCTGTTATTGCTGTTCCAGTCGGTCCCACTATTGCTACTACTGTTGTTGTTATTATTGCTGCATGTGTTGTTATTGCTGCATATGTTGTTATTGCTGCCTGCGTTATTATCCCTCGTACAAATTGTCAGAAGGTCTCCTTCCCTATTGTAACAAATCTAATATTTACTTAATTTCCGGCGTTCTCTATCCTACACTCGGAGGGGGGGGGTTCCTCATCCCCTCCCACCTCTCCACCCATCCACCTGCCCACCCACCTCTCCACCCACCCACCTCCCCACCACTTCTGTCCAGCGATCCATTCAACCCATTTTTCCGCCCCATTCAGTCCTCCCTCTATTTCAATTGTCCCTTTCATTCTACTTCCGTCTCCTCTTCTATTATTTCTCTGGTCTCCAATTCTTTCCTGTTCCACTTCTCTTCCTCTCCCTTCCACTTTACCTTTTCCACCCTTCAATCAAACTCAGACTGACAATGTCTCGGGGGGTAAGGTCGGTTTGTGTGTTTATTCTGATTAAACCATTTCGTTCATCATTCCAGTTCCCGCCTAGAAGCTTCAATCAAACCTCCCAGGAAAAAAAAAAAAAAAAAAAAAAATCCACTTTTATGTAATTTTGTTTATTTCTTTGTCTTTCTTGTCCCTTGAACCTCTGAGACGATTTTCCCCAAATGTAATACACGCTGGGACTTCAGACACAAGAACTACAGTGTATTTATTCTCATTAAACCATTTCGTTCATCATTCCAGTTCCCGCGTGGAAGCTTCAATCAGTCGATAGAAACCTCCCAGGGTAATAATACTAAAAAAAAAAAAAAAAAAATCACTTGTATATATTTTTGTTTGTCTATCTTTAGTTCCTTGGTCCTCTGAGACGACTTTCCCCAAATGTAATACACGCTGGGACTTCAGACACAAGAACTGTCTGTTCACATCTCAAAACCGGCTGGCCACAACCTCCTAAGTTAAAAATTGCCATAATCATCTCGTTTAGTTAAACCCTTGACTAACATTCTACTATTGCGAACCCTAACCTAAAACCAACTTAATCGATTTTTTATGTTGCCTCAAAACTAATCCTTAAACATACTTCCATACAAGTAAAGAAATTAACCTAACCTAACCTAACCTTACTGAATTTAACCATATCCCTTCCTCACCCGTATAACATGGATTGATCACCATGATGCAAGACCTCATGCAGATGAAGTAACGACTATCTTTAACCAATCCCCTCGCCACGATACCCTTATATAATTCTATTCTGGCTACCCCCGAGCGATTCTCCGGACGGTCCGAGCAACTCCGCGAACGAAGGGATCAAGTGATCGTAGCAGAAATTGAACGGAAAGGCGAAGCGATCGTAAGGGAACGTGTCCGATCAGACAGGCGACTGACCGGGGCGGAATTGGAATTTTAGGCAAAAGAGAAAGACGATGAAAAGGAAAGTGGGTGGGAGGGAGGGGGAGGGGAGGGGAAATGGCCGATCGAGAGGAGAAGTGGAACACCATACAGGAAAAAAATATGTGATGAAAATTAGAGCCGGCGAAGGCACGTTCTTCTCAGAAGCTTCTTCCTTTCGGGTCGAGTCGGGTCGAGTCATGTTAAGTCAAGTTAGGGTTAAATTAGATTGGGTTAAATTCGGTTAAATTAAGTAAAAATTCACCGAAAATCAAGAGAGACTACTTTTTCGAAAGAATGTTAAATTTTGTAAAAAATATAAAAAGAGAACACAACGTACTTCGTTAGTGTATGGATCTGTCTTGGACTACGCATGCGTCTTGAACATGGTTCTAGAAAAAAAAATCTAGAACTCGTTGTATTTTTTTAACCATATCCTCTTCTTTGCGAGGGCTCTAGACAACAAATGGCTGCTCAAGAATTGAATTTGGAGTACAGGCTAAGTATTTCTTTGCTATCTTTATGTCTATCCTAGCTTCTGTTAGATCGCAATGGATGGATTCTATAAAGACTGCTCTCGTACGAAAGAAGTTAATACAATGTTACGAAAAGTAAATAAATAAGGAAATCAAAGAAATAATCATAGGCAACATTTAATCAAGAGGATGATATACACTCATACGTGTTGAAAACTCCCCTTTAACTGACCAAAACTGTTAGACGACAAATAGAAAAAAAAAGCGTAACAACAGAAAAAAGGGAGTTTATCGTTCCCCGCCCGCCGCCCGTAAACGCCCATACGCCCACCCTCGCCCCTGAAGAGGCGCACATTCACTCCACTTCCGCGATCCAGCCGCAATCCAATCAGGGCCTGTCTTCACTCCACTCGCATCCAACCTCCTGCACTTTTCTCCTCCGTCCCCCACTACACTCCTCCTCCTTTCTCTTTCCTGCCTCCTATTCTTTCTCTTCCTTTTCCTCCTCCTCCTCCTTTTCTCCTTCCTCCTCTTCCTCCATTCTCTTTCCTGACTCCTTTTCTTTCTCTTCCTTTATCTCCTCCTCCTCCTCTTTTTCTTCCTCCTCCTCCATTCTCTTTCCTGCCTCCTTTTCTTTCTTTTCCCTTTCCTCCTCCTTTTCTTCTTCTTCCTCCTCCTCCTCCATTCTTTTTAATGCCTTCTATTCTATCTCTTCCTTTTCCTCCTCCTCCTCCTCCTCCTTTTCTTCTTCCTCCTCCTCCATTCTCTTTCCTGCCTCCTTTTCTTTCTCTTCCCTTTCCTCCTCCTCCTCCTCCTTTTCATCCTCCTCCTCCTCCATTCTCTTTCCTGCCTAATTTTCTTTCTCTTCCTTTCCTCCTCATTTTCTTCTCCTCCTCCCCCATTCTCTTCCCTGACTCATTTTCTTTCTCTTCCTTTTCCTCCTCCTCCTCCCTTTCTTCTTCCTCCTCTTCCTCCATTCTCTTTCCTGCCTCCTTTTCTTACTCTTCCTTTATCTCCTGCTCCTCCTCCTTCTCCATTCTCTTTCCTGCCTCCTTTTCTTTCCCTTCCTTTTCCTCCTCCTCCTCCTCCTTTTCCACCTCCTCCTCCTCCACCATTCTCTTACCTACCTCCAATTCTTTCTGTTCTTTTTCCTCCTTTTCTTTCTCCTCCTCCTCTTCGTTGTAAAATTATTAAACATGGCATTACTCACATGCACAACCGCGCATGTGCATACGTACATGTGTACACATACATATACACAAGTACGTGTACACACAAGGATAGACCCACTGGCACAAAGTCTCACGGAAGTAAAACGACAAGCAAACAGCAAACGCACACAAATGCACACAAGCGTACGGACAAAAGCACGCTGCATACACACACACACACACACACATTAAACGTATGCACACGCACGCACACACTAAACACAAACACACACACAAACTCACGCACACACGCACACACACACTAAACACGAACACACAAACACGTACACAATTTTTTTACCCTAAATATCTGGTCCCATTGTGGATGTATTACAGCCCCCTTGGTGCCGAGCTTTCCATCCGTAATCCGCCTTTGGAATGCACGCGCACACACACACACACACACACACACACACACACACACACACACACACACACACACACACACGAGCGTGCTGAGTACAGTCAAATGCAAATCCGCAAAGACCTGAAGTGCATCAAGGCTACTTTGCAGTTTTAAGAATTAAGTGAATTTTCTTTCAGTCCAAGGACACATGTGAAGAGATAAAGAGATGAGAAGAGAAGAGAGCAGAAAGAGATGACAAGAGAAGACAGGAGAAGACAGGAGGATACAGGAAAAGACAATAATGAAATTGTATAATTTCTGTTTTAGTTAATAACCTTGGTTTATGAATTCCCGCTACAATGCTGAAATATAAATATTTTTCATCACAATCCTACAAAGCATCGTTGCTTCCGTATGTGTATATATATATATATATATATATATACATATATATATATATATATATATAATATATATATATATATATATATATATATATATATATATATATATATATATATATATAGAGAGAGAGAGAGAGAGAGAGAGAGAGAGAGAGAGAGAGATGAGACATAGAGAGAGGGGGAGACGGGGAGGGGGAGAGGGGGGAGAGAGAGGGGGGAGAGGGAGGAGAGAGAAGGGGGGATATTAGGAATGCCTCAATCCTATTCATCTGTCGCCCAGAGTGGATAAAGAGTCCCCAACATGTACAAACATGTACAAACATGTACGCCCCCTTGGGAAGGTGTCTTGCTCATCTCATCAATTACCACCACCTGTCACCACATCTACCACCTGAAGAGAGCCCTAATTTCATTACCCACCACGCCCTTACGCCCTCACCCTCGCCCTTACGCCCTGAGGGCGAGTATATACGAAGTCTCCTGAAGCGGTGATCTGCGAAAGAAATGGATGAGATGGAGATGGAGGAGGGTTGACGAGACGGGAAGTAGAGATGGATGGGTAGGGGGTTGGGGAGATGGTGGAGGGAATGTGGAGGGGTGGATTAGATGTAGGGGGTAGATGGGGTGGAGGAAATACATTGGGTAAAGAGTGGGGGGTGGAGGGGTGGAGGGGATGTAAGGTCTGGGTGGGTTGTGGGAGGTGGAGGGTGTGAAGGGTGGACGGGGTGGAGGGTGGAAGAGGTGGAGGGTGTGGAACGTGGAGAGTGTGGAGGGTGAAGGGAGGGTAGGGAGTGTAGAAGTGGAGGTTGTGTGCAAGGGGTGGAAGATTAAGGGGTTGGAGGCTGTGTAAGGGGTGGAGTAGGGGTGGAGTAGGGGTGGAGTGAGGGTGGAGAGAGGGTGGAGAGGGAGTGAAGTGAGGGTGGAGAGGGAGTGAAGTGAGGGTGGAGAGGGAGTGAAGTGAGGGTGGAGAGGGAGTGAAGTGAGGGTGGAGAGGGGGTGGAGTGAGGGTGGAGGGGGTGGAGTGAGGGTGGAATGATGGTGGAGAAAGGGTGGAGAGGGGGTGGAGTGAGGGTGGAGGGGAGGTGGAGTGAGGGTGGAGAGGGGGTAGAGTAAGGGTGGAGAGGGGGTGGAGAGAGGGTGGAGAAGGGGTGAAGTGAGGGTGGAATGAGGGTGGAGAGGGGTGGAGTGAGGGTGGAGAGAAGGTGGAGAGGGGGTGGAGTGAGGGTGAAGAGGGGGTGGAGAGGGGGTGGAGTGAGGGTGAAGAGGGGGTGGAGAGGGGGTGGAGTGAGGGTGGAAAGGGGGTGGAGTGAGGATGGAGAAGGGGGCGGAGAAAGGGTGGAGGAGGGTGTAGTGAGGGTGGAGAGGGGGTGTATGGGGTGGAAGGGTAGGAGTGGAAGGATGTGGAGATGTGGAAGGTGGAATCAATCTGGAGGACAAATCGGGTAAGGTGGACCTGTTATAGCTATGTAAGTGTGTAACTCAACACTCGCGTCGAAACACAAGACAAAGGATGTGGAAGGTGGAGAAGAGGAAAAAGGGGACAAATGAAGGAAGAAAGTGGAAGAGTGGAAGAGAAGAGTGGAGAGAAGAAGAGAAGAGAAGGAAAGGGAAGACAGACAGAGAGTAATAACTGGGACAAAAAAAAAAAAAAAAAGAGAGAGAGAGAGAGAGAGAGAGAGAGAAAATGAAATAAATTCGAAGGCCCTCTCCAAGACATGACAACAACAGGGCTCAGACATGAGACAAAATAACCCCAAGAGGAAAAGGAAGGAAAATGGGATTAAATGAACATAATCTTTTGTCGAGAGAATGTCCCAGAGGTGGTGGTGGTGATGGTGGTGGTGGAGATGGTGGCGGTGGTGGTGATGATGGTGGTGATGATGGTGGTGATGATGGTGGTGTTGGTGGTGGTGATGATGGTGGTGTTGATGGTGGTGATGGTGGTGGTGGTGGTGATTGTGGTGATGGTGGTGGTGGTGATTGTGGTGGTGGTGGTGGTGGTGATTGTGGTGGTGATGGCGGTGGTGGTGATGGTGGTAATGGTGGTGGTGATGGTGGTGATGATGGTGGTGGTGGTGGTGTAGGTGGTGGTGGTGGTGATGGTGGTGATGATGATGAAGGTGGTAGTGGTGTTGGTGGTAGTATATTATATACAATATATTCCATTACACAAAGCGAGCAAGCAAGCAGGTGTGTGTGTGTGTGTGTGTGTGTGTGTGTGTGTGTGTGTGTGTGTGTGTGTGTGTGTGTGTGTGAGCGTTTGAGTGTGAGTGTGTGTGCATTTACCTAGTTGTATTATACGGGAAGGGAGCTATGCTCGTGGTGACCCGTCTTTGTATCTTTCAGCATCAAGTTTGTTCTTAAATTCTTAAATAGTGGCTGCACACAATGTTTCTTTATCTAAATTATTCCAGGTATCCAGTACTCTATGTGGAAAGCTATTTTTCTTCAGATCTCTTCTATAGTTATCCTTTTTGAGTTTCTTTTCGTGTCTTCTTGTGTGTGTGTGTGTGTGTGTGTGTGTGTGTGTGTGTGTGTGTGTGTGTGTGTGTGTGTGTGTGTATGTGTGCGTGTGTGTGTATGTGTGCGTGTGTGTGTGCGTGTGTGTGT
The DNA here is from genome assembly GCF_046742065.1 of Oratosquilla oratoria. Taxonomy (NCBI): domain Eukaryota; kingdom Metazoa; phylum Arthropoda; class Malacostraca; order Stomatopoda; family Squillidae; genus Oratosquilla; species Oratosquilla oratoria. The sequence continues at coordinate 63,710,100 of NC_134795.1, forward strand.
GAGTATGCGTGTGTGTGTACATGTGTAGTGTGCATGTGTGTGTACATGTGTGCGTGTGTGCGTTCGTGCGCGTTCGCCGGCCAAAATACATCTGTCCCGGGAGTCCGTTTATTTCAAGCCCCCAAAGTGCTGCCTCAGGTTCTCAGGTTATCTCGTGACAGTAAACGTTCAGCGAAGAAAACGGACCATCAAGACGTAACGATTTGTGAAAATAAATCCGTCAGACACCCGACTCATCAAATCGTTTTTCATTGGACTTGTGGTGAGGAAGTGGCAATGCTTTAATCAAGTCTTAAAAATGTGTGTGTGTATATATATATATATATATATATATATATATATATATATATATATACAGTATATTTATATATACATATATATGCATATGCGAACGATTGCGCACACATACATACACTCACTACGCTGCTAGTCGTTACTCCAACTCTCGTGGGCGGGGAGTTGTGTGTGTGTGTGTGTGTGCTTGTAAGGTCACAGCATTACCCATAGATCGGTCATATACATGAGCTCTGAGCTCTCTTCCGGGAGGGAAATAGCTGTCGATCACGAGTCCAACACGTGATCCAAGACCATGGTGAATAACACAAACAATCTCCACTGGTATTCATGACTCGTTCATATGATTCTGGCTGCCGGCAGGCGATTTTATTCAGCGCACAGAGAAGGAAGAATCTTCGTCCCAAGGCCGTTCAATCCACTAGTCCACCATATCCACATCCCTCGCTCCACTTATACTACTATTTACACCACCAATCCTCACCAACACTCACCACCATCACTACTCACCACCACTACTACTCATCACCATTACTCACCACTACAATCACTACTCACCATCACTCACTCACCACCAATCACTCACCACCACCACTAATCACCATTCATCACCACCACTAATCATCACTCACACACAATCACCACCACTCACCACCAACAATCACCACTCACACACCACCACCAATCACCACTCACCATCACCACCAATAACCACTCACCACCCCCACCAATCACCACTCTCCACCTCCTCCTCTTCCACCTTCTCCTTCTCCATCTCCATCCGAGTGGACTGATCCTTCCATATCTAATCCCTCCATCCCTCCATGCAGTGCCACTTCCATTCACAGATCCAATCCACCCCTCCACCTCCCACCTTCCACCTCCAGCATCCTCAGCCCATTTGTCCCCGTGACGTCATGGCGGGAGATGATAAGATCAGCTGATGTGCTAAGCAGCATCCCAAGCATCCCAGTCCTCCTCTTCTTCCTCCTCCTCCTCCTCCTCCTCCTCCTTTCCTTCCTCCTCTTACTCCTCTTCTTCTTCCTCCTCCTCCTCTTCCTCTTCTTCTTCCTTCTCCTTTCCTTCCTCCTCCACCTTCCTCATCTTCTTCTCCTTCCATCCTCCTCCACAGTCGTAAGCTTCCCTGTATCTCTCTCTTTCTCTCTTTCTCTCTCTCTCTCTCTCACACACACACACACACACACACACACATGACATCCAACCCCTTATCACTCCATGCAGTAATCGCTCACTCTTGAAACAACAAACATATAGGCAAGTATTCATAAATATACGTACAAACACACATGGTTAGGGATGCGGGACGATGTGAGGGAGGGAGGAGAGGGAGGAAGGGAGGTGAGGGAGGGTGGGAGGAGAGGTGGGAAAGGAGGGAATGGAAGATAGCTGAGGGAGAATGGAAGGAGAGGGAGGATGGGAGGAGAGGGAGGATGGGAGGAGAGGGAGGATGGGAGGAGAGGGAGGGAGGATGGAAGGAGAGGGAGGATGGGAGGATGGGAGGATGGGAGGAGAGGGAGGATGGGAGGAGAGGGAGGATGGGAGGAGAGGGAGGATGGGAGGAGAGGGAGGATGGGAGGAGAGGGAGTATGGGAGGAGAGGGAGGGAGGATGGAAGGAGAGGGAGGATGGGAGGAGAGGGAGGATGGTAGAGAGAGGAAAAAAGGAGGAAAGGAGAACACACACACATACACACACACACACACACACACAAACACACACAATCTTCAATGCATTCGAAAAGTACGTATAATCCGCATTGCCAAGGGATCTCCAATTACTCCCTTTTCTTGCACGGGCAATGTCTGTAGATAAGGAGACAATGGTTGGCCAAGAGAGAGTCGACACAACACGAGACAGATCGATGCTTTCCCAAGGTGGGAGAAATGAATGTTGGTTAGCCAGCTATACAACGGTCCTGTGATACATTCCTCCCTTGGTGACGTGAACACACCCATCCCAGTGGTGTGATTTTTTTTTTTTTTTAACCAACATCCGCTTCGTTTCTCTGAGTGTAGTGGTGTCTGAAGACTCTTCAACTTCAGAACTGGTATAATACCATTGGGTGGCAATTAGCATTTATTTTATTTTATTTTATTATTATTTTTTTTTTTTCATCTAATGAAGTCTCCAATGTCAGGGTAGTCCATGTCCAAAAGACTTAGATAAATAAATAAATAAATAAATAAATAAATAAGTAGATAAATAAAGAATAAAAGATATATATATAATATCGAAAAGAGTCCACCAAACTAAAGAGAAAAGAGAGGTGGATCCCAAGAAGTCTGAAGTGCGTCCACACCAAAGACATCCTGAATCAGAACGTTTCAGTCATCAGGGATCTTCGACAAACGTTTACTGAAGCTGACTGTTTTATTCATTTACATGCAAGGCCACCCCTTTATATGATTTCATCTTATACCCTCCAACATGGTGACGCCATTTGTATATATTTTTTTTCTGCCTAAGACCAGACGATTCTATCCAGCCAAGATTAACTCGTGACAGATTCCTAGGGGTATCAGTCGTGTCTGCATCTGTTCAGAGAGTGGCTTCATATGAATAAAATCATCTGATCTTCATTTGAGCAAAATCTTATGAAGAGTGTAACTGTATTGAGGGGATAAAACCCGAATTAATCGACGATAAATCACTGAACACATTTCAAACGTTTATGCTATCGTGCCTAGACACCTCGTAGTGCTCGGGTATCTAATGAAATGTGGAAACACACACACACACACACATACACACACATACACCTCGTGGCGCAGTTGGCAGAGTTCCCAACTGCCACTATGGAGGTCCGTGTTCGAAACCCGCCCAGGCTGATAAATTTCAGTATCACTGCGCTGCGGGTCGTTACTCCAACTCGTGGGCGGGGAGTTGGGTGTGTGTGTGTTTGTAAGGTCACAGCATTACCCATAGATCGGTCATATATGAGCTCTAAGCTCTCTTCCGGGAAGGAAATAGCTGTCGATCACGAATCGAACACGTGATCCAAGACCTTGGTGAATCACACACCCACAATAAATAATCCCGCTATCTCAATCTCGGTCTGTGGAATCGAACCTGTGACCCTTTACAGTCGTATGGGAGGGAACCTCTTCTCCTCTTTTTTTCCTGAATGAAGAGCACAACCACAAAAGGTTCTGATTGGTCAACGGCACCGTTCCCGGAGTGACGTCATTGCATTCTTAAAAAGGAAGGCCGAGGTAATTGGACAGCCCCCTTCTATTATAGAAGGGACCACGCTGGAGGGGGCAACGGGGGACGAGAGAGGAGGAAAGGAGGGAAGGAGAGGGGGATGGATTGAAAGAAGTAGATGGAGAGAGAGAGAGAGAGAGAGAGAGAGAGAGAGAGAGAGAGAGAGAGGAGAGAGAGAGAGAGAGAGAGAGAGAGAGGGGGGGGGGAGGGGGGAAGAGGGGAGGAGAGAGGGGGAGGAGAGAGGGGGAGGAGAGAGAGAGGGGGGGAGAGGGAGAGAGATGGGGGTAGAGAGAGAGAGAGAGAGGGGGTAGAGAGAGAGAGTGAGAGAGAGTGAGAGAGAGCGAGAGAAGAGAGGAAAAGTATGCGAGAAAGAGAGAGAGGAGAGAGAGAGGAGAGAGAGAGAGAAGAGAAAGAGGAAAGAGAAGAGAAAGAGAGATAAGAAAGAGGAGAGAGAGAGGAGAGAGGAAAAGGATGCGAGAAAGTGTGGAAAGAGAAAGAGAGAGTGAGGGAGAGAGAGAGAGATGAGAGAGAGATGGAAGGAAAACGATGAACAAAGGAAAGAGACGGTAGAGAGACAGTAGAGAGACAGTAGAGAGACGATAGAGACAGAGGATTGATACGGATCCAAATGAAAGAAGAGCAACTTCAGTTCTTTTGTCTCTGAAGCGACAATCTGTGGGGGATTTTTTTTAAAACCGTTTTTTGAAATATTTTGATAAAAAGAAAAAAATATATAGCACGAGTGAAGCCTGTGGGTCTCCCCAAGGATTCTTCGTCCCGAAGGATTTTCGATCCTCAAAGGATACTTCGACCCGGAGACTCTTCGAAGCCAGAGTCCGCATCTCGCATCTATACATCAAATCAAAATTTAAAAAAATCACCTTTTCCTTCTTCACAGGTATAGTCACGGTCAAGTCCCAAAGCACACTATAGTTCCTAATTTGCAAATATAGCCTTTGTTGCTGAAAACCAAGGATTACAAAGGTGGAGCATGCTGACAGGAGACCTTTTGGTCCATAACTAGGTCGGATGCGAAAAAAAGTTATAATAATGGTAAATAAATAAATAAAAATATAATAAAATAAATAAATAAATAAAAATATAATATAAATAATAATTAATAAATAAATGCATAGGTATAGTTAAATAATAAACAAGCAGGTAAATAGTAAATGATAATAATTAACTGATCATTTGATGAATTACGTATACGTATTAATCTTCCAGTGAAAGCAGCTTTCTCTTGTGTAAAAAATGCAGATTCCATCGATCGATCTAGAATCGCGTTTGGCACGGAGAACCCTGTTTCTTTGCGCATTCTTGAAGAACTCGAAGGCCGTCTTTGGGCGTCGGATCATCCGGGGCCATTTGGCACCCACACAGAGTGCCAGACCTTTTGGTTGCGATGGCGCCAAAGAAAAAGGATTCGCTGACAGACGCAGGAGCTTCCCTAAAGATGCAAAGAACAATCGCACGAAGGTAGATGGAGGAAGCTGGTGGATAGTAGGTGAATAGAGTAAAAAGATAGATTCTGTCTCCGGGTTCATAGGGTCCATCACGGCAGACGTATTCCCCCACCCCACCCTCTGACAAAGAAAAGAAAAGGAAGAAAAAATAAATAGAAAGCCTGACACCTTCTCCTGGGGATTAAAAAAGGGGCCTGACATTACCTTCTGCACATTAACACAAAAAAAAAAAAAAAAAAAGCTTGACATTACCTACTCCTGGGCATAAAAAAAATGGTCTGACATGACCTTCTGGGCATTAACACGGTAAAAAAAAAAAAAAAAAAACCGCTTGACATTACCTTCTCCTGGGCATTACACGGCTCTGGTCAAGTCGCGGTCGGCCCGGTGATATGTACATTAGGGAAGGAAAGGTCCCGGGATGCAGGTTTGCAGGCGACAACAGTCCTTACTTGGTCCGCGGCGGGGGTGGCATCCGCCGACAACCCGCGCGGTCAACTCGCGGTCGATGCGGCTTAATCGTGCGGTTGGTTCGCGGATGTAAAGGGCCACGGGGGAAGGTGGAGGGTAAGAAGGGAAAGCGAAGGTCCACGAAGGGGACCGTGGGCCCCAGGGGAACACAGAGACCCATGGGGAAGTTGAGAGCCGATGGGGAAGTTGAGAGCCAATGGGAAAGTTGAGAGCCAAAGGGGAAGTTGAGAGCCAAAGGGAAAGTTGAGAGCCGATGGGGAAGTTGAGAGTCAAAGGGAAAGTTGAGAGCCAATGGGGAAGTTGAGAGCCAATGGGGAAGTTGAAAGCCAATGGGGAAGTTGAGAGCCGATGGGGAAGTTGAGAGCCAAAGGGGAAGTGTAGAGCCAATGGGGAAGTTGAGAGCCAAAGGGGAAGTTGAGGGCCAATGGAAAAGTTGAGAGCCAATGGGAAAGTTGAGAGCCGATGGGGAAGTTGAGAGCCAAAGGGGAAGTTGAGACCCAAGGGTTGAGGACGGAGAGCCAAGGAAAGTTTGGACCCCGGGGGAAAGTTGAGAGACAAAAGACAAGTCGAAGACACCACGGGGAAGATGGATCGGGGGAACGCAGATTCCCACGGGGGATATGTCAACATCGATGATGCCATTTCTAACCCATTTTTATGGGTTAGGACCCATTTGCATTGACCGATCCACGTGGGTTGTGAGACTGGGTTGTCCAAATCCTGCGTGACTGGGGAATTTGAAAAGAACTGGATTTAAACAGACTCTTATTTATGTCTAAGTTCCTTCAAAGTCTTTACATAATTTGATATTGTTTTGATTAATCCTATACAGATCAGAAACCACCTTACTTTATTTTTGGGTGATATAAAATCATTTTAACCTCAAAGAACACACAGTGTGTGACAGGTTTATATATATATATATATATATATATATATATATATATATATATATATATATATATATATATATATATATATATGATTCAATACTCAGAAACTATTTTAGGATCCGATTCACTAGTCACTCCCGTTAAGGTTCTGCAACTTAAAACTGTTCAAAGAAAACTGGATTGAATATAATTAAGTCCCGAGTTCGACTCCAGCGTGTACAGGTGACTGCTTCTTGCCCTGAGAGTCCGAACTGAACGGACGATCCTCAATCAATCAATCAATCAAATCAGTCAATCAAATCAGCCATCCTGAGCCCAATGCTGAACAAAGGCCTCCTTCATAGCATTCCTTGATTTACACTACCGCGCCAACCTCTGCCACGTCACTCCTGCAAACTTCTCAATCTCGTCTTTCCATCTGCTGTCTGGTCTCCTTCTTCCATGCTTCCTGTCGCCAGAGCAAAATCTACGAATTTCGCTCCGGTCAGGTCACGGGGTCAAGGAGTAGAAGAAAGGGATGGACGGTATAACGAGGGTGAATAGGATCGGATAAAGATGGATGGGTACGCGAAGGAGGTGCAAGGGGGAGAAGGGGGGAAGGGGAGGGGAGAAGGAGGGAAGGGGAGGGGAGAAGGAGGGAAGGGGAGGGGAGAAGGAGGGAAGGGGAGGGGAGAAGGAGGGAAGGGGAGGGGAGAAGGAGGGAAGGGGAGGGGAGAAGGAGGGAAGGGGAGTGTAGAAGAGGGACGAGGAGGGGAGGGGGAGAAGGGGGAAGGGGAGGCGAGGGGGAGGGGGAGAAGGGGGAAGGGGAGGCGAGGGGGAGGGGGAGAAGGGGGAAGGGGAGGCGAGGGGGAGGGGGAGAAGGGGGAAGGGGAGGCGAGGGGGAGGGGGAGGCGAGGGGGAGGGGGAGAAGGGGAGGGGGAGAAGGGGGAGGGTGAGAAGGGGAGGGGGAGAAGGGGGAGGGTGAGAAGGGGAGGGGGAGAAGGGGGAGGGAGAGAGGGGAGGGGGAGAAGTGGGGCGGGGAGGGGGCGAAGAGGGGAGGGGAGGGGGAGAGAAGAGGGAAGGGGAGGGGGAGAAGAGGGAAGGGGAGGGGGAGAAGAGGGAAGGGGAGGGGGAGAAGAGGGAAGGGGAGGGGGAGAAGAGGGAAGGGGAGGGGCAGGGGCAGAAGGGGGGAAGGGGAGGGGGGGAGAAGAGGGAGGGGGGGGGCGGGAGAAGAGGGAAGGGGAGGGGGGGAGGAGGGGAGGGGAGGGGGAGAAGAGGGAAGGGGAGGGGCAGGGGGAGAAGGGGGGAAGGGGAGGGGGGGGAGAAGGGGAGGGGGGGAGAAGGGGAGGGGGAGGGAGAGAAGGGAAAGGGGAGGGGGAGAAGGGGAGGGAGAGAAGGGGGAAGGGGAGGGGGAGAAGGGGAGAAGGAGAGAAGGGGGGAAGGGGAGGGGGAGACGGAAGGGGGAGGGAGAGAGGGAAGGGGAGGGAGAGAGGGAAGGGGTAGGGGGAGGGGAGAGGGAAGGGGTAGGGGGAGGGGAGAGGGAAGGAGTAGGGGGAGGGCAGAGGGAAGGGGTAGGGGGAGGGGAGAGGGAAGGGGTAGGGGGAGGGGAAGGGGGAGGGATAGGGGAGAGGGAAGGGGTAGGGGGAGGGGAAGGGGGAGGGGGAAGGGGGAGAAGGGAGGGGGAGAGGGGGCGGGGGTATATGCACTCGATCACGAGAGGCATGTCAGGTACGGGAGAACATCAACGGGAGGAGACAGAGGAGGAGGAGGAGGAGGAGGAGGAGGATAGGGATGAGGAAGAGCAAGGAGGAGGAAGAGGAAGGGGGTAAGAGCAAGGGGGTAAGAGCAAGGGGGGAAGAGGAAGGGGGAAGAGGAAGGGGGAAGAGGAAGGGGGAAGAGGAATGAGGAAAGAAGAGGAATGGGGGAAGACGAGGAAGGGGGAAGACGAGGAAGGAGGAGGAAGAGGAAGGAGGAGGAAGAGGAAGGAGGAGAAAGAGGAAGAAGGAGGAAGAGGAAGGAGGAAGAGGAAGAGGAAGGAGGAGGAAGGGGGAAGAGGAAGAAGGGGGAAGAGGAGGAAGGGGAAAGAGGAGGAAGGAGGAAGGGGGAAGAGGAGGAAGGGGAAAGAGGAGGAAGGAGGAAGGGGGAAGAGGAGGAAGGGGAAGAGGAGGAAGGGGGAAGAGGAGGAAGGGGGAAGAGGAGGAAGGGGGAAGAGGAGGAAGGGGGAAGAGGAGGAAGGGGGAAGAGGAGGAAGGGGGAAGAGGAGGAAGGGGGAAGAGGAGGAAGGGGGAAGAGGAGGAAGGGGGAAGAGGAGGAAGGGGGAAGAGGAGGAAGGGGGAAGAGGAGGAAGGGGGAAGAGGAGGAAGAGGGAAGAAGAGGAAAGGGGGAAGACGAAGAGGTAAGAGGAAGAGGAGGTAAGAGGGAGAGGGGGGAAGTGGAAGAGGAGGTAACCGTCGATAGGTTAACGAGAGGTTCGATCGAAGGCCACTAACGAGCGCGGACACCACCCGTCACCCGTCACAACGATATACCAGGTTCGAACCACCAAAGAGTCTCTCTCCTTCATGTACCTGGCCGATGTCATCAGTGGAGATGATGGGGGGAGGGGGGGAGGACGGGACAACTCCCCCCCCCCAGCCACCCCTAGCAGGAAAGCAAACAATCAGGCCAGTGTTTGGTGGTGTGTTCCCCGAACTATCACCAACGAGTCGAGATCGAAGTACAAGAATCGATGGACTTCGGCAGAAGAATAGATGGACTTCGGCACAAAAATGCTTATTGGTAGAAAGGTGGAATACCTCAAGTCATTCGTCTAATCATTCATCCCGTTACCTGTTCTAGTTATTTATCTAAGTTAATTATTTAGTTCTTTTGGTGTTGGTGGTGGTGGTGGTGGTGGTGGTGGTGATGATGGTGATGATGGTGATGATGGTGATGATGATGATGATTTAATGTCACAAACTCCCCCCCTATCGGGAGGCTAGGACTGTGCCCCTTACGGAAGACTTTGCAGCGTGGAACACAATGAACTATGTCCTTGGTTCGGCTTCGCCGGTGGCAGGATTCGAACTTCCATCCCCTCGACCTTCGCCCCAACTCGTTTGGCTTCGGGTATTTGATTCTTACAATCGAATGGCAATTTCTCTCAACTCAGGGACGCATTTGCAGAGTGGGAAAGAACGAGGGAGAGAGAGAGAGAGAGAGAGAGAGAGAGAGAGAGAGAGAGAGAGAGAGAGAGAGAGAGAGAGAGAGAGAGAGAGCAAACAAGGCAGAGGTAGACGCAGACTTCTGACGAAGACTTGATGGATCAAGACAACTTAAAAAATATATATACTAATAATTTTTCTTCAGTTGAATGAAACCACCTCACGATGTACTTTTACAAATAGATAAACAAACACACGTATAAATAAATAAATAAATAAATAAATAAATATATAAATAAATAAATTAAGAATGGAAGAAGGAAAATGCTGTGGTAGTCTAGTCTCCGTATGGAAACTCCTACCTGAAGACGATCCTAATCTAAAGAAATTGGGAGCTTTGGGATTAAGATTAGGATTAGGATTAGGGTTGCGCTTCAGGGTTAGGATTAGGTTCAGGATTTAGATTAGGGTTAAGATTAGTATTAGGATTTGGATGAAATTCCAGCGCTCGCTCTCAATGACCTTTGACCAAGTTCTGGAATTCTCACTTACTAAAAGAATAAAATGATAAATAAATTAATAAATAACTAAACAAATAAAATTAGTAATAATATTGATAATGATAATGACAACTTTAATAACAACAGTAACAACAATAGCAATAATAAAAATAATAATAATAATAATAATATTAATAATGATAATAATAATAACAATAATAATAATAATAATAATAATAACAATAATAATAATAACAATAATAATAATGATAATAATGATGATGATAACGATAATGAAAATAACAATATCAATAATAGTAATAATAATAATAATAATAATAATGATAATAACAACAACAATAATAATACTGTAAATTGTAATAGTAAATATAATTATAATAAAAACAAATATATTAATAATGCTGGTGGTGGTGATGATGATGACGACGATAATAATGACAATAATAATAATGACAATAATAAAAAATATCACAAATGAATAAATTCGATAAAGAGCGTAACTAAAACCAACAGACAGATAAACAAACACGTAAATACATTACGATTTCCTTGATCTGTCAAGATGACCTTTATTCAAGACAGAACCACACCCCCGGGCAAACGAGGTCAACGCCTCGGTTGCTCTACGTCTTGGTTCCCTTGTCCTCCCTGCCGCCAGGTGATTTTATTCATCTTGAGAAAAGGAATATCTCTCGGTTTGATGGGCTGTAACAAACGCGGTCTGTAACACAAAATCCCTCCCATTTCCTGGTTGTCGCTCCTCCTACCCGACCCTCTTTTTGATCTCCCGGAGAGAGGAAGAATCCCATTGACTTCGACTTCTTCCCCTCCTCCTCCTCTTCTTCCTCTTCCTCTGCCTTATTTTCTGTTCCTCCTCTTCTCTTTTCTTCTTACCTTTCCCGTCCTCTCCTCTTCCTCTTCCTCCTCTTCCATCTTCTCCTTTTCCCTCTTCTCTTCTTTCACCTTATTCCTCTTCTCTTTCTTCTTTCATCTCCCGTCCTCTCTTCTTCCTCCCCTGCCTCCTCCTCTTCTTCCTCATCGATCTCCTCTTCCACCTTCTCCCTCTTTTTTCCCCCTTCTCTTCCTCCGCCTTATTTTCTATTACTCCTCTTTTCTTCTCTTCTTCCCCTCTCCTCCTCCCCCTCCTCCTCCTCCTCCTCCTGCTCTTCCTCCTCGACCTCCTCTTCCATCTTTCCCTTTTCCCCCTTCTCTTCCTCCGCCTTATTTTCTTTTCTTCCTCTTTTCTTCTTCCCTTTCCCGTCCTCTCTTCTTCCTCCCCTCTCCCACTCCTCCTCCTCTTCCTCCTCCTCCCTCTCCTCCTTCCCCTCCGGAATCTTTCCTGCAATGGAAGTTGTCGAAGGGCAATCCATTCTCAATCCATCACTTCCGTTCTGTCTCCAAGGAAGTAGACCGATTACACAACAACAATGGCGTGCCGGACTCGAACCTCGCCTCAAAGCCAAGGAGACCCGGGTTCGGTCCGGTGGTGATGATGACTTAGGCTGAAGTTAAGTGGCCCCAGGCGTAAACCTATCGCCTCTAAATATACCAGGCAATCTCTAATTCTTATCTAAAACTTCACCTTTTAACTTATGCAAGCTTCTCAGAGATTACTGGAAATGACTGATAGAAATCTATATCAAATGACTATATCAAATAGCTATGTCAAATATAGCTATGGCGGATGTATGTTGGCCTCTTGGGATTATCGTCCTACTCTGATAAATGTACTCAACAGACTATTCAATTCAGATAGGAAGAACCAATTTTCAAAATGTCGAGATAGGACCTCTGTCAGTTTAGACTATTCCAGTCAGATAGGAGGAACCAATTTTCAAAGTATCCAGATAGGACCTCTGTCAGTATAGACCAGCGTTTCTCAACCTCATGGTTCCCTGGAACCCTAAGGTTCCGCAAAAGGTCCCTAAGGGTTCCGCGAGAACAAGTGAGATAAGCTAATGCACTTTTGATTTTTTAATTTAATTTCATATACGTAATATAATTAAACACGCACGACATATTCTTGGTTATTGTGATAATGTAATATAGACATCATCCTATCTAACCTATTATTACGATGAAATAAAATGAGAAAGATGTGGTATATGTGTTGTTGTTTTTTTCCGCAGGGGTTCCTTGAGGCATGCAATTTGTTTTAAAGGTAAAAAGGTTGAGAAACACAAACACGCGCGCACACACACACACACACACACACACACACACACACACACACACACACACACACAAGTTGAACGAGGAAACAGTGAATGCAAAAACTATACAAGAATCTAAGATCAAACTGGATGCTGAAAGATACAAAAGCGGGTCACTACGAGCATAGCTCTCTTCCCGTAAAATACAACGGGGTAAATACAAATAGGTAAATACACGTACACATACATACACATACACGTATAATACATATACGCATTTACACGCATATAATAACGTACACACTTGCCTATTCTGTATTCAGTGTGCTAAAACGAACCGCTGAGTGTATTCTCGACGTTCTTTTCTACCGCAATTCTTCATCAACAAGTCGTCCTAATAACGACTTTACTCCGAAAACTCAAAAGTTTTGTCTTTTCCGGTGACTTTTCTGGTTCTAAGAATGTCCCTCATATCCGGAAACTTATCCGCCAAGATTGCCATTCTTCGGCCAACTTCGGAGACTTTTGTGCCATCGAAGGCCATCGCTCAAACTAAATAACCAAAGTTGTTGTCCGTCTTCGCCAATATGAAGACAAGAAGTAAGTTGCAAAGGTCTGCTGTCACTGTTTTTTTTTTTGGGGGGGGGGAATCTTTCTTCAAGAACGGGAAGATGACTTAGGAGGTCGTCTGCTGTCGGTTTTTTTTTTTTTTTTTTTTTGAGGAAGAATCTTTCTTCAAGAACGCGAAGATGACTTAGGTCTTCTGCAGTCTGTATGTCGTGTTTTCTTGGTTTTTTTTTTGTTTCCCATAACAGGACAAGAAAGCAAGGTTGTTGGGAGTGATTGTAAATAATTCTTTATCCTTTTCCACCGATGTTAAGATGATGCAATATAAGCACACAACCACACAGGCACACAGACATACATACACACACACACACAGGCACGCAAGTATACACCCACGCACGCACACACACCAACGGGCGCACACACACACAGGCACGCAAGCACTCACACGCGCAAACACACGCATGAACACACACACAGGCACGCACACACCCACGGGCGCACACACGCAAACACACGCACGAAAACACACACACACACACACACACATACACACACAGACTCTCTAGGCCCTCCGGGTGGGCAGTGAAGGTGTAATGCAAAGTAAAGTTATCATAATGAGATCGAGATGAAAACCTTCACTGGAATGCACTCAGCTGCTGAGTTTCTGAGATGGAATGGGAAAGGACGTGATGGATACTCATGCAAGCTGGCGACCCACATTCCCGTGTTGTCTTTTTTCAAGGGGTGACTGTTATTAATCAAGAACATAACATAACAAGGCATTACTCAAGCTATTTACAAAGGATTACAAAGGCGGAGCATGCCGACAGGAGACCTTTTGGTCCATAACTAAGTCAGATGCGAAAAAAAATATATAATAATGATAAATGAATAAAAAAGAAATAAAAGTTATAATAATATAAATAATAATAAATAAAACAAATGCAAAGGCATAATTAAGTAATAATGCCTATGCATTTATTCAGTTAAGTCTCGAACTCCCCTCTATCAGAAGGCTAGGACGACACTCCTTACAGAGGACTTTGCAGCGTGGAATTTAATGAACCATGCCCTTGGTCCAACTCGCTGGTGGCAAGGTTCGAAATGACGTCACCTCGACCTCCGTCGCAAGTAGCGACGCTCTAACAATATTGAAAACCTTTCCTGGGTGTGTAACTTCACATACATGTTGAAGTTCACATAGATACCATTAAAATTTCAAACGTAGGAGGAAGACATACCAAGTCCCCAACTTTCCAAATAAACATATGTTTTATACGAGTGCATACATGTATACGAGTACACACATACACACACACACACACACACACACACACACACGACCTCACACACACACACGCACACACACACATACCCACGCACACACACACGACCGCACACACACACACACACGACCGCACACACACACACACGCATACATACACATACACACGCATACATACACACATACGCACACAGAGGTGCGCGTAGTTCCACCAAGGTTATTACTGACGCCCACAAGCTTCCTGACTTATTTAAACAATATAATAGAAGGAACGACAACTGCACTAATATGTCTGCCGACCACACAAAGACCGTGAGGAGAGTAGGAGTGTAAATTCTTAAAAATCTTGATATAAATATGAACTGAAGCAGTGTGGAAAATAATTTATAATCCTAAGAAGAGCAGAATACTGAAAATTGACAACGTCCGAAGATACCACGAATGATTAAATCGATGTGAAATAAAACAATTATAAGAACGAAAAAATAAAATAATGTTGGTCGCGTTATCTGTTACTCGATAGTTAATAACATTACAAGAGAGGTGATTCGTTTTGTGAACGAAGAATTTATAAAATACAAATAGATAAATAAATAAAACCTGAATTCTTATTTTCTATCTTAACCTATATTATTATTTTTTTTTTTTTTCACAGTGAGACAGTGAGGAGTCGATTCCGAAGTACCTTTCCTTCTGCATAGCCTCTAACCTTAATTTTTCTTTTTTTCAAAATCCCATTTTTTTTCTTCTTCTTCATAAAGGGATCCAGCCAAGGGTTCTTTCTCGTCGTATTTTTTTCTCTTTTTTTTTTGTGAACCGATTCAGGAATGTTCGATTCGTGGGATTAATTGGAGGCTTAAAGCTCTTTCCTTTCCCCCCTCTGGAGGCGACTTCGTAGCCTCGGGTGAAGTACCTGGCCTTTCAAGAGTCTGAGAGAAGCGTCTGCACAGTCTTTCTTTGGGACCTTCCGCAGGGCCGTTTCAGTTTGTAGCCTCGGGTGAAGTGCCTGGTCTTTCAAGTGTCTGAGGGAAGCGTCTGCAGTCTTTCTTCGGGACCTTCCGCAGGGCCGTTCCAGTTCGTAAAGGGTGAAGTACCCGGCCTTTCAAGAGTCTGAGGGAAGCGTCTGCACAATCTTTCTTCGGGACCTTCCGCAGGGCCGTTCCAGTTCGTAGTCTCCAGTGAAGTGCCTGAGAGTCTGAGCGAAGCGTCTGCAGTCTTCCTTCGTGACCTTCTTCAGGGCCGTTCGAGTTCGTAGCCTCGAGTGAAGTTCCTGGTAGTTCCTGGGCCGTTCCAGGTAGTATTTTTTTTTTCTATTCTGGCTGAAGACAGGTGATTCTGTTCCACCTGAGGATTTAATCTGGGGGTACGCTTCAACCGAATAAAGTCGTCCAGATTTATAAGAATAAATAAATAAGTAAATATATAGATAAACAAATAGATATATTCATAAATAAGTAAATAAATTAATTAATAAATAAATAAACAGAATAAAGACATTTTCACTGACGACCTCTAAGCTTGGTGTGGTTGTCGACGGGTGATTTTATTCAGCGGAGGAACATCTAGAACCCCCAATCCCACCACCACCATCCCCGCATCGAAGGGGGCTTAAAAAGGGGCTTAGCGATTAACCTCACAGCCTCATACCTTCACAGCCACCGTGCTCTCTCGAAAAATCCAAGATCCAATTACATTTCTTTCTATCGCCCTTCTGGCTCTCCTCCTTCCCCTCCTCCTCCTCCTCTTCCTCCTCCTCCTCCTTTCTGTCCTCATCTGCTTTTCCTTATCTTTCCTCTCTTGGTTTTCCTCCTAATTCGTTTCTTGCTCCTCCTCATTCCTCCTCCTCCTCCTCTTTTTCCTCCTCCTCCTCCTCTTTTCCCTGCTCTTCATTTCCATGTACTGAATCATTTTCTTCTTAAAGTCTTTCATCCTTCCTCTCCGCCTTTTTCTTATGCTCATCCTTCTACTTTTCTTCATTTTTTCTAACTTCTTATTTTCATCACACTCCTTCTCCATCTCCCCCTCCTTATAATGATTACCATCACTATTCTTCTTCTACTCGTTAGAATCTCTCATTAACATCCTCTTCAGTATCACCTTGTCCATACTTTATTCTATTCTCCTCCTCCTCCTTCCTCCCCCTCCTCCTCACTTTGTACAATCCATTCTGCAACGTATGTTACTCTCTCCCACCTTTCGTAACGACAATACTTCCCTTCCTCTTCCTCCTCCTCCATCTCTCCTTCCTCCTCCTCCTCCCCATCCCCCCTCCTCCTCCCCTTCCTACTCCTCTTCTTCCTCCTCTTACTCCCTTCCTCCTCCTCCCCTTCCTCCTCCTCCTGTTTATCCAATCTATTCGAGAACGTATATTCCTCTCTCTCTCTCTCCCTTCCTTAACGATCTTCATTTCGTTCAACATTTGATTATTTAATCTTTTCTTTTCCTTTTCAAATTACTTCCACAGCGAGGCAGACTACCCCAACCAAGACAAGGGTGGTGGAGAAACAAAGAAAAGAACAAAAAAGGAAAATAGAACAAGAAAAAAAATAAAAAAAATTATCTAACTGTTAATGAAAATCAAGTTTTTAAAGGCGAATCCATAACGCGTAAGTATCAAGTTTCAAAATTGTGTTTTCCCATTGTTAATCACAGCTTTCTCATCTTTTTTCCATTATTATTATTATTTTTTGGTTATCTTTTCATTTCATTTTTTTTTATTATTTGTTTAATACCACTAAACAGAGAAATTAATGAAAATATAACAACGTGAACGTACAGATACAATATTACACACACACACACACACACACATCATATACAAATATATATATATAAATATTCTTAGATTACGAACCAATTCTGCTTCTTTCCTTCAGTAATCTCCTTCGTCCCAAGTAAATCAAACCTTAATCGCTTTCTTTAACTTAACCTCCTTCAACAGAGTGACCCCCGGCAGACCAACCTTCCCCAACCGAATTTCCTCAGCTAAGAGACTTCGAGGTCCCCAGCCAGAAAGGGGCATGGACAGACCGAGACCCCTTCAGAGTGTTCCCTCAATCCAAAAATGGTTGATAAAATTGGGAGCCAATCGCGTCACGGCATCGATAAAGGGTAACCGTATTGAAGGGGTTAGAGCGAGGCCGTTCTTCGCCCTCCAATACTCTTCGTCACAATCTTTTAAAACCCGAGTTTAATCCGAACACCTTCTCCCACCCCCCAGCCTCTCCCCCCTCCCCCCCCGGCCCCCACACCCTTCCCCCGACCCTCCCCCCTCCTCCTCCTCCTCCCCCCTCTCCCACCTTTCCTACCTCCTAGCTAGATAATTATCTCATCCCTCCAACCAGCCACCCATCTTCACCCTTCCTGTCGCACTCTTTCTCTCTCTATCTCTACCTCCTCTCTTTTTCTCTCTCTACTCCCTCTCCTTCTCCTCTCTCTCTCTATCCTTCTCTCTCTCCCATCTCTCTATCCCCCCTCTCTCTCTCCTCCCTCTTTCTCTCTATTCATCTCTACCCTCCTCTCTCTCCTTTCTCTCTCTATCTCTACCTCCTCTCATTCTCCTCTCTCTCTTTCTCTCTCTCTCTCTCCCCTTCTCTCCCTCCTCCTTCTTTCTCTCTCAATCTATTTCTACCTCCCCTCTCTCTCCTTTCTCTCTCTCTTTTTTTTCTCTCCCATCCATCTCTTCCTTCTTTCTCTCCCTCTCTTCCATTTTTCTCACCTCTCTATTTCTCTTTTCCCCTTTATTCTGTTTCTCTCCATTATTTCTATACATTTCTTTTCTCTCTTTCTCTCTCTCTCTCTTTCCTTTCTCTTTTGTCTCGTCTTTTCCTTCTTTCTCTCTTTCTCTTCCATTTTCTCCCCACTTTATTTCTCTTTTCTCTCTTTCTCTTTATTCTGTTTCTCTCCTTTCTCTTTCCTTCCCTCTAGTCTTTCGCTCTCTTTCTCACACTTATTTCTTTTTCCTCTTTTCCTCTTCCTCTGCCTTTCTCTATCCTTCTGTCCTTTCTCTATCCTTCCCTCTATTCTTTCGTATTCTTTCTCACCCTTCTTTCCTTTTTTTTTTTCTTTTTTCTTCTAGCTTTCTCTATCCTTCTCTCCTTTCTCTATCCTTTCCTCTATTCTTTCGCTCTCTTTCTCATGCTTCATTTCCTGTTCATCTACCTTTCTCTATCCTTCTGTCCTTTCTCTATCCTTTTCTCTATTCTTTCGCTCTCTTTCTCACCCTTCATTTCCTGTTCCTCTACCTTTCTCTATCCTTCTGTCCTTTCTCTATCCTTCTCTCTAGTCTTTCGCTCTCTTTCTCACCCTTCTTTCCTTCTTTCTCTTTTTCCTCTTTCTCTACCTTTCTCTATCCTTCTTCCTCCCTTTCTTTACCCTTCCCTCTATTCTTTCGCTCTCTTTCTCACTCTTCTTTCCTTTTTTCTTCTAGCTTCCTCTATCCTTCTCTCCTTTCTCTATCCTTTCCTCTATTCTTTCCCTCTCTTTCTCGCACTTATTCATTTTTTCTCTTTTCCTCTCCTCTACCTTTCCCTATCCCTTCTCCTTTCTCTATCCTTCTCTCTAGTCTTTCGCTCTCTTTCTCACCCTTCTTTCCTTCTTTCTCTTTTTCCTCTTCCTCTACCTTTCTCTATCCTTCTTCCTCCCTTTCTCTATCCTTCCCTCTAGTCTTTCTCTCTCTCAACCTTCCTTTCCTCTTCCTCTACCTTTCTCTATCATTCTTCCTCTCTTTCTCCCCCTTTCCACCGCATCTGAACTTCCTGGAAACTTTCATGAGAGTAGCAGTTGCCGATAAGACTGACGAGTTAAACACCACGTGAGGACGAAGCCTTTATTTGTTCAACATTTCCATCATTACACCTTTTTCAAGTACTTGAAGGAGTTAAGTCATCAACATTTCGTCTTGAGAGGAGACTTAAGTTCCAACAAAGAGAAATTCTCTAAAGTCCTTGAAAAATTCACAAAAGTCCTTGAAAAATTGACTTCACGAAATCCAAACAGTCGGTTAATTCATAGAAATAAACGAAACGTCGTACAAATAAAGGCTCCGTCCTCATATGGTGTTTAACCCGAAATTCCTGGAAATATTCGAGATTTCTTGTGTTTACGGCCAGACGATTCCGTTCAGCTCAGGAGAACCCCTTCTACACCTCGTTATGTAATGCTGGTGCTTATTCTAGCCGTCCACAGGCGATTTTATTCAGTTGGGAGAACGCCCCCCCCAACTTCCTACGCCAAGGTTAATCTAATTCACTGTTTCCCAACCCTGGGGAGGCGACCCCAAGTTGGGTCGCCAAGCGTTTTTCCTGGAGTCGACAAGATATCTTGTGTTTTTTTTTTCAAAATTGTATGAATTCAATACAATAACCATATATATTAACGCATATAAAAAGAGATTATTGGGGTAGCGGTCATGGAGGAGGAGGAGGAGGAGGAGGAGAAGAAGAAGAAGAAGAAGAAGAAGAAGAAGAAGAAGAAGAAGAAGAAGAAGAAGAAGAAGAAGAAGAAGAAGAAGAAGAAGAAGAAGAAGAAGAAGAAGAAGAAGAAGAAGAAGAAGAAGAAGAAGAAGAAGAAGAAGAAGAAGAAGAAGAAGAAGGGAAATACTGATCCAAGCGCATATCGACCCTGCCTCGGTAAACCCTTTTCGTCACGTTTCATAACTTTAAGTATTTTTCACAACTGCCGCCAGACGATTTTATTCAGCAATGCTAATCTCCCTTCACAGCCTAAGGCCTAAGCCTCCCTTTCCTGAGTTTCAAGACTTCAACCTCTGTTCTAGTTGCCGCCATGCGATTTTATTCAACGAAGGGTGATTCGGGTCGAGTCATCAATTGTCCCTCCTTAGCAACACACTCGTGGAGTCCCTCTCCCCCAACTCCCCGTCTTTCCTCAACTGCTCCCCCCAACTCCCTCCCACTCCCCCAAAATCAGGCCCAACTATCGCCCCATCTACTTTCCATTCCGCCCCTAATCACCGCGTGATCGCATCACGGGAACGCATCACCCTAATCAGGCCCGACCAATCACGACCCATCGCGCCGTTCCAATACATCACACTACAAAGCACCGATCCTTTAAGGGATTCGCGAGCTTTGCAAGGTGAGCTTTTTTACAACGGGGGAGGGGGAGGGGAGGGGGGCGAGTTGCAAATTGGGGGGAGTAGGGCCACTGCAATGGGGAGTATTGTAACGGGGAATATTAAAACAGGGTTATTGAAACGGGATGGGGGGGGGTTATTGGAACGGTGAGAATTACAACTGGGGTTTTCCAACCCTGGAGGCATTCTAACGGGTGGTTTATTGCAACGGGGGCTTTGCAACTGGGGCATCTTAACGGGGGCTTTGCAACGAGTGGTTTATTGCAATGGTGGCACTGTAACGGGGGCTTTGCAACGGGTGGTTTATTGCAACGGGGACACTGTAACGGAGGATTTGCAACGGGTGGTTTATTGCAACGGGGGCTTTGCAACGGGTGGTTTATTACAACGGGGCTTTGCAACGGGTGGTTTACTGTAACGGGTGGCTTATTGCAACGGGGGCATTGCAACGAGGGAGGAGAGGATTTGCAACACGGGCCATAACAACAAATCGTTCTCACGCCTTCGTCTACTTCCTGGTGACCGCCACTTGCCCAGGCTATTCGAGAAGAGATAACAAAAAACCGCGATTGCTTATGAATTTAATCCATACCGGCTGCTAATATACATTATCCTGTTCAAAGCCGGCCAGGCTGTTTCATTCGCATCCGAAGAGCCCCCTCAGGTCACTGCGGACTAAAACGTGTGCTTACGCCAGGAGTCGCTTAGCTGTGATCAAGGACGATTTCTTTCCCGTTTCCTTTATTTACAACTACTAACTAGTAGTTATGGAAGTGCTATGCAAATTGACCAAGTACATTTAGTGTACGGCGCTGTTGAAAAGATTAAAAGGAGGTGTGGGTGAGGGGGAGTGAAGGGGGAGTGAAGGGGGAGTAAAGGGGGGAATGAAGGGGTAGTGAACAGGGAATGAAGGAGGGTGGAGGGGGATGTGAAGGGGGAGTGAAGGGAGTGAAGGGGTGAAGGGGGAGTAAAGGGGGAATGAAGGGGTAGTGAACGGGGAATGAAGGGGGTGGAGGGGGATGTGAAAGGGGGAGTGAAGGGGTGAAGGGGGGTGAAGGGAGAGTGAAGGTGGAGTGAAGGGGGTGAAGGGGAGTGAAGGGGTGAAGAGGAGTGAAGGGGGAGTGAAGGGGGAATGAAGGGGGTGAAGGGGAGAGGAAGGGGGTTAAGGGAGAATGAAGGGGAGTATGAAGGGGGAGCGAAAGGGGATTGAGGGGAATGAAGGGGGTGAGGAAGGGTGAAGGGGGTGAGGGGGTCTAAGGGGGTGAAGGGGGAATGAAGGGGGAGTGAAGGGGGAATGAAGGGGGAGTGAAGGGGGATTGAGGGGAGTGAAGGGGGTGAGGAAGGGTGAAGATGGTGAGGGGGTCTAAGGGGGTGAAGAGGGAATGAAGGGGGAGTGAAGGGGGAGTGAAGGGGGGTGAAGGAAGGGGATGAAGGGGTGAAGGAAGGGAGGTGAAGGGGGATTGAAGGGGGAGTGAAGGGTTCCTTAGCAACCTGATGGGCTTCACATAGATTAACGACACGAGAAAATCGAAGACCCACCAATCTAGAACACAAAACAGGTTTTACAATACATAACAAAAAAAAATTGCAATTAAAAAAAAAATAGATCACTGACGTCATCCGAAAAAAAAAAAATTGACGTCCGCATGAGCTCATCATGAACGTTTTCGTACACCGAGGTACAGACCGTAATTAAAAAATGAAGAAGAAAAAAAATAAAACAAAAATAAAAAGGCAAAAAATACATCCAAAGGGTCATATCAGTGACGTCATCTCCGATTAGCGGCCGGACGGCTGCCAAAGGAATTAATAATAAACAGACAACGAAGGTTCCCAGAAAAAAAAAAAAAAAAAAAAAAAAAAAAAAAAAAAAGGACAAGTGCCTCAGGAATCTCACGATGGTAATTACGTTCGGGATCGTCCGTAGGGCACCACGGTTCCGTCCTCGTTCTGGCAGCCAGGTAATTGCGGGGGGAGGGGGAGAGGGAGAGGGGGAGAGGGGGAAAGGAGGGAGGGGAGGGGGGAGAGGGGGAGGGGGAGAGGGAGAGGGGGAGAGGGAGAGGGGGAGGGGGAAGGGGGAGGGGAGGGAGAGAGAGGAGGGGGAGGGAGAGAGGGGGAGGGGGAGGGAGGGAGAGAGGGAGAGGGGGAGGGGGAAGGGCCACCAGGTCCCTCTCTCTCCCCCCCTCCCCTCTCCCTTCCTCCTTTACCCTTCCCCCCTC
The DNA here is from genome assembly GCF_046742065.1 of Oratosquilla oratoria. NCBI lineage: Eukaryota > Metazoa > Arthropoda > Malacostraca > Stomatopoda > Squillidae > Oratosquilla > Oratosquilla oratoria. Next base: position 63,732,412 of record NC_134795.1, read on the forward strand.
TACCCTCCCCATCTACCTTTCCCCTCTTTATCACCAGATCCTATGAGGACCCCCCTCTCCCCCTATACCCTCCCCCTCTCTACCTTTCTCCCCTTTACCACTCTCCCCACTTCCCAATCTACCCTTTCCCCCTCTCCCACTCTCCCCTCTCTCCCACTCTCTCCTCTCCTCCTCTCTTCTTCCCCCCTCTCCCACTCTCCCCTCTCCTTCCCCCCTCTCCCACTCTCCCTTCCTTTCCTCTCTCTCCTTCTCCTCTCCCCTTCTCCCCTCTCTCTTTACCTCTCCCCCTCCCCTCTCTCCTTCTCCCCTCTCCCCTTACCCACTTCTTCCTCTCACTCCTCCCACTCCTTCGTTTTGACTTCTCAGGAAGCGCGATGTCACCACAGGATTCTATGGCGTCATCAACGAGAACAGTGACGTCACCAATATCACTAATCTGATGTCACATGTGATATGAACCTTTTGACGTCACAGGTGCTATCGCAAACCTGACGTCACGTGATATGAATCTTTTGACGTCACAAACCTGATGTCACTAGTCACTATCTCGGATTTTACGTCACCAGTGACACCAGACGTTACAAAATTACGTAATATACCTGACGTCACCAATGACATCACAAACCTGACATCGCCAACATCACAAACCTAACGTCACCAATGACCTCACAAACCTGACATCACCAATGAGACCTCACAAACCTGACGTCACCAGTGACCTCACAAACCTGGCGTCACCAGTGACCTCACAAGCCTGACGTCACCAGTGACCTCACGAGCCTGACGTCACCAGTGACCTCACGAGCCTGACGTCACCAGTGACCTCACAAACTATAGGCGACAGAAGAAAACCATGAGGAACTCCAGCAGTTACAGACTGGTCCGAAAGAAAATCGAAAATTTGGAATCAAAATCGATGTCACAAGTCTTTCCGAAATATCCCCCAAAATGAATGCCCAAGAATGAAAAAAAAGGCACCAAAATGGCGTCTTTTCACACACACAACGAGAAAGACGTTTGCGGCCTGAGAGACCTTTCATACTATTAAAGTCAATTTTTTATCCGTACATTTTACATTACAGGATATCAGAGCTATAGGTTGGTTACTTACAGTTAAGAGTGCTGT
>NC_134795.1:63738537-63741037 GCF_046742065.1 Oratosquilla oratoria
TGTCCAGTTTAAATCCATTACTGCGAGTCCTGCCCTGTTGTTTTAATATGATGACCTTGTTTGCATCACCCTTGTTAAAGCCTTTGATCCACTTGAATACATATATATATATATATATATATATATATATATATATATATATATATATTGTGTATGTTTTAAGACAGATTGAACATTTTTAGAAGCTCCGCATGGGATACGAACCCTGACCCGTGCGTCGATAATCACGAGGCCAAGACGCTAGCGACCATGCTACATGGTGATGGTTCAAAAGGACTGTACTAGTCCCCGACCACGCTTCACGTAACATTGGACATATAATCCCGTATTAGGCGAGCCCTCCGACAAGTTGTGTATATTTTAAGACAGATTGAACATTTTTAGAAGCTCCGCCATGGGATACGAACCCTGACCCGTGCGTCGATAATCACGAGGCCAAGACGCTAGCGACCATGCTACATGGTGATGGTTCAAAAGGACTGTACTAGTCCCCGACCACGCTTCACGTAACATTGGAAGATCTAGTCTCATTTTCATATAATCCCGTATTAGGCGAGCCCTCCGACAAGTTGTGTATGTTTTAAGACAGATTGAACATTTTTAGAAGCCTGCCATGGGATACGAACCCTGACCCGTGCGTCGATAATCACGAGGCCAAGACGCTAGCGACCATGCTACATGGTGATGGTTCAAAAGGACTGTACTACTGACAAACATTAGAATATTGATGAAGTGTTTGTCACAATATATTTCTAAAATTTCGAAGTCTACACGTGAGTACCTCCAGCGTTTGTTTATCACACTAACTACTCGGTCGGCGGGATTGTTTCTACCTACTTGCTAATTAAATCAACCTATTGATAACCTTCGTTCCTCATCTCCCATTTTCACCCATTTCGTAAGCCCCTCATTATCTCTCTGTCTCTCTCTCTCTCTCTTCCTCTCTCTCTCTCCCTCTTCCTGTTTCTTCGCTCTTTTCTTCCCTTTTACTCTCTTTACTCCTGTCTCTCTTTCTCTCCCTCTTCCTGTTTCTCGCTCTCTTTCCCCTTCGCTCTTTTCTTCCCTCTTACTCTCTTTACCCCCCCTCTCTCTCTCCCTCTCTCTTTCTTTCTCCCTCTCTCTTTCTTTCTCCCTCTCTCTCTCTCCCTTCTTGTTTCTCGCTCTCTTTCCCCCACGCTCTTTCCTTCCCTCTTGCTCTCTTAACCCATCTCTCTTTATCCCTCGCCCACACACTCCCTCCTCGTGGCCTCCTCCTCCTCCTCCTCCTCCTCCCACCCGACCCCTCCCACCAGCCACTCCCTGCCTTGTTGACGTTGGCAGGTGAGGGCAGAGAGAGTCCGCAAATAGATCACTCATGAACGTCGTTGGGGGAAAAAACGCTTCACAAATCATCGCGGGTGACACCTGAAAAGGTAGTGCGTATTTTGGCTGCCACGACTGATATCAGTAAGAGGCCCGATCCTCAGTATCTATAGGTGTTTCGAGGAGGCGATATGCTCGCCATATGTCACCTGTCGTTCTTGTGCAAAGGAGGAGACCTTTGAGAAAGGGACGGGACTTACCTTCGACCCCCCGTCGATATGTCAATACATTATGTAAACATCTTCGTTCGGAGTCGATGTATTGCAGTGCTATGTACGCAAATGTATGCTTGCATTTATCATCATCATCATCATCATAATCGTTATCATCACCATTATTATCATTATCATTACCATCATGTTATTAACATTATTATCACACACACACACACTCACACACACTCACACACATGTGTATGTGAGTATGTGTGTGTGTGTGCGTTTGTGTACATATATATATACATATATATATATATATATATATATATATATACATATATTGCAGTATTTCACAAGTGACACGTGAATATAATTAGCAGAAAAAAACACTGGTAAATAAGAAACTTAGTCCGAACGTTTTCGTCTATTTAAGACATCATCAAGGGAATACAGTAAAGGAGATATAGACAGTATATATACAGAAATATTTTAGGGAACACGGAAAGATATGTCACACAAGCCTGAGAAAATTACCAACAGTCATCAGGTTACAGATGGACCAAATGTCCGGGCAGGAAAACATGTAACAATTTTCTTTGAAATAAAATGATCAACCCTGTACATACCCAAGCTTAGATTGATATTTTGGTCAAAAGTTTGTTTTATATGGCTTGATTTAATTATGTTCCTTTCAGTAAAGGAATTAAAAGAGGTTATTTCATTAGCATTTTTCCAGTCAATTATATGATCTTGGTCCCTCACATGAACGAAAATACCACTAGACATTTGACCACTTCTCACACTGTATTTATGTTTGTTTATTCTTATTTGTAAATCTTTGCCAGTTTGTCCGATGTAAAATTTTTGGAACTGCAGGCAAGGAATGGTGTATACCATACCTTTAGTGTTATGTGGAGAATTTTTAATTAGTTTATCTTTAATAGTACTATTGTTCTTAAACACTACATTGATGTTAAATT
>NC_134795.1:63743537-63751037 GCF_046742065.1 Oratosquilla oratoria
AACAAATTAATAAATTGATAAATAAACAAATATACATATAATCAAATAAATGAAAATGTAGTTAAATAAATGAATAATTAAGATGAAACAGCGTTGGTGGACATCATGATGTCAAACTCTGAAGTCATGAAGGATTGCACACGCCTACATACAGACAGACAGACAGACAGACGGGAGATAACAAGGCCGCCAGACAAGAGAGACCGAAACTAAAATAGAGACACAGACAAACACACACACACACAGACTGACAGACAAAGGCACACACACAAACACACACACACACACACACATGTATATATATATATATACACAAAAAAACTGACAGACAAAGACACGCACGCACACACACAAACACACACATATACACACACAGACTGAGAGACAAACACACACAGACTGACAGACACAAACACACACACACAAACACACACACACAGACTGAGAGACAAACACAGACACAGACTGACAGACACAAACACACAGACTAACAAAGACACACACATACACACGCACACAGACTGACAGACAGGCACAAACACACAGACTGACAGACAAAGACACACACACACACACACACACACAGACTCACAGACATATAAAGACAGACACAGTTGCAAGGAGACTAACAGACAGATGGACACATACTGGCAGTTTGACAAATATATGAATATGACAGACAGACTGGCAGGTAGACAGAGACAAACACACTCACACACGCACGCACTCACACACACACACACACGCACACACACACACACACTCGTGGCGCAGTTGATAGAGTTCCCGGTTGCCAATACGGATGTCCGGGTTCGTATCCCGCCCAGGCCTGAAATAATTTCAGTATCGCTGTGTTGCGAGTCGTTACTCCAACTCTCGTTGGCGGGGAGTTGGGTGTGTGCGTGTAAGGTCACATCATTACCCATATATCGGTCATATATGAGCTCTCTTCCAGAATAGCTGTCGATCACGAGTCCAACACGTGGTCCAAGACTATGGCGAGAAAGCTCACTCAGTGGGACTTCAAAGCACCTGCACACAACGACGACGACGACGACGATGAGTGTCGTGAGCGAGCCCGCGCTTAGGCCACACCCCGCGTCGCAAAAAGGGGTTTCGCCCGCCAGCCGGCAAGTCGCTTCTCATTACGCGCGGCATTACAATTTCAGGGCTCTCGTGCCGCTGCCCACACACACACACACAATTCACCGCTGCCACTTTTGTCCCTCTCCTCCTCCTCTTCGTCTTTCTCCCTCTTTTTCTCCCCTCCTCTTCCTCCTCCTCCTCTTCCTCTCCTCCTCCTCCTCTCTCCCTCTCTTTCTCCCCTCATCTTCCTCCTCCCTCTCTTTCTCCCCCTCTCCTCCACCCCCTCCTTATCCCTCTCTTTCTCCCCTCCTCCCTCTCTTTCTCCCACCCTCTCTCCTCCTCCTCCTACTCCTATCCTCCTCCCTCTCTTTCTCTCCTCCTTTTCCTCCTTCCTCTCTTTCTCCCCCTCTCCTCCTCTTCCTCCTATCCTCCTCCCTCTCTTTCTCCTCTCTTCTTCCTCCTTCTCTTTCTCCCCCCTCTCTCTTCCTCCTCCTCCTTCTTCTCTTTCTCCCCCTCTCTTTCCTCCTCCTCCTCCTCCCTCTCTTTCTTCACCTCTCTCCACCTTTTCCTCCTCTCTCTCTTTCTCCCCTCCTCTCTCCTCCTCCTCCTTCATCTCTTCCTATGCCTCCTCCTATTCCACCTCCCATTCTTCCTCACCCCTTCTACTCCTCTCTCTCTTTCTCCCCCTCCCTCTCCTCCTCCTCCTACTCCTCTTCCATCCCCTCCTCTTCATCTTTCTTCTCCTCCTACATCTCCCCTCCTCTTCATCCTCCTCTTCACTCTCCTTCTTCTCTCTCTCTCTCTCTCTCTCTCTCTCTCTCTCTCTCTCTCCTCCCTCTAATCATCCTCCTCCTCTAACAATGTCCTTCCTCTTCCCCCGCAGGTCCTCTATCCAGGTCGTTCGTCCTTCCAGTCCTCCTCGTTATCGTCGTCCTCCTGTTCCTCTTCTTCTCCTGTCCTTCTTCTTCCTCTCCTGTCCCTCTTCTTCCTCTCCTGTCCCTTTTCTTCCTCTCCTGTCCCTCTTCTTCCTCTCCTGTCCCTCTTCTTCCTCTCTTATCATTCTTCTTCCTCTCTTGTGCCTCTTCCTCTCCTGGCCCTCTTCCTTTCCTGCCCCTCTTCTTCCTCTCCTTTCCCTCTTCCTCTCCTACCTACCCCTTTCCTCTGATCTTTATTCCTCTTACTGACCTTTCTCCTTCTCCCCTCCTCCTTACTTCTACTCATCTTCCTCCTACAGCAATTCCTCCTCCTCTTCCTTCTCTTTTTTTCTTCTTCCTTGTCCTCTCCTTCTTTTTCATCTACTCCCTTTCATTCGCCTTAACTTCCTCTTTTTTCTCCTCCTCCTTCTCTTCTTCCTTCTTTTTCTTCTTCCTTGTCCTCGCCCTCTTTTTCTTCTTCTCCCTTTCTTTCGACTTCGCTTCTTCCTCGTTTTTCTTCTCCTCCTCTTCTTCGTGTATTCCTCCTCTTTCTTCTTCCTTGTCTTCTCCCTCTTTTTCTCCTACTCTCTTTCGCCTTACCTTCTTCCTCGTGTTTCTCCTCCTCCTCTTCTTCCATCTCTTTCTTTTTTCTTGTCCTCTCCCTCTTTTTCTCCTACTCTCTTTCGCCTTCGCTTCTTCCTCGTTTTTCTTCTCCTCTTCTTTTCTTCTTTCTTGTCCTCTCCCTCTTTTTCTCCTACTATCTTTCGCCTTTGCTTCTTCCTCATGTTTTTCCTCCTCCTCTTCTTCTTTATTCTCCCCCTCTTGCTTCCCCTTCTCCTTTCCTTCTTTCATCAAGTTTCTCCTTACTCCCTCCTTCCCTCAATCCCGCGAGCGTGGCCTGGGACCCTGCACAAGGAGGCCTGATTGGCAAGAGGCGCCAAATACTCGAAGAAAACTCCTTTTATTGCGATGCCCAAGATAACGATGTCCCAGCAGAGATGGTTAATATAATCCCAAAAGATATCTTCTCCTCATTAACCCTAAGCTTCCGTTTTTTTTTTTGTTTTTTTTTTATAATGTTCCTTGTAGGGATTGTTACGAATATTTCGCGACCTTTCGTGCCACTTCCCAATTCATTGCCTACAGGTGTTGTAGCGGTTCGCTATGTTAAATATAAAATCATTCAGGAATAATTTGCCACATTATCTGATCGCTCTTCCTCAAGAACTGTCAGATCTAACTCAAACGCCAGTGGGATATTTTTATCCGGAATAATTTATATACTTATCCACCACAAACAAAAAATGTAGAGTCTGACCTTAAATGACTTTCAAAAGGTCAAACTCTTGGCCATGAAGTTCAAGGATTTCAACTTGACAGGTGTAGACAGATGTTCACAATTATGAGGATAACGGGAAAGGAGAAAGACAGAAACAAACAAACAAACAAACACACAAATAAAGAAAGAACTTGAGAAACTTCAAGGTTTCATGGTCACATGTCACACTGATTTGTAAGCAGTTGCATTTACATATAGATATTCAATGTTACAGTTAATTTCTGGGAGTTTCTATGATGAAGCTCATAAAAAAAAATCCGCTCCAAAACAAGGTCAGATGAAAATAGGTACGTGTAAAAAAAAAAAAAAAAAAAAAATACTTAACTCCATTTCAGTCTTGTTTTTATCCAATTAGATTTAAAAACTTCGAGCTGTATTACATTCAGTAACTTCGACTGAAAGTTTATTTCATTCACTGACGACCTATTTTGCATCTTTGTTTTTATGTACTTCTGTTCCAAATATATGTCCTGACGGCGTGAGACCATTGTTATGAGCATACAAGATGTTGTATCTCACTGTGTGACCATTACCATTACTACAGCAATTCATGGTGAGGGTTTAGTCTGTGGTTTGTCTTTTGTTTTCTTTGTTTATATCTAAGTATTTGTTTATTCACGTATTCGTCAATGTTTTTTTTCACTTGTTTATATTCCTAATGAAACATAGGTAGTGCACTTGCTATCACCTTGTAGCAGTCTTAAGCTCAAGAAAAATGGAAAGCTTCATTATCCATCTTCCGGGACCGCCATTGGTTCTGCGTTCTTGAAACAAGATCGAAGCCCAAGGTTCCTGGATAGTGTCCCAAGTGGAGGAATGGACGCCGACAAAAGCGACCAATAATCAATTACATATTATATTTTACGCTTTCTTTTGAGGTTTCGTATTACTACTATGGACCGGAGGGTCGATACCTCTGATGGACTGCGACGTCCGGGCCTTGCCCACCTACAGCGAGCGTTCCAGTATTCCAGCGTTTTAATATACAATGTCTTCCAATGTCTAAGCGTTACAGGGTTCCAGTTTTCCATTAATCAAGTGTTCCATATTGTTGCCTGGTGGCGTAATCAAAACCCTGCTGGGCTCGTATTCGCTGAGTTGTGGGTTCGAATCCCGCACTCCTCTCCGATTCCCAGCAGTGGATGTTATCTGCCCATCCCCTCCAATAGTCCAAGCGCATAACAGGGTAAAGGTAATGGCTTCGGCCGCAGCTACTCAGCGCATCCTGGCGTAGACTCTCCACCTTCAGTGTCCCATTGCCCTAGTGTCCCAATCTTCCAGTCTTCCAGTATTCCAACAACGCCGAGTTCTTCAATTCCATACCACTACTTCGATGAGTACCTGTTCCAGGACGATGTTCCGTAGAGCGATAAGCGGGGCACCTCCACACCCTCCCGGACTCTCCGTTTTCTATGAAAACACAACTCGATCCGATTCCCTGCGCCCGACTGCGTTTTCTCAAACAAATCGCTGCTCCACCGGCGCGCTACTTAAGCGGCGCGGTGTTATTAACACCCACTCACGCAGCTAGCGAACTCGAAATCTCTAAATACCTTTCAGACAAAAGCGGTAAAGCACATTAAACTGAGGATACGGAGAGACTCCTGACACTGAGACTGCAGACACAAAGACTCAAGACACAAAGACTGAAGACACAAAGGCTGAAGACACAGAGGCTGAAGACACAGAGACTGAAGACACAGAGACTAAAGACACGGAGACTGCAGACACGGGGACTGAAGACATAGAGACTGCAGACATGAGGACTGAAGACACAGAGACTGAAGACACAGAGACTGCAGACACAGGGAGACTACAGACACAAAGACTGCAGACACAAAGACAGAAGACACAGCGACTGCAGACACAAAGACTGCAGACACAAAGAATGCAGACACAAAGACTGAAGACACAGAGACTGCAGACACAAAGACTACAGACACAGAGACTGAAGACACAGAGACTGCAGACACAAAGACTGTAGACACAGAGACTGCAGACACAGAGATTAAAGTTACACAAACAGAAGACAAGGAAATACAAACTCTAAACCCTATTCCCTACACATAAGGAACATGAGATCCACAACCATAAGGAATGGGTACAAGGCACACCAACTATACAAGGCACGCAGACGCATGGGGCCCAGACACAAGGTACGCAGATACACATACATACATAAATACATACATACAATACATACACACACACGCACGCACATACACGAAAAGGATGAAGATGAAAAAAATGACGAGGGAGAGAGAAAGAGAAAGAGAGAGAGAGGGAGAGAGAGAGATAGATAGATGGAGAGAGAGGGGGGTAGGGAGGGAAAGGGAGAGGGGAAGGGTAAAGAATGAGTGAAATGTAGACGAATGAGAGAGGAATATATAGGTTGAATGATAAGGGGGCATGAGAGGGGGAATGATTAGGGGAATGAGAAAGGGAATGAGAGTGGGTGCATGAGAAGGGGATTGAGAGGGGGGAATGATAAGGGGAATGAGAGGGGGAATGAGGAGGGGAATGAGAGGGGGGAATGAGAAAGGGAATGAGAAGGGGAATGAGAGGGAAGAATGAGAGGGGGGAATGAGACGAGGGAATGAAAGGCGCGAAAGAGGATAAAAAAAGGCAAGTAAAGGAGGAATAAAGGAGGAAAAAGAGGGTAAACGATGAAAAGAGAGGGAAAGAGAGGAAAGGATGAAAAGAGAGGGAAAGAAGAGGTAAGAGAGGAAAAGGGAGAAAGAGAAGAAGAAAGAGAGAAGGAAGAGAGAGAGGAAAATAGAAACGAGGGAGAGAAAGTGAGATAACGACAAAGAGAGAAAAAAAGAGGGGGAGGGGGAAGAGAAACGGAAAAAAAGAGAAAGAGGAAGAAAGCTAGAAAGATAGTTCAGTGGGGAGAAAGCGATAAAGGGCGGAGAGCTAGAAAGAGAGAAAACGAGAAAGAGGGAGAAAGAGAGGAAGAGGTAAAAGGCAAGGGAAGAAAGATAAAGAGAAATAACGAGAAAGAGCTTTTTTTTTTTTTTTTTTTTTTTTTTTTTTTTTTTTTTTTTTTTTTTTTTTTTTTTTTTTTTTTTTTTTTTTTTTAAAATATTTTTTTTTTTGACCAGAAGCTTAATAACGCTTCCCTTCTTGTGGGTGACATCGCGCCGTACGAGAAAGAGAAAAGGAGAGGAGAGAAAGGAAAAAGAGAAGGAGGGAGAGAGGAAAAAGAAGAGACAAACAGGAGAGACTTTCTCACGTAAATCCGATAAAAAAAAAATAAAATAAAATAAAAATCCGATAAAAACAAAAACAAAAAATATGGACAAAAAATAAAGGAAAAAAAATATATATATGAATATAAGAACATAAGAATGAAGGAGACTGCAAGAGACCATGAGGCCTACACTACGTGGTTCCATGTCCATGACCACCTGTCATCCCCATCCATAAAGTTGTCAAACAGTTTCTTAAAACAACTGATAGTTTCAGGGCTCATTAACTACGTGGTTACTAAGTCTATTCCATTCGTTGACCACCCTATTAGTAAACCAATTCTTGCCTATTTCCTTCTCAAATATAAATTTGTCCAATTTACATCCATTACTGCGGGTCCTGCCCTATCGTCTTAATATGATGACCTTGCTTGCGTCACCCTTGTTATATAGTATATAATGTCTGTATCCCACAGCATGAAAACAAAAAAAATGTTGAGGGCTTTCCTTGCTGCGGCCGAAGCCGTGCCTTTGTCCAACATACTCGGAGAGCCCGGGCCAGTGGCATTCACCAAACGCCAACGTTCGTCCCCAGGAGCCTGGATCGATTCCTCACGCGTCACAATGACATTGATGGACTGCAAGAACGAGCAACAATCTCAGACGTTTCCAAATTTAACAACCAGAAGGGGTAATTTGCCACGGTGCAGTAATGGCTTGGGCAATGAACGATAATTTGAGGAGTTTCAGAATTCAACAACCAAAGGGGATAATTTCGCTCGATTCTCTTTTTTCTCTCGTATTCCTTCTATGCAAATCTAAGTGCCTACCCCTCCCATCCTCTCTTTCTCTCTCTCTCCTCCTCTCTCCCTCCCTCCCCCTCTCTTCCTCTCTCCCTCCCTCCCCCTCTCTCCCTCCCTCCCTCTCTCTCTCCTTCTCTTCCTCTCTCTCCTTCTCTCCCCTTCTCTCA
>NC_134795.1:63756037-63831037 GCF_046742065.1 Oratosquilla oratoria
ATAACGATGGACATCAAATCGCCAGAACCAACAAATTGCTCGTTTCAACACCGTACAGTAGCCCAGAATTTTTTTCAAGATTTTCCCCCCATCGTCCATAACATTTCCCGATAATGAAAGTCAAACTAATTGAATGATATCAAGGCGGTCGGGACGACGGGCCCACACTAACGACCGTTCCTCTTAAACCATTTCATACCCGATGGGTGATTTGCATAATTCATTATAGCTAACGATAGGTGATTTTATTTAATATACGGGAGGTCAAGGGGACCCATAGATGACTGATATATTGCCTCGAATAGTTTGAGGTTGTTTATCGACTACCCTCTCACTGTGGGGAGTCCTTAAATTGAATTTATCGTTTGTTAATAGAGAGAAAAAAGAAAGCTCAGGCGACTGGGTGATACCAAAGGGCTATTCCTTATCGTATCAGCAATAAACGATCAAACGCTGTTTAACTAGTTTGTTAACACGTTCGCGTGCATTGTTATCTCAAAGGATTACAAAGGTGGAACATGCCGACAGGAGACCTTTTGGTCCATATCAAGGTCGGATACGAACAAAAATCATAATAATGATAAATAAATAAATAGATAAAAACTATAATAAAGTTAAACCTAATACGGCTATCACCAGCTGAGAGAAATTCCCTCACATCTCTATCGAACCATTCGCTGGTGTCACTTAAGATATCAAATATGTCGAGTATCAGGTAGTTTTTGTTCAGCTTTAGCACTGACCCAATGGGGGCAGTCCTCACGAAGACAGGTCAAGCAAGGTCAGGCCGGGTCAGGTGTTGATCACTGGGAGGTGGTGGGTAGGAGACGCGAGAGGACTGAATTTGAAATTTCTTCCTGCACTCTTCACGAGGAATATGTGTAGTATATCATTACATTCTTCAGTGGATATCAGGCCAGACTCACTGCCAGACAATGGATAATTACCAGGTAACTGATGATCGTCAGGTAATGGATGATTACCAGGTAAGCGATGATCGTCCAGTAATGAAAGATTACCAGGTAATGGATAAATGGCCAGCAATGGATATATGCCGGGTATTGCTTGAATATTTCTCTGTGTATTTACTAGTGCATAAGAATATAAGAATGGAGGAGACTGCAAGAGGCCATAAGGCCTACACTAGGTAGTTCCGTGTCCATTAGCACCTATCATCCTAGTCCACAGTCTCCATAGTCCTTCATTTTCTCTTAAAATAACCTAAACAATCTCTTTAATGGAACAAAAATCATAGATGAATTAACATGTCATCAGTATCACAGAAGACAAAAAAAAATTAAGTGTTCAGAGCAGCTTGAACAACAGTGACCTTGCGAATACGTCGATCGAAAAATCGAAACAAAACATATTACTTATACCACGACTATCCATCAGAATAACGAAATATAAAGAAAATAATGCGACAGACTAACAACATAACCCATTTATATATATATATATATAATATATATATATATATATATATATATATATATATATATATATACATCAGTGATTAATAGTTTGCGAAATTAAGAGGTCTGTACATAAGGTTTCCCTTATGTTTCCCGACTGACAACGCCCTTGACAACGTGACAACAATGCGTGATATTGGGGGCACGCCATGGCTCACTGGTAACGCACGTGTCTCATAACCGTGTAGGGATTTCGAATATATGTTCGAATCCTGGCCACGGCATAGGTTAGGAAAGTTGTCCACTCTAAGGAATGGCACCCAACTACTGTTCACCTCGGACCTGAGGTGACCTCGGCTTCCTCCGCTTGTCGTCACTGATGTGGCTGTAGCGTGGACACCGTTTCCTGTGTGCAGGTATGAACAGTTCCGAACCACTTGGAAGGTTGAGGTCGGAGCGGCTACCACCTTTCAAGCTTCAAGTAACGAATAAATAAATAAATAGATGAATAAATAAATGAATAAATACATAAAATAAATAAAGAACGAGATCGCTTGAGAACAAGTTTCCAGCCTCTTGCCCATCGATGATCATTTTCCGATCACTCAAACCTGACCCATGATATACTGGAACTATATCAATATATTCGGGTTTTCTGTTTCTTATTACATGTTGTTTCTGTATAGAGTAGTTCCAGTATAACTGCAGACACAACTTATCTAAAAATTTTACTAAAACAATAACGAAAGACACATTTCCATGCTGTAAATCTGACATACAATGAGTCTGGTCCAGATGTCCGAAAATGGGCCTGTAAAGACTTTGTTTTTTACTTCACAAGACTATTCTATTCAGCTTAAGGGAAGACCCCTAAAGGGAGTGTTGATTACCGAGATGGTCAACGAATTCTTTACTAAAGAACCTGAGGAAAGGCGGAGGAAAAGTAAAATTGTTAAGCCCCGGTCACACTATCACGATTCAAGCGAGTTCGTTTGAGTAGAAACGACTTCGGTTACGATTTTTTTTTTCGAATCTCCAAATGTCAAATCACCTTTGCGTCATATGCTGAGAAGTTAAATGACAAACTAAGAGAAGTTAAATCTATTCGAATATTAGACACATTAACTGAATTGTCCTTAGTGAAGTCTAGAATATTGTAAGCGAAGTTGTCTGCAGCTTTCCAAACCCACATTTGACGAGAGTCGTGACAGCGTGACTGGGGCTTTACCCGATAAGGAAGGGCGTTAAGTCTGGTGACCCACTGTATGCTTTCCATTGCGACAGACGCCAGGCGATTTTATTCACTCGTTGGGCAGAACCTGGTCTGATCAAGGTCTGTTGATGTAGACCAACTGTACACCAGGGTACCTACCTTCACCCGATTCAAATAACATGTCAACAGCTTCACCTCACTGAAGAAAGGGGGAGGTGGGGGGAGGGATTTATCTTCAATAGGTGAAAAATTGGCAGAGCCAAATTTAGCCTATGACGTCACCACCCATCGTTTTCTGATTACGAACAGAAAACGAGGTTATGTCGGAATGAGAGCGATTACGGTCCGTGTAGCGCGCTCACTCTCCGTCGGAATCTGTCACATTCATTCCTTAGTGTTTTTTTTTTTTTTGTTTTTTTTTTTTTACTCTGCCCTACCAGGAGGCACTCTTCACCTTACTCCAGAGTCAACGCCGTTTTTTTTTTTGTTTTTTTTTTGCCCTGCCCTACCAGGATGCACTCTTCCCCCTTGCTCCACCTGCCGCCGGGCTATTCTATTCATCTCCATGGCGGCAACCCCGAGTTATAAAAAAATCTAACCTCTGAGCTCTCTTCCGGGAGGGAAATAGCTGTCGATCACGAGTCCAACACGTGATCCAAGACCATGGTGGTGAATCACACACACACACACACGTGTCTACTGGGTAATCGGGACAAAGAGACTAAATCTAAGCGCGTCAAGATGTAACTCCCCTTGTATGACATGTGCTTAGCACAACAAAGACCCGATCAATGAACTCGGCCCTTATGACGAAAAGAGAGGGAGAAGGCGAGGCGGAAGAGGGTAAAGAAGGTAAACAAGATAAAGGCAAGAGAGAGAGGTCGAGGGGAGGAGAGTGGGGAACCAAAGGCAAGGCCTGATTGGAAACGACTCTCTCGTGATGGGGTGCATGATTGGGGAGCCATCGAGGAGGCTCCAAGGGAGATTAGACATGAGTGGGCGGGGAGAAGGGGGAGATCGGAAGGGGGAGATTGGAGGTGGGGTGGTGGTCTTTTTTTTTTTTTTTTTTTTTTTTTTTTTTTTTTACTGGGTGGGGAGGGGTCGTCCTTTTTTTATTTTTTATTTTATTTATATTTTTTCTTTATTTTTATCAAAGATGGGAGCAGCGCGGGTTCCTCAGACTCTCGTTCCGTTTTCTTCAACGACGTCGAGATTTCGCAGACATCTTCCCGAGAAGCGTCAGTCGATTTTATTCAGCTGAAAGGAATTCTATCGGCAGTGGAAAGGTTGAGGTTCTGCAACGGGATGTTTGATTGGCTGCTGTTAGTGATCACGTGATCTTATTAGCCAATATTTCATTACTTCTACAGCAGACGGTGCAAGAAGAAAATAATATGTAAATTAAATCAATGAATTAATATTATATATATATATATATATATATATATATATATATATACACATATATAGTAGATGAATAAGTAAATGAATGAATAAATGAATAAACAGATAAACAAATAATTAGATAAATAAGTAAATGAATTAATAAATATATATAAATAAGTTGATATATAAGTAAATAAATTAATAAATGAATGAACAAATAAAAAATAAACAGATAGATAAATAAACAAATATAGTAGAAATTGAAGGAGAGCAGTCACTAGTTATTAAATCAGTTACCCGGTGGTCCAGGGACCGAGTGTCAGCCGCTCAGGGTTGCAACTCTAGACGTGGGTAAGGGTGCTGACAGGATTCTGAAGGGAGCGATCCTATCTGACCTCCCTCTCACGGTCCCAGTGGCAAGGGATGATAAAGTAATTAAATGGATCAATTGAATTAATCAACTTGTCAGATCATTTAATCAAGTTATCAAGCAAGTTAATCAAATGTATCAATGCCTCGTGAGCGTCGGCAAGAACGACAAAGAAAATTATCCCCATTATTTGTAAGTTACAAGAATTTCAACATCTGCTTCTTTGTTTCGACAATTTCTTTTTTCGTTTTGTTTCAAGCACGTTTTAACAAAGGATTACAAAGGCCGAGCATGCCGACAGGAGACCTTTTAGTCCATAACTAGGTCGGATGCGAAAAAAATATAATAATGATAATTAAATAAATAAAAAATATAATAAATAAAATAAATAAATGCATGTTATGTTCGTATTTCCCTTATCTATTCGTTCCTTCTTTCTATTCCTTCCTATGAAAAACTGCATCTCTAACCACTTCCCCAACAATCCTCAATCCTTCAACTTTCCCTCAATCCCCTCAGACTGATACAATTAGCCAATTCCCAAATGATCCCATACAAAAACATGAACAACTAACATCAATGCAAAGAAAACAGAAAAGTACCTTTGACATTCAGACTCTAGTATAAAAAAGAAAAAAAAAATCTACTTGTGTCTGGTTCAAAAATAAATGAATAAATAAATAAATAAAAAATCAAGAAACACATACGTTCCACTTGTGTATACGACCAGTGGCCGGCCAGCTACAACAACGTTACAAATCTACTGCTTGAAACTTCAAGCGTGGCATATTTATTCCCATCTACGTCATCCTTTCAACCCCCCAGGGGGCAAATCTACTCCCCGATTGTGATTCCAGCGTCAACTCATCGCCTCCGCAATCCAATCTCGACATCCATAAATATCATCCAACCTCATCCATATTTCAAAGTAATTGGGGGCAACGATATTAAAGGACTGGGCTGGATACCTGACCTATCTCAGTTCGATTCTCTCCCCCGGACATCGTTGACGTGGTGGAAGTGGTTCGTACTAGAATAGTCCTTTCTTCCAGCAATCTACTATGCAGTCATCTCAAGCCATAGACATATTGGCACAAACATATATATTGTATGTACCGTATATTCGCAAACATATATACACAAATACTTGTGTGTTTTTATGTTTGCATGTATGAATGTATGTTTGTGCGTATGCACGTACGTATGTACTGTATGTATGTATTTATGTATGTATGTATAAATGTATGTTTGTGCGTATGTACGTATGTAGGTAGGTAGGCATGAATGTACGTTTGTGCGTATGTACGTATGGATGTATGTATGTATGTATATATGTATAAATGTATGTTTGCACGCATGTACGTACATATGTAGGTAGGTAGGTATGAATGTATGTTTGTGCGTATGTACGTATGGATGTATGTATGTACTGCATGTATGCACGTATGTACGTATGTATGCATACATGTATGTTCGAGTATGTGTATACGTATGTATGTATATGCGTATGGATGTATGTATGTACGTGTGTATGTATATATGTATAAATGTATGTTTGTACGCATGTACGTACATATGTATGTAGGTAGGTATGAATGTATGTTTGTGCGTATGTACGTATGGATGTATGTATGTACTGCATGTATGCACGTATGTACGTATGTATGCATGCATGCATGCACGATTATGTATGTACGTATTGTATGTATGTATGTATATATGTATAAATGTATGTTTGTACGCATGTACGTACATATGTAGGTAGGTAGGTATGAATGTATGTTTGTGCGTATGTACGTATGGATGTATGTATGTATGTATTGCATGTATGTCACGTATGTATGCATGCATGTACGAGTATGTATGTATACATGTATGTATGTACGTATGTATGTATGTATGTATGTATGTATGTATGTATATACATACGTATATATGCATGACGTATGTATACATATATCCCTTCATGTACATATGCACCCATACATACTTGCGAAGCTAAACAGCACAAGGTCAACCATCCGAGTCGAGATTGAGCAAAAATTCCCTCTGGAGCAGGCAACCCCCAATCCGCTCCTGATCATTCGATTACAGCAGAAAACTAACCAATCATATTCTCACTAACTCAATCACGGCGCACAGCTAACCAATCACATTTTCCATAACCTAATCACCTCGCAACTGCAGTCAACCACACCGAGCGGCGTGCTGGTGATGCGTCGGTGGTCGTGATTAGATTGTGTGGGCAGATGTTTGTACAAGACAATCATTCGTAGACTTGGACAACATGTATGTAATGATGATGATGACTGTTGCTTCGAGTTTCGTGGACTTGAAGCCTGGAGCCCCACAGTGTCTGGCAACGATCCTGGGGGCCTACTTGAGGAAGACATACTATCGGTAAACTGTGTGGGCAGATGTTTGTACAAGACAATCGTTCGTAGACTTGGACAACATGTATGTAATGATGAGGACTGTTGCTTCCAGTTTCGGTGGACTGTGTGGGCAGATGTTTGTACAAGACAATCATTCGTAGACTTGGACAACATGTATGTAATGATGATGATGACTGTTGCTTCCAATTTCGGTAGACTGTGTGGGCAGATGTTTGTACAAGATAATCATTCGTAGACTTGGACAACATATATGTAATGATGATGATGACTGTTGCTTCCAGTTTCGTGGACTTGAAACCTGGAGCCCCACAAAGCCTGGCAACGATCCTGGGGACCTATTATTGATCTCTTTGGGGGAAGAAATACTAGATTGTTGTCCGGGATGTTCCAGTATGGGATTTTTTCTAGGTCACTGGTTTAAGGTAGCAGGGTAGCAATCACCAGTTGCCAGCACTCTGTATATGGAAAGGATAGAGGAAATTAAGTAAAAGTTGACGAAGAAGAACCGATTCAGGAACTCGGATGGAATGCCAAAAGAAATGCCGGAAGAAAGCGTTCGTGGGGAAGGAGGGAAGGAGGGAAGGAGGGAAGGATGGAAAGGAGGAAAGGAGGGAATGAGGGAAGGAGGGAAGAAGGGTAGGGGGGTAGGAGGGAAAGAGAGAAGGAGGGAAGAAGGGAAAGAGGGAAGGAGGGAAGAAGGGAAGGAGGGTAGGGGGGAAGGAGGGAAGATGAGAAGGAGGGTAGAGGGAAGGAGGGAAGATGGGAAGGAGGGAAGGAGGGAATAAGGGTAGGAGGAAAGGAGGGAAGAAGAGAAAGAGGGAAGGAGGGAAGAAGGGAAGGAGGGAAGGTAGGAAGAAGGGAAGGAGAGAAGAAGGGAAGGAGGGAAAGAGGGAAGGAGGGAAAGAGGGAAGGAGGGAAGAAGGGAAGGAGGGAAGGAGGGAAGAAGGGAAGGAAGGAAGGAGGGGAGGAGGGAAGGAGGGAGGGAGGGAAGGAGGAAAGAAGGGAAGGAGGGGAGGAGGGGAGGAGGGGAGGAGGGGAGGAGGGAAGGAGGGAATGAAGTTAGCTAACAGTGTGAAAGTTGATGGTGAAAGGAAAAAGGCGTTTGTGTGTGTGTGTGTGTGTGTGTGTGTGTGTGTGTGTGTGTGTGTGTGTGTGTGTGTGTGTGTGTGTGTGTGTTCGCGCACGCGCCGAAAGGAAGAATAGCCAGAAATAGAAGAAGTACAGTAATAGTGTGGAGTGGAAAGGAGGAAAGGAATGAAGAAGAATACGGAAAAGGTAATTATACATACATACATGCATACATACATACATACATACATACATACATACATACATACATACACCAAAGGTTTTTTTCCCCGTTACACGAGAGGTATCCAAAAAACAAAGGCAAAGAAACTACTCCCACCTATTCCATCCCCAAAACATACTCCACTCCCCTCTACCCTACTCCCTCCCTCTTATCTTGGCACCCCTTGGATGACGGGTCATCCCTGCATCTTGTCCATTGCCCTGGGTCAGAAGAAGAGGAACTATGAGAACATAAAATGAAAAAAGGACCGTGAAAGCCAAAGAAGGACCAGAAGAAGATATACTAACTCGTGGGTACGATTACGCTTTGTAATCATTATCAATTTTGTTTTGTATTCCTTCTTCTAGTAACATGACAACTTGTTCAGTGATGAGAAGAATCTGCAGGACATCGGAGAGAGTCGTCTCCCCGCCGCGCATTTCCAAGTACCTTCAAATTCCTCACTTTCATTTGGAGGAGCAACCCCGAAGGGCTGACACTCTGTCCCCGGACCGGACCCCAAAAAACACAGGAATCCATGACAACCGGCGACTGAACCATTCCTATTATTTTCACCCAAAGACAAAGAAAGAGTCCCACTCTCACACAACACGGACAAGAATCCAAATGTTCTTTCAGGAGGGAGGGCCCGAGTCCCAGTCTCAGCAGTTACAAGTTTGCAAGAGTCCGGTCAG
Source organism: Oratosquilla oratoria (assembly GCF_046742065.1). NCBI lineage: Eukaryota > Metazoa > Arthropoda > Malacostraca > Stomatopoda > Squillidae > Oratosquilla > Oratosquilla oratoria. The sequence continues at coordinate 63,764,804 of NC_134795.1, forward strand.
CGAAAGTCGAGGGTACTACTGTTATCGATATCAACATTTCTATATACATATATGCAATCATTTATGGATGAACAACGCCTTTCATTATTCTTTTTCATCAATTTTCATTCCAAGTATTAACCATACAATGGAAATAGCTTATATGATTTTTTGCGTTATCCTCGGCATTTGTAATTGTTATTTCGAACTATGGAGTATGTGTTCTTTTCATTATCTGTATTTCATGTATTTTGATTTATTCATGATTATTATTATTATTATTACATTATTAATTAATTATTATTATTATCATTATTATTATTATTATTATTATTATTATTATTATTATCATTATAAAATTTTCATGAAGGTGATATTCGTCAGATTTGTTGGGTTTTGTAGCACCTAAGTACTCACCTCGATTCCTCTCGTATATCGTTTTCCTTTCAGGCCCATCCATGTGTACTTACCTGTGAAGAAAACAAATCACTATTAATATGCGGACGAGCAGTCTAAGAGCACAATCACCCTCGTCCATAGATTCCATATTTTTCTTGACTCTAGAAAGATATGGAACAGTACAAGCTCTAGAATCTAGATCAGTGGTTCCCAAGCCTTTCAGAAGTCTCCGGCACCCTTATTAGAAAATCTAAATTCTAGATTGTCAGTATTTTGTTGATTCAACATCAGTGTAACAAAATGTTGTCCCTGGATAACATGAAAATACTCATCTTTACACTGATGCTGCTTTAATGAACAAAAATGGATGACAATACAAAAATATAATTGTGGCAGTAATTAGAGCAGTTGCACAATATATATTTGGCGGCACCTTCAGTTGATCTCACGGGACTCTTTGGTGCCGCGGCACACAGGTTGGGAACCACTGGTATAGAGATTGTGCGGACACGATGGACACCTTATATGAAAACAACGATGGTTGCTACAGCAGAGTGAACGAAATCACTAGCATGCACGCACGCACACACGAACAAACACGCATACGCACACACGCACGCACCAACACGCCTACGCGTACGCACGCACGGACCAACACGTATGCATGTATACGCACACGAACACATGCACGCACGAACCAACACGCATACATACGCATTCGCACACGCACACACGCACGCACGAATCAACACGCATTTATGCATACGCACATGCATACGCACACACGCACGCACGCACGCACGAACCATCACACATGCACGCACCAACACGCATACGCACACACAAACGCACGCACGAACCAACACCCATGCATACGTACACGCATACGTACACACACGCACGCACGAACCAACACGCATACGCACAGGCACGCACGCACGAACCAACACGCATGCATACGCACACACAAATACTAGTATGAGTTTCTTCTGGAGTTACAAGATATGGTGCCTGAAGATAACAGTACTTTGCAAGTAAATTACTATATACACACTGTATATACAGTACATGTAAATATAAACATATATAGATATACTCTAGATATATACAAGTACATAAACTTATGTGTATAATATTTTCAAGGTGCTCTTCTGATTAGTATCTCTCTATAGAAAGCTTTCCCATAATTTAAACCTTTACCCGACGAAAGAAAATGCGGAACTGGAAACTGGTATGGTCTAGCGCGCGCACGCACACACATACTCATACACACGTTCGCACACACATATGCTCACACACACAGATATACACACACACAGTCATATACACACAAATAATATATACATTTATGTATACACATCTATCAAGTTGTTGTTGTTGTTGTTCTTCTTCTTCTTCTTCTTTTTCTTCTTCTTCTTCCTGTTCTTTTTCCTGTTCTTCTTCTTACTGTTCTTCTTCTTCGTCTTCTTCTTCTTCACCTCCTTTTTTCTTCTTCTTCCGCCCTCTTCTTCTTCCTGTTCTTCTTCTTCTTCTTCTTCTTCTTTTTCTTCTTCTTCTTCCTGTTCTTTTTCCTGTTCTTCTTCCTGTTCTTTTTCCTGTTCTTCTACCTGTTCTTCTTCCCGTTCTTCTTCTTCTTTCGGAGCTAATAACTTAATGCACAGACCAATGAACCTTTTCCAGGCCCCGACCATCCATTATGGGAGCCCGAACTGCATTCCAGCACAAGCGAGGGATGGGGGTTAACTGCGGGCAGCCCACTAATCCCCGGGGATTCCATTCAGCTCCGAAGACGTTGCCATGGTGATGGGATTAAGATCATCTCGATTAAGCCATTCGCTGAGATGATCGATTTTTCAGGGCTTTAGTCTGACTAAAAAAAAAAAAAAAAAAGAGAGAGAGACAGAGAGAGAGAGAGAGAGAGAGAGAGAGAGAGAGAGAGAGAGGAGAGAGAGAGAGAGAGAGAGAGAGGGAGGGAGAGAAAGGGAGGGAGGGAGGGAGAGAGATAGAGAAAGAGAGAGAGAGAGAGAGAGAGAGAGAGAGAGAGAGAGAGAGAGAGAGAGAGAGAGAGAGAGAGAGAGAGAGAGGCGATTTTAGTGTTTTAATCATGTCCCCGTACTACAGAAATCGAGGCTTTTGGAGTCTATACGTTCATTCCTTCCCCAGACGATTTCATTCAGTCAAAGAAAGCCCCAACAGAAGTCAAAGTTAATACATCCCAACTCTCTCTGGCACCTACAACCGACACTCGTTCTTATTCTGGCTGTCGCCAGGCGATTTTATTCAGCTGAGGGGAAAATCACCTACAGGCGTCGAGGGCTCAGCTTAGAATGCAAGACAGAACTCTTGGAGAGGACTGTACGCCCACTTTTCCCCTTCTGGTCACACGTATCCATCATTCCTGTCTTTTATGGGGAACGCACCTGCAATTCTTCTTATGTCCAACAATTATCAAAACCAACACCGAAGCTGTCCTTCCTGAAGCTAAATTTCTTTGTGTTTATTTTGTATAATGAATATGAACGCCCCCACGTCAAGGGTCCAGGTGATCGTACCATGACAAAAAAAAAAAAAGTGTGTGGGGGGGGGGGGGACAGGGGATCGTACTATGATCGCTGTGACAAAAAAATAAATAAAATAAAAATAAAAAATAGATCAAATAAAAACTTTTTTTTTACATTAACACAATTTTCCCCCAGAGTGATTTTTGTCGACAGAAAAATTGTGTACCCAAATTAATTAAACATTCCAATTCATTAAACACTTTCTCAGCAAAATATAGATTTACATAGTTCTGATACATTACATTGAAAGAATTATAATGCATACATTACAGTGCATATATTACATTGTATACATACATTACATATATAAACGCATACATACATACATACATACGTACACAAATATATACATACATAAAGCTAATACGTACATACATATATACACACATACATACGTATACACACATATATGCATACATACATACATATATACATATGTACGCACACACATACATGCACATATACGTACATATACAGTATATATACATAAACTCATACATACACATATAAACACATACAGAACTACATACATACATACATATATACACATTACACATATACATACATATATACATATATGCACACATACATACATAATACACACACATATACATCCATATATATACATTTATGCACACATATGCATACAAACATACACACATACATACACATATACATGCATGCATACACACACACATATGTACACCACATATACATACACACACACACACATACATATATACACATATACATGCATACACACACACACACACATAGATACATACACGAGCTATTCATCTGAAAAACATCGCCAGAAGGCAATGAACGAGATATATCACTGGATGAATGGCGTTCACTCCATTCCCGTTGCCGCAATCCACTTCATCATCCTGGATGACATCACCCCAGTTTTCACCGGATCTCCCATCATCCACCACATCCAGAAACTCCCAGATTCCTGCCAGGACCCCCAGACATTCTTTGGTTCCACTTTAAAAGCGGATCACAAACCTCATCCACAAGGAATCCACCCTAGACGTTGTAGGTGGATGATCCATCTCATCCTTAAGAGATCCTGAAACCCGAAGGTCTTGCCTGGACCCCCAGACATTCTTTGGTTCCACTTTAAAAGTGGATCACAAACCTCATCCACAAGGAATCCACCCTAGACGTTGTAGGTGGATGATCCATCTCATCCTTAAGAGATCCTGAAACCCGAAGGTCTTGCCTGGATCTTCTTGACTGACCTTCCTTGGCCAACGAAGGACCAGTTAAGAATCAACCTGCCCGGCCCGGCCCGGCCGCTCCTCTCCTCTCTTTGCCCCCAATCCATCACCGTACAATCACTTCCAATCCGACGCAGCCAATCAGTATGCGGCTTCAGATGAGGGTCTGCTGATGGGGATGGAGGGTAGCTGCTCGCTCATGTGCCTCCTCCTGCTGCGCCTGCTGCCGCAACTGCTGCTGCAGGAAGTTCTCTACTTGGGGGTCATTGGATTCAGCGGGCAGGAGAGACACGCTTCTTCTTCTTCTTCCTCTTCTTCTTCTTCATTTTTTAACGTTTTTTTAACGGTTTTTTGTAACCGTTTATTTAACCGTTTTTTGTAACTTTTCCTTTTTTTAAGGGGCTCCAAGAAGGACTGAGATGACCATTTTGCTGTTTTTTTTTTTTTAAGCTGTCGACAGTCAATTTCATTCAAGTAAGACACCCCACCCCCCATCACCCTCTGGATCGAAAGAGAATCTATGTCCATCAACCCTTTCACCGAGTTTTTTTTTTTTTTTTTTTTTTTCTTCTGTCGGCTATCAGTTGATTCAGCTTAGGGAAACTCTCCGTAGTAATAGGATTAAAGCTTCTAAGGGAGATTTAATCCCCTTTAGGCAGATAGCGCACTTTACCGATTTTACACCAGTTAAAGACAATTTTAGCGAGTTGGAGACGGACCACAATCTTCACAGATATCGGGTCAACTGGGGAAAGAGGTATCGGGGGAAACTAGGAAGAGGAAAGGAAAAGAGAGCAAGGAAATGAGGAAAGATAGGGAAAGAGAAAGGAAACAGAAGGAGAGAGGATGGAAAAAGAGGGAGTACAAGGATCGGTAGTGACGGGGAAGGAGGGAGGGAGGAAAAGAGAGAGAGAGAGAGAGAGAGAGAGAGAGAGAGAGAGAGAGAGAGAGAGAGAGAGAGAGAGAGAGAAAGGAAGAGAGAGAAGGGGAAATAGAAAGAGAGAGAGGGAAAAGAAAGAGAAAGAAAGGAAAGAGAGAGAGAGAGAGAGAGTGAGAGAGAGGGGAGTAGGAAGAAAGAGAGAGAGAGAGAGAGAGAGAGAGAGAGAGAGAGAGAGAGAGAGAGAGAGTCAAGATTGTGCCTGAAGGACCTAGGCACACGGAAGGCGAAACTAGTGAACAGAGACATCGAGTTATGAAAACCTGGATTCTGTGTAAACTGCTATGTAAGTATACGTACATGTACACGCCTATGGCAATGTACACACACGCTCCTCGCACGCACACACCAAATGTACGTGTGTGTGTGTGTGTGTGATTATCTTACTGGGAGGAGAGTGGAATATATAGGAAACGGAATGGGTGGGAGTGGTTTCTATGCCTTTTTCTCTTTGGCTACCCCCCGTGAAGGGGGAAAAAGCCTTTGGTATATGTATGTATTTTACCTAATTACAAGTATACAAGGAAGGAGCAATGCTCGTGGAGTCCCGTCTCTTACTCCCTAATTATCATACTTAAATCTAAATCCATGGATTATGTCTCGTTCCAGGCTGTTCCAAGTATTTATGGGAAATTATTATTTTTTTTGACATTTAGTAATTTCAATTTGTTCTTACGACCTCGTGGAGTGCTCCCATCCGTAAATAAATAAATAAATAAATAAATAAATAAATAATAATGATAATTATAACAATAATAATAGAATATAAAAATGATAATAATAATAAAATAATAACAATAATAATAATAATAATAATAATAATATTATAATAATAATAAACTAATAATAATAAAATAATAACAATAACAATAATAATAATACCGTAATAATAATAATAATAATAATAATAATATTACATCTGCCAGTCTGTATGCTCAGCACGTGGAGTCCAAGTTCAAATCTCGGCTGCAGGACGAAGCAAATAAAGACTTAATCCAGTGCTGGACTTCACAGGTCGCCCCCCTTTCCCACTTTTTTCTATTATTATCTATTGACTTACTCATTTATTTATTTAATTATATAATCATATGTTCATTTATTTATTTATCTATTTATTAATTAATTAATTTATTTAATTATTATCCATTTATCAATCTATTTATCTATTCTTATCTACTTGTTTATATTATTCTTATCTATTTATTTATTCATCTTTTATTTATTTATTTATTTATTTATTTATTTATTTTTTGCGGGGCAGGCACCTGCCCGGGGACATGGAAATCTAAACCCACTGAAGCGGCCAGGAGATCAGTTCCGACATCCCTTTCTACTAAGAGTTATGGCGTCTATGCGAAGATAGTAGACGGCTATTAACCACCAAGAGATAACGAATAGTTTACGAGTTGATTCAACGAAATAAGATCTCGCAACGAAACTTATACGCACAGATTAGCAGCTACACTGTATTCTCATCTCTTTTTCCCTTCGCCCTATTCATGACCAGTGGTATTCTGAAGCTGGGAATCCACACCCGTTATTCCTCCTCCAGATGCTGTGAAGAAACGCTATTGCTTAGTGGTATTCTGAAGCTGGGAATACACGCCCGTTATTCCTCCTCCAGATGCTGTGAAGAAACGCTATTGCTTTGCGGTATTCTGAAGCTGGGAATACACGCCCGTTCCTCCTTCAGATGTTGTAAAGAAACGCTATTGCTTAGTGGTATTCTGAAGCTGGGAATACACACCTGTTCCTAATTTCAGATGTTGTGAAGAAACGCTATTGCTTAGTGGTATTCTGACGCTGGGAATACACGCCCGTTATTCCTCCTTCAGATGCAGTGAAGAAACGCTACTTCTTAGGGGTATTCTGAAGCTGGGAATACTGTACACATCCGTAAACGCTACTGCTTAGTGGTATTCTGAAGCTGGGAATACACATCCGTAAACGCTACTGCTTAGTGGTATTCTGAAGCTGGGAATACACATCCGTAAACGCTACTGCTTAGTGGTATTCTGAGGTTGGGAATACACATCCGTTAACGCTACTTCTTAGTGGTATTCTGAAGCTGGGAATACACATCCGTAAACGCTACTCCTTAGTGGTATTCTGAAGCTGGGAATACACATCCGTAAACGCTACTGCTTAGTGGTATTCTGAAGCTGGGAATACACACCCGTAAACGCTATTTCTTAGTGGTATTCTGAAGCTGGGAATCCACACCCGTTCCTCCCTCAGATGTGAAGAAACGCTATTGCTTACGCTGCATGTAGGAGATGAACAGGTAGATGCTCTCTTTGTGTTCTCAGTGTGATGAGATCGCCGTGGTCATTTGGTGCCTTTGGTGTTTTATTTATTTATTTATCTATTTATTTATTTATTTATTTATTTATTTATTTATTTTGTAAAATCAAACAAAAGCAATGGCTGATATGTTGGGACGTTTGCATCTATGCCTGGATAACAGTCAAGGTCTCAACAAGAACAGGTCAGTTCCCTGAGGAAATAAACTGATGCGTGTGACATAATAAAGAGAGAGAAGGGGAGGGAGAGAAGAAGGGGTAGAGAGAGAGAGAGAGAGAGAGAGAGAGAGAGAGAGAGAGAGAGAGAGAGAGAGAGAGAGAGAGAGAGAGATGGAGAGAGAGGGAAGAAGGGAGGGAAAGAAAAAGAGAGAGAGAGAGAGAGAGAGAGAGAGAGAGAGAGAGAGAGAGAGAGGGAAGAAGGGAGGGGAAGAAATAGAGAGAGAGAGAGAGAGAGAGAGAGAGAGAGAGAGAGAGAGAGAGAGAGAGAGAGAGAGAGAGAGAGAGAGAGAGAGAGAGAGAGAGAGAGAGAGAGACCGTAAGACTCCATTTTCCGAAGTAAACAAACCTGCTCTAATTCAGGCACGACGATGACGACGACGACGACCTCACGAGACAAAGAACCCGAACTTCGGTTCTTAAGGTAACATGACGATGAAGAAAAGGATTAAGATGAAGTGAGCCACAGACAGGCTCGCTGTAACATCACACGAGGAGATCTGGTTTCTCTTTTCCTCCTCCGCTCTCTTTGTTACTCTTTTCCTCCCCTCTTTGTCCGCGGTGGCGCTGTGGTCCACCTGGATGACTCTGAAAGTGATCCGCGCCTATATATAATGAAAAGTCAACGGCACAGTGATGCGAAGAATGTCAGTTCCTGAAAATATGTGTTGTGGCGAAGATGGCAGATTATATATATATATATATATATATATATATATATATATACATATATATATACATATATATATATATATATATATACATATATATATATATATACATATATATATATACATATATATATATATATATATATATATACATATATATATATACATATATATATATATACATATATATATACATATATATATAATATATATATATATATATATACAGATATACATATACACACACACATATATATATATACATATATATAACAAAAGATTTTTCCCCCTTACAAGGGAGGTAACCAAAAAACAAAGGCATAAAAATCAGTCCCTCATTTCATCCCCTACAAACTACACTCCACTCCACCCTCTTCCCTCACTCTTACCTTGGTACCTCTTGTTTATATATATATATATATATATATATATATATATATATATATATATATATATATATATATATATATATATATGTACCTAAAGAAAAAATCTTTCAACACTGACAAACTATAGATTTTGTTCAATCTACTGCCAGCTGATTTCTTTTATGATATCAATAGCAGATTGTAGGGAATACGTAAACCCTTTAGGATGCATCGCTGAAATAAATAAATGAATAAAAAATATATCAATCAATAAATAGATAAAGAAATTAAATCAATTATTAGTTGTGAACCACCCTTCCTCTGAAGACGCATCTTTTTTTTTTTTTTACAGGAGTTCCATTTCTTTTCGCGAGGAAAAGTCACGGATCATGACGTCATCCCCCCGTTACTCATGACGTCATTTCCCCCGTTACTCATGACGCCATTTCCCCCCGTTACTCATGACGTCATTCCCCATTACTAATGACGTCATTTCCCCAGTTACTCATGACGCCATTCCCACCGTTACTCATGACGTCATTTCCCCCGTTATTCATGACGTCATTTCCCCCGTTCCTCATGACGTCATTTCCCCCTGTTAATCATGACGCCATTCCCCCCGTTACTCATGACGTCATTCCCCACTGTTACTCATGACGTCATTCCCCACTGTTACTCATGACGTCATTCATCCCGTTACACATGACGTCATTCTCCCGTTACTCATTATGTCATTCCCCCGTTACTCATGACGTCATTTCCCCCCGTTATTCATGACGCCATTCCCTCACCGTTACTCATGACGTCACCCCCACCGTTACTCATGACGTCATTCCTCCCGTTACACATGACGTCATTCCCCGTTACTCATGACGCCATTCCCCCCGTTATTCATGACGCCATTCCCGTTACTCATGACGTCATTCTCTTGACTAGAATAAATTTACTTCATTTTCCTCATAAAGATAAACTACGTCATAGATTATGACGCCCTTTTCCTGATGAACATGACGTCACTAATTTTGACGCTAATCTCGTTGAGATGAATTACGGTTTTATAAAAATATGGATTGCGCGAAAAATTCACAGTCAGTAGGCCTACCCGTGCGATGTGTTCCAAAGCAGATTAACTATACAAAATTATTTGTTAATGAATACGAGTATTTAGTGATTTTCATACACTAATTTCCTAGGCAAATGTATGAATGCATTTATACAGCATTATCTAGAGATGAATCATACATTACACAAATAAATAAACGAACAACTAAATAAATAGATAAACAAATAAATAATAAATAAACAGATAAAGATAAACAGATAAATGTATAAATACATGAATGAATAAATAAACAAATAAATAAATAAATACACAAATCATACATGACAAGAGGTCAGGACTTTTGATACCGACTGTGCACAGCGACCTTTGGGCCTTCGGAGCCTCGCGGGGTAATCTGTGGGCGTGGACGTGGGCGGACGGCTTGGCACGCGGGAGAAAGATGGGCTCAGGGGAAAGAAAGAGAGAGAGAAGGAGAGAAGGAGAGAAGGAGAGAGAGAGAGAGAGAGAGAGAGAGAGAGAGAGAGAGAGAGAGAGAGAGAGAGAGAGAGAGAGAGAGAGAGAGAGAGATTGATTTATGAAATTTTTGGCTCGAAGGCCAAGCGCGCGCGCGCGCGCGAGAGAGAGAGAGAGAGAGAGAGAGAGAGAGAGAGACAGAGAGAGAGAGAGGGGGTTAGAGATGTGTGTGTGTGTGTGTGTGTGTGTGTGTGTGTGTGTGTGTGTGTGTGTGTGTGTGTGTGTGTGTGTGTGTGTGTGTACGTGCGTGCGTGTTTGGAGAAGGCTTAGATGTGGTTGGCACGCGCCCACCCTGGCGTCGCCGTCACCACCACCACTTTCACCACCATTACATCTTTCACCAACACCACTATCACCACCACTAGATTCACCATCACTACTATCACCAAGCCCGCCACCACTACTATCACCACCACTAGATTCACCATCACTACTATCACCAAGCCCGCCACCACTACTATCACCACCAGAACATTCACCATCACTATCACCACCAATATCACCACCCTCCACCACCACTTTCACCATCATTTTCACCACCACCTCCACGATCACCATCATCATCTTCATAATCTATATCAGTTTTGAATTCACTACCAACCTTCCTACCACCACTAAACCCACCGCAATACCAAAATAACTACCAACCCTCTCCTATCACCAGCACCAACAATACCGTTACCACTTCCTCTAACATCACCACTTCTTCCACATAACCACGAACACCATTTCCACCAACCATAATCACCATTACCACCATTCTCGGCCCTCCAAAACAACCACCACAGCCACCACAACCATAACCACCACCACAACCACAACCACAACCACCACCACCAAACCCCCACTGATGCTGATCTACCACCACGGTGTGTCACTATAATTTCTTTCCCAGACTTGAAGAAAAACACAAATAACTTTTCCGTTTATACGTCAATGATGATTATCATTTTTCTTGAACCTGTGAAAAATCTCTTTGGTTTTCTCTGTTTGACAGAGTCAAGAAAATAGAATCATTCTTTCAGACGTTCGCGCACCCACGCACGCACACACCCATACATACACCTAAATGGGTGATATACACATACATATATGTGTGTATATATATATATATATGTATATATATATATATATGTGTGTGTGTGTGTGTGTGTGTGTGTGTGTGTGTGTGTGTGTGTGTGTGTGTGTGTGTGTGTGTAAAAATTGTCGAGTCCTTGATAAAACAACTTCCTACTGTGAACACACCAATGATCCCCCGACACAATCACCGGCCATTAACAAACTTGTACGTCCAGTTGTTCTCCCAGACAAACTTGACCTGGGATCATCTGGACCACGTGTTAGCATGCTTACGTCCCCACGTTCCCTTTATGTATCTCTTCATAGTTTATACAAGCCCACCCACCCATGGGATCGGTGTTTGTGGGTAGAAGCATACCGCAAGCAAAAATACGACTACACACACAAACATCTGCGTAATTTCATTTCTAACTTTCTCTCCTACTGCATTTTCTCATTTCATTTTCTGTCTGTCCTTGCGACTTTGTTTCCTACTCCTTTTCTAACTTTGTTGTTTGAGTTTTTTTTGTTTAATAAATATCCAAGAAGCCGCCCTCACAGATACTGATGTCATCCTCCTACACTAAGTCTCCTACCCTTGCCTCCTGAGCTACGACATCACGCAATAAGTACCCCTGTAAAGCGCCCGGTGGCGATAGCCTTCTTTCATATACAACTTTCGTTTAATTTTCATACAGACCTCTCTTCCCCTCCTACAACTACTGATCTCGCGCTGCGGTTGGTCTCTCCTGTGTAGTCCGTAGTTAATGTGGGACGGGATGAGAAGTCTGTAGGAATATTATAAGATAGATGTGTACAAAAAGAGGCTATTGCCCCTGACCGCTTAAAGGGTATTCATTAGTTTTGTGTCGTGGCTCAGCAGACCTGGAATTCGAGTCCTGCATTACTACTGGTGAGGGGATTCTTCTTCGTTTTTTTTTTTTTTTTTTTTTTATCTCAACCAACAAAGATAGGAAAGGAGTCAAAGAAAGATGGAAAGATTTCTAGTGGTAGATAAACGGAAATGAGAAGACGCAGTAGGAGATTAGAAATAAGATTATTTTCAGTCGGAGAGAAAGCGTATGTAGATTTTTGTGCGTGTAGTCGTGTTTCTTGTTTGTACACACACACACACACACACACACACATGTGTCTCCCCACTCCTCTATATATATATGTATATCCTCCTTTGTTTCGATAACCTTCCTGAGAGAATAGTATAGCTATGTTACCAACAAGCATATATAGATAAATAGATAGAATCTGCTGTGTCTTCTTTGTCTCAGGAGAAACCACCAGTAGCACCAAATGGTGCGAATCCCCAGCCCAGTTGTCGATGCAAGAGTATGCGTGAGGAGTGTGATTACGACTAAGGCCAACACGAGCAATAACAACAACGAACCCTTTGCCGTAGAAAGCGGACGTTCGCCCCGCGCAAAGACAGGAGCAAATAGCCCATATCTCAACCGGCACCCGACGTCTCGCCTCCTCCCGATATAACCGAAGCTTCACAGAAGATTTTCTTCGAGGGAGAATGTGATACGCTTGTGTCCCGATCTCCCGACCCCCCCGCCTTCTGTGTTAATAACACCGTTCCCTGCGACTCAAGAAGCTTGAGGTGCCCTCCCTTGCTGACACTCAACATGGGGCTCGTCCGCCCCCGCTGTCGACCCCGCTCACGTGGTCATATCCGGAAGGAGTGGCGTTGATTGGGCATTTATTTTATATTATTTTCTTTATTTGTTTGTTATTATTTGCTTTATTTTTATCTATCATTAATCTGTCAATTTATTATTATTTACTATTTGTTTGTTTATTATCTAACTATACCTAAGCATTTATTTTATTATTATTCATATTATTATAATTTTTTATTAATTTTTCTTTTATTTATTTATCATCATTATATTTTTTCCACATCCGACCTAGTTATGGACCAAAAGGTCTCCTGTCGGCATGCTCCGCCTTTGTAATCCTTTGTAATGATATAGGGTGCCGGGTGTGTGTTTTCCCAATGTCGACCACATCACAAGATCATACCCGAAAGGAATCGCGTTGACTGGAGTAGGCAGGGATGATTCGGAAGTCTACCTGGAAGCTTGTTATGGGTAAACCACATCCCTGGAGAGTGGTTAGCTTTGTTCAATTAACTGAACAAGGATTAATCCCAATTGAGCTTGATTGTAATTTGCGTCTGGATATTCCATTCATTCAGTAAATACCCTTAGTGGCGTTTGTGGTGTCAATGACACTAATTAATCATCCCATATGTTTTATTTATCTATTTATCAATCTATTTATCTATATGTTTCTCTTTTATTTATTTCATTATTTATCTATTTATTTACCTATTTTTAGATTATGAAGAGTACTGTACACAAAAAAAAAAATAAATAAATAAAAAAAAAATAAAGTCTTTGTCAACCAAACAAAGCACTGTCACGATTGGGAACTTTCCCGGCTATCTACAATGTCACCCTATTACGTCAGGTGTGACGTCCTATTACGTCACATGTGACGTCCTATTACGTCAAGTGTGACGTCATTCCATTACGTCACTATGGCGTCATATCCTGATCCCGTCTCTTCCTGTTTATTCTATCTGAACGGCCCAACTAACAAGGGCACTGTTGATTGACGTCATCAACCAAACAGGCGTGGGGGGAGGAGGCGGGGGTTGGAGGGGAAGGGGGAAGGGGGGAAGGGGGAGGGGGTCTTGTGGTGATTAGTGTCACAATTTGACCCCAGGCGGAGACAGCATCTTGTCCGACAATGCATTACGAACAGTATTCGCATTTGTCATTCTAATTACGAATGACGTAATAATCTTTCTTCTGCTATACATATACAATGTATTCTTCCTACCCCCCCAGACAGATTCGTTACCAACGTGGAGCGTTGGTTGCGACCTCGCTTCGCATCACTGGCAGCCGGAATCTTCTCCAGAGGTCGCCAGTGACTAACACCAGCCCTAGCAGTCCAAGCACACAAGGCCAAGGTGACGAAATTGGGCATAGCTAAGCGTCTTCGGGTGGAAGCTCCTTGCAACATTATTTGTTTGTTATTATTTGTCTGTTTATTATTACTTGATTGATTATCATTTATCATTATTATTATTTATCTGTTAATTCATTATCATTTACTATTTACCTGTTTGTTTATCACTTAAATTTACTTTTATTTTCCTTATTATTATTTATATTATAATTTTATTTATTTATTTATTTATTCACTTATCATTATTATAATTTTTTCGCATCCGACCTAGTTATGGACCAAAAGGTCTCCTGTCGGCATCCTCCGCCTTTGTAATCAATTGTGGCATACTTCACATACCTTGCAGTAGGTGTCGAAAGGGGAGGGAAGGGGAGGGAGGTAAGAGGAAGGAGAGGGAGGGAAAGGGAGGGAAAGGGAGGGAAGGGGAGGGAAGGGGAGGGGAAGGGGAGGGAAGGGGAGGGGAAGGGGTGGGAAGGGGAGGGAAAGGGAGGGAAGGGGAGGGAAGAGGTGGCGCTCGTAATTCAATTGGAAACGTCAAGGCGGCTTCAAGTGTCCTTATTTTCAACTGTCGAGCACAAACAACAAAACCCTGGCCGAACACAATGGCACCATTAGTGATACTCTACCACCACCACCACCAGTTTCTACCACCAAATTGTCACCATTATCTGTGTCAGCAACACCACATTTTTATCTGCGCACCATCGCTATCATAGCCATCACCTCCACCATCATCACCTTGTCGGTGTCTCCGTGTTGTCCGTCACCAGTTAACACCAAAGTTGTCGTTATATGTCTGTCACCAGGGCATCACTATCACCACCACTGATGGCATGTTTAGTGGTACCAAAAAAGTCTTCATTTCCATCAACACCAATAATGTGCCATATATATATATATATATATATATATATATATATATATATATATATATATATATATATATATATATATATATGCCACGTTTCAATTTCTGCATGTAGGTCTCCTCGAGCTTTTCGATGTTCGTGGCTTAGAATTAAAGTGAATTGTGGTTGATAAATATATATATATACACACACATATATATATATATATATATATATATATATATATATATATATATATATATATACCTTCCTCTTTTCCTTGTTTTTCCTTAGTATTCTTCTTCCTCTTTTTATATTTTGTCTTTATTTTAATTCGTGCTCATTACTTTTCTTATCTTTAATGCTCTTTTTTTACTCGTTTACTCGTTTCCCCTCCTCCTCCTCCTCTTAGTCTTCCTCTATCTCTTTTAAAATTTTAATTCTATTTTTTCCTCTTCCCTTTTATCCTTTTATTTATCTAATATATTTTTTCTTCCTTTCTTCCACTCCTCTTCCTCTTTATTTGTATTAGTTATGTTTTCAAGACATCTCTTCCTAATCTTCATCATTTTTCATAATGGTTTCTTTTCTGTTTTCTCTCTTCTCTTCCTTCGCTCTTTCTCCTCCTCATTCATACCCGTCTTTCTCTTTCTTTCCTTCTTACTCCACCATTTACCTCCATCTTCAAACTCCACCACAGCCACCACCACCACAGCAGAGCCACCCTCAGCCACCAGCAAAAAAAGAGAGAGAGAGAGAGAGAGAGAGAGAGAGAGAGAGAAGAGAGAAAGCTCGCGTCTCTGTGAGGTGACACTCTGCATATTTCATTTTTATGTTTTATTTACTTCCTCCGATTCGCGGCCCTGTACCCAATTTACAGGGTGTCCCACAACCCTGGCGTCTGCGGAGGGAAAAAGTATTTCTTATCCCTAAAAAAAAAATGTAACTCGTATTTTTGTTTCTATACTTAAACCTTAGTTTGTCACTCTTTATTCAGTCGGCCGCCAGGTGATTTTATTCAATTCAAAAGGTGCCACCCTAGCGAGGATATTAGATAAATGTCGATTAAGTCACAAACTATGGTGATATACCCTAATGATTTTATTTTGGTTAACGTCAGCAGATTGTGTTAAGGCTGACGTCACAGCGAACAATAATGCTGACACCATTCCTGTCAACGATGCTGTTGCCGTACTCTCTCTCTCTCCATGTTATCCAATGTTTTCTTGCGCCTCACCCGTACTGGGTGAGTATTTTTTTTTTTTTTTTTTCCGTCATCGATCTATTCTTTTCAGTTTCCATATCAGTGCATCATTTCCGGGCCTCATCTCCACCCACTTTCCCCAATTTTTTTTTATTTTAATTTTTTTGTCACTTCTCTTCGCATACAAAACCGCTTTCCCTCAAACGTCGCTCCTACTTAAACAAATAATTCTTTCACTATTCGGAGCCAAACGGTAATGACCTTTCCCCCTCCCAAATGAATTTTGTCACCCACCCAACCACCCACACCCCCAGATCCCCCCCTAAACCCCTTCTAGTGCATTCTTATCACCCTACAAAGCAACCTAGTTTTTTTTTTTTTTTTTAAAGGCGAGTCAAAAAAGAAAGACATCGACATTATCTCCAATTTTTTTTTTTATCACTCCAAGCTCTTCGTTTATTTATCCGTTTATTTACTTATTTGGAAGCTCGCTTGCTAAACAGGTTAGGGGTCGTTACTTGCGGCGAAGGTCGAGGGGGGTGGCGGTTCGAACCCTGCCACCGGCGACGTTGAACCAAGGGTGGTTCATTGAATTCCAAGCCACAAAGCCCTCTGTAAGGGGCACCGTCCTAGCCCTCCGATAGGGGAGAGTTTGTGACATTAAACCAATTATCATCATTTACTTATTAATTTTATTGATGTATTTGTATTTTGTCTATTTGTTTGTTTATTGTAATTGTATATTCTCGTTCAATCTTTTTATTCATTCTTTTTACTTATGCAGGAAGAGTGCGTTGTCATGGCAACCGGCAACCCCAAAGAACAAAGTTAAACTATCGCGGCTTAAGTTAACCGCCTGTTGAAGGAAGTTATCTCCCTGAACCAGCTTAACTAACTTCCCATTGAAGGTTAAGAAGCTCACACCAAGATACGCTTCACTGCGACCGAGTCAACCACCTTTGCCCCTTGTGCTCGGACATCCAGGGCGAGTGGCGGTCACCGGTGGGCATTAGATTCGAATAATGCGGTTTTGTGAAGTAAAAGACGACTGAAAACAATCGGCCACTGGGATTCTTTGATTGTTGGCTCTTTATGCCGTTTATTATAAGTTGGCGGTGAAGGTTTCTCCTGATATTGCCATATAGCTGTAATGACTATCATTTATTTTATATTATTTGTTTATTTGTTTTTGTTATCATTTGTCTGTTTGTTTATTATTATTTACTTGATTCTCATTTATTATTAGTTATACGTCAATCTATTATTATCTACTATTTACCTGTTTATCATTTAACTACCTATGCTTATGTATTTTATTTATTATTTACATTATTATATATTTTATTTATTCATTTATTTTATTTTCGCATCCGCCCTAGATATGGACCAAATGGTCTCCTGTCGGCATGCTCCGCCTTTGTAATCCTTTGTATATGGTTTAACGTCACAAACTCCCCTTTTCGGGAGGCTAGGACGGTGCCCCTTACAGAGGACTTTGTAGCGTGAAATCTAAATAACCATGCTCTTGGGTCAACTTCGCCGGTGACAGGGTTCGAACCGCCATCCCCCTCGACCTCCGCCACAAGTAACGACGCCCTAACCCACTTAGCTGGTATTTACTTATCGATTAAATAAATTGGAGTTTATTATTCTTCATATCTATTTTCCAATAGCTATTTATCAATTAATTTTCGTTATCTATGTAGGAAGTGCAAGATCTAACCTATCTTATTGATTTATCTATACTTAATTCTGTTTATTTACATTCATTGATATTTATTCATTTATCTATTTATTTATTCATCTATTTATCTATTTTTACACAACAAATTGCCGCTATAGGAAACTCCCTGTATAGCATTATAGGTTTATGGACATCCTTACAGTCAACACAATCCATTCCTTTCCGCACACCAACAGATTCCATTCAGCTCGACGGCAAATGACTCAAATCACCCCGAAAGGTCAAATCAGGTCAACTGACATCTAACGACGGAGGCGCCATAAGCGCGCCGTTCACAGGAACGTTCATGACAAGGACGCCCGAAGAAGAGATGAGGAAAGACGACCTAAGAAAAATCACCGCGGTTCTCGTCTTGCAGAGGAGGAGGAGGAGGAGGAGGAGGAGAACGAGGACGAGGAGGAGGACGAGGAGGAGGACGGGGACGAGGAGGAGAACGAGGACGAGGAGGAGGAGGAGAACGAGGACGAGGAGGAGGAGGAGAACGAGGACGAGGAGGAGGAGGAGGAGAACGAGGACGAGGAGGAGGAGGAGAACGAGGACGAGGAGGAGGAGGAGGAGAACGAGGACGAGGAGGAGGAGGAGGAGAACGAGGACGAGGAGGAGGAGGAGAACGAGGACGAGGAGGAGGAGGAGAACGAGGACGAGGAGGAGAACGAGGACGAGGAGGAGGAGGAGAACAAGGACGAGGAGGACGAGGAGGAGGACGAGGAGGAGGACGAGGAGGAGGAGGAGGAGGACAAGGAGGAGGAGGACGAGTAGAAGGACAAGGAGGAAGAGGAGGACGAGGAGGACGAAGACCAGGGGAAGAGGAGGGTGGGAAGATTTTTTTTTTTTTTTTTTTTTTTTTTTTATCTCGAAGAAGCCCAGAAACAACAACAACAAGCCCTAAGTGTCTCCGCTTCCACTACGACTTGTTAGTGACACCACTAAGTGACGCTCCCCCTCGCTGATTTACCGATGTTTTCCCATCGCCCCCGCCCGTGTTGTTCTTCGCCGCCGCCGCCTGTTTGCACTGCGCGGATCCGCGCCCGAAACGCGACACCCGCGGCAACCGTTTCTCTTCCCGATGATTTAATCAGCGACCTAGTCTAGTCCCGCTCGCTTGTTCCTGCGCGGTAACGAGCAAAACTGCTCGAACCCGGCTTCTTCGTTACCCGTCCGCCGTTGGGTCTGTCGTGGGAGGAGGGAGGGAAGGGAGGAGGGAGGGGGAGGGGCAGGAGGGAGGGAAGGGAGGAGGGAGGGAAGGGAGGAGGGAGGGGGAGGGGAGAGGAGGGAGGAGTGGGAGGGGAGACGAGGGAGGAAGGATGAGGAGGAGGAGGAAGGGGGAGGAGGAGGAGGAAGGGGGGAGGAGGAGGAGAAGGAAGGGGAGGAGGGGGAGGAGGAGGAGGAGGAAGGGGAGGAGGAGGAAAAGGATGAGTAGGAGGAGGAGTAGGAGGAGTAGGAGGAGGAATGAAGGAGGAGGAGGAGGAGGAGGAATGGAGGAGGAGGAGTAGCAGGAGAAAAAGGAGGAAGAGTCAAAGGGGGGAGGAGGAGGAGGAGGAGAAGGACGGAGGATGGCGGAGGTAAAGGAAAAAGAAGACAAAGAGGGAAATAGAAGAGGACGAGGAAGAGAAAGAGGAATAAAAAAGGGAAGAGGAAAAGAAAGAGGGAGAAGAAAAGATAGAGAAAGAGAAATAGGGAGAGGAAAAGGAAGAAGAGGAAGAGAAAGAAAAAGAGGGAGAGGAAAGGAAGCGAAAGAGAAAGAGGGAGAGGGAGAGGAAAAGAAGAGGAAGAGAAAGAGAAAGAGGGAGAAGAAAAGGAGAAAGAGAAAGAAGAGGAGGAGAAAGAGAAAGAAGAAAAGGAAGAGAAAGAGAAAGAGGAAAAAGAAGAGAAAGAGAAAGAGGGAAGAGGAGGAGAGAGGAGAGGAAACCCCTTTCAGATCAACCTCCGATCCTGATCTCCACGTCACAATAACAAAAGCACCAAATGTGTTGCCATGCTGAAGAAGACACTGAAACACCAATTGTTGTTGTGTTCATGTTGCCCTTCTCTCAGAGCTTAGGACCATTTTTTTTTCTTTACTAAAGAGAGAGAGAGAGAGCGGGTGCCGCTTCACATCCTGTCTTACCACCTCTTTATTTCGCAAATTGGTTCCTTGCCACCACCAAGAACAGAATCTATGATGGTTGCGGAAGAACTCATTTCAACCCCCGTCTGAAGGGGCCTTTGTTAGAACCGAAGAGCTCGGAAGTTACATTTAAGATATCTTGTTCTCCCTAACGGTAAACAATTGTAATCAATCTAGAGAACTCGCCAGGTGTCACAAGGTTGAAGAAGGATTACCTCGATTAACAAAGCTATCTCCATTAATTTTACATACATACATACATGTACCAAAGGCTTTTCCCCCCTTACAAGGGAGGTAGCAAAAAACACTCCCACCCATTCCAGCCCTAACATACTCCACTCCCTTCCACTAATTCCTTCCTTCTTTTCTTGTCACCTCCTGGATGACGGGACATCCCTGCATCTTGCCCACTGCCCTGGGTCAGAAGCAGTGTCTTATTAACTTTACGAGTATAAGATAATCTCGAACGAACTTGTCGCACAACGTTTCGTCAAGGAGAGATGAAGCATATGGTTACAACCCAGAGATCGTTGGCGGATGCAGTGGGGCTGCGGGGTTTATAAATACGTCCCTCCTTCCTTCTCCATTTTATGGAGTCAGCTCTTTAAGACCCATGAACTCTCATATTTTCATTCTGGGTGACACATCATCGACCAAATCCTTGTTTCGAGAACTTCAGCAAAACCACATAACTCACAGAGTTTCTGAAGCAGAAACTCCACAGCCATTTCAGAGCCCCCCTCAGCTCGGGGAGCTGAGCCCGTTGATGACGTAAGATCTTCAAGGTCGTAACGAAGTCTGTTGTACTCCAGAGTCTCAGCATTGTCTTGCAGATGTAGCAAGGTCACGCCTTGAAGAATTCGTTTTCTATAGCACTAGTGTACCATAATTAACATCTGTATCAATAATTGTCACCCCGCTGGAACTTCTATTATGGAAATATATCTTTATTAATACTTTTATGTCCAACATATCAATATGTAAATACATAGCACTACATAGAATCTTCGACTCTTCCAGAACGTCCTTGAGCGCTTGCCGATTTCCGTTACCGAATTGCTCAGGAGATTCTTTCTCCAATACTTCTCTTTAAGACCATCAGAGAGAAACGTTTTATGGAATACACACAACCTCGATCCTAAGCCTCCTGAAGCGGTGGTAAGGAGCTCACGCCGAAAGGCGTTCAGCTGCCACCGTGGTCGCCACCTCTGCCTTACGTGCTTGGAAGTCACCGCAAGCTGTTGGGACCTACGGCTGATCACTTGGCACAAGGAAGTATATTTCAAACAGAGCAGTACAACCTCTTTGTTCCATCACCACGCGATATGCTGATCTTCATTCGCCCATTCCATGCCGAGAGGCATTTGTCATTTTATTCTGGTTGGAGCTTGGCTATCCTATTAAATTGTATTTGATTCATACGACAGCAAAGAAAGAGAGAGAGAGAAAGAGAGAGAGAGAGAGAGAGAGAGAGAGAGATGGGGGGTCGAGGGATAGAGAAAGAGGATATGAGAGAGAGAGGGGGGGTTTGAGGGATAGAGAAAGAGGATGAGAGAGAGGGCAAGAGAGAGGGTGAGAGAGAGGGCGAGAGAGCGCGAAGGCGAGAGAGAGCGAAAGAGAGAGGGCGAGAGAGAGCGAAAGAGAGAGGGCGAGAGAGCGAGAGAGGGTGAGAGAGCGAGAAAGAGCGAGCGAGCGAGAGAGAGAGAGAAAGAGAGAAAGAGAGAGAGAGAGAGAGGGCGAGAGAGGGCGAGAGAGCGCGAAAGGGCGACAGAGACAGATAAAGAGGTCTCCCGCTACAGCCACCTCTCACCCCTCTCCATAGCATCCACTCTCCTCCTCCTTCTCCTTCTCCTCCTCCTCCTGCTCCTTCCTCGTCCCAGGGTTGTTCCCACGGGTCCCAAATCATTCAAGTGTTTTCCCAAAATCGGCGCGGGGGCCCGGACCCCATTTGCATAAGCTGCCTTGCCTTCCAAACATTATGGAAATCTAGGGATGTGCGTGCACTTCCTCTTCTGGGACACTATTCCGCATTTTCCGGGCTCCTCCGGATCCCGCTTTGACTCCCTCCCGGACATTTTCGGCCGGCCGGAGTGGGAGGCGACATTTCAAGCAAAGTGGTCTGATACCCACGCGAGATAATGGGATTCCAGCATGCATATATTGAGGAATGATATTACGACCGGAGTTCTTCAGGTTTCTTTAGGAGGTTAGATTTATCTATCTCCTCTCTCCCCCTCTCCCCCGACCTCCCCCCCTCCCGGCCTCCCCGCCCCCAATCCTCCCCTCTTCTCCTTCTGACCCAATAGCGCCCTTCGCAGATTTTGCCTCTGTTAATGTCCGACGTTTATTTCTATTTCTGATTATTTTTGTAAATATCTGTTTATTTGTTGGTTTGTTTATTTGTGGGCCGCGGTGCTGACTCTTCAAAGCTTCCGGGAAGCTTTTGGACATCACCCCCCCCCCTTTTTTTTTTTTTTTTAGATCAATGTATTAACTGCTTTGGCGAACACCTTTTTATCTTATTTTATTTATCTATTATTTTATTTTAATTTATTTATAGATAGACTTTCGAGATCGAACCGAGGTACCATAAGGTACCTGATAACATGACCATAAGACCCTAAGCTTAAAATAATAATAACAATAATGATAATAATGATCATAGAAATGATAATGAATGATAATAATGATAATAATGATAATGATAATAATGATAAAACAATAATAATTACAACAATAATAATAATAATAATAATGATAATAATAATAACAATAAATAAAAAAAAAATCCTTGACACAAAATATATACAACACGACACCACCATGAATGAGTCAATGCAACGACAACATCATGAGTGCCTTTCGAGACCGCTCCCAGCGTCGTATGCATTTTTCATGGAAGCACGGTTCTTTCCTCTCCTGGGTGTCCAGCCAAAGGGCCACCCAGCGAGGCGTTCCCGAGTCTCAACTTCTTATCCTTTTGCCTTCCTCACGCACTTTCCAAACCATTACGCAAATCTCGTAGCCTCAAATTTAATAAAAGACAGATAAGGATATTTAAGATATATTCACTCAGAATATATCTTAAATATAAATATTTGAATTAAGATACTTTAAATATTTCCATATATTGGAAATAAACAATGACCAAACACATGTTGTAACAACGCCTCAAATTTGATAAAGGCACTTCCAAGTATTGTAAATAAACACAGACCATCATGATGTATTCATGGTGACAACCAAACACATGTTGTAACAACGGATTCACATCCAAGATGTAAAAACAAATTTATTTTTCATATTGTTTGTCTACCAACAAGTTATCTTTTTTTAAAACGAGAAGCTCAACCTGCATATTCTGTTTACCGTCAGACGGTTGTATTCAGGAAGTTTTGTGAATTACCCTTTCTTCACTTGAACATAAGAACATAAGAATAAAGGAGACTGCCTACACTAGGCAGCTCCGTATCCATCACCACCTGTCATCCCCATCCATAAAGTTGTCTATCTTGCTACCCTGCGTCAAATTTCTAGACAGTATTAGGGCCCCAAAAATGAAAGGAAATGTAACGATGAACTTCATATAAGTAGGAGAGAAAAATAAATAAACAACAAAACTCTAATAAAAAATGCCTCAAAAAAAAAAAAAAAAACTCATGGGAAGAGAGAGAGAGAGAGAGAGAGAGAGAGACAGAACCAGAAAGATAGAGCAAGAGCGAGATAGAGCAAAAGAGATAGAGCGAGAGAGACAGAGAGATAGAGCCAGAGATATAGAGGGAGAGAGAGCGAAATGGATGGAGCCAGAGATATAGAGTAAGATAGAGTGAAAGAGATGGAGTGAGAGAGATAGAGCCAAAAATATAGAGCAAGAGAGAGAGAGAGAGAGAGAGAGAGAGAGAGAGACAGAACCAGAAAGATAGAGCAAAAGAGATAGAGCGAGAGAGACAGAGAGATAGAGCCAGAGATATAGAGGGAGAGAGAGCGAAATGGATGGAGCCAGAGATATAGAGTAAGATAGAGTGAAAGAGATGGAGTGAGAGAGATAGAGCCAAAAATATAGAGCAAGAGTGGGAGAGCGAGAGGGAGAGTGGGAGAGAGAGAGAGAGCGAGAGAGAGAGAGAGAGAGAAGCGGTCACCTCGATCTCACAGCATCGTGCCTGCAGGACAAGGCATCTCGAGGTCAAAGTAAAAGGATCGGGAAAGGTCCCTGGGGGAAAGGGGAAAAGGGGGAAAGGGGGAAAGTGGGGAAGGGGGAGGGGGGAAGGAGGGAAGGGGGAAGGGGGGAAGGGGGGAAGGGGGAGGGAGACCGACATTAGCATCCCAAATGTCCGAGAAGCTCGGACGCCAAGGCTCCTCTGACGCTTCGTAATGAACCTCCTCTCTCGGACTGAAAGAAGGGACGGTCGTGTACGTGTGCGTGTGTGTGTGTGTGTGTGCACGAGCGTGTGCGTTCACGTTTTTTTTTTCTTAATGGGGGGAGGAGAGGAGAGATTGAGAACGATGGGAGAGGGGCTCCCGATTCAGTGCTTCCGTCATTTTTTCTTCAGATGCGTCATTTCCCAGTACCATCATGACTTCTGACTACAATTACCATTAGGGATGACCATTATTCAGCGGCAAAAGAAACCACCCGTGATTCCAAGCAAGATGAACATTGAGTAGTAGCCTCTGACCACGTAGGACTGATACCAAAGACATCTAAAGAAATCTTGGTAGATTTTTTGTCAATCAGATAATTTTTATGACCGTCGCGTGTAGGACTCGAACCTACCGCTCAGAGGCGGTAGGTTCGAGTCCTACACGCGACTGTCATAAGAAAATATCTGATTGATGTCGCTGTCCACTAGCGAATTTCTCATATATTTGTCAATATTACGAAAGTTATAATATCCGGAAATATTGAGACAACGTGAGGTCTCCTTACATCATTTCGTCCAATCTTTTCTAGGCGAGAAAGACTTATTGAGATCTTCAGAGACGCTGTTCAGTCTGAGCTTCGAGGAAACTCGCGTGAATTACAAAGTATTACAAAGGATTACAACGGCGGAGCATGCCGACAGGAGACCTTTTGATCCATAACTAGGTCGGATGCGAAAAACATATATAATAATGATAAATAAATAAAAGATAATAAAATAAAAATCATAGTAATATAAATAACAATAAATAAAATTAATAAATACATAGGTATAGATAATAATAAATAAACAGGTCAATAGTCAATTTAATAAATTGACAATTGTATATTAATAATAAATGAAAATGAAGCAAATAATAAGCAGACAAATAATAACAAACAAATAGACAAATAATATAAAATAAATTAACGACTGCAAAGCCTTCTCGATGAAATCTTCGCGACTTGTGTATTCAGAGTCGTTAAGATCAAGACATTGGAAGACATTACTCTGGCTTAGGCCACGGGACTTTATTCGTATTATGGGGGAGACCACGTCGTAGGTGGGTGGGGGGGATAAGTAATAGTAGGCGATCAGGGTGTCAAGGATTAAAATGGTCCTCCTTTTTTTTTTCTTTTTTTGAGTGAAAGGTCACGCCCGTGGGGGTGACATTTCGCAAAAAAAAAAAAAAAAAAAAAAAAAAAAAAAAAAAAAAAAAAAAAAAAAAATATATATATATATATATATTATATATATAAATATATTTAGGTATATATATATTATATATATATATATATATATATATATATATATCCACCCCCACCCCACCCGCTCTTCCCAGTTTATTTCTATTGTATTTATTTATATTTATTTATCTATTTATTTGTTTATTTATTTATTTATTGGGGGAAGTGAAATATCACGCCCGTGGGAGTGACATTTCGCAAAAAAACACTCCACCCGCCCACGATCCTTCCCAATGTTCTTCCAGCTCCTGCAGACTCTCCCGAAATGCTCCTTACCTACCTGCACTCCATAAGAACCCTCGGTTCCTACCAACTCTCTTCACTCTTTTTTCCTTTTGCTCTTTAACTCTCTTCACTCTTTTTTTCCTTTGCTCTTTTCCTTCGCCCTCTCCAGTCCCAGCGAACTTCTCTTTCTCCGCTATTGCATTAAGCGCCGCGACCTACTTTGCTGCCTCCTCCTCACATCGAGTCCCACTTTAGACTCGAACACTCGAACCAGGGCGCGCGAATGGAGGGTGACACGCCCCAGTGTACACGAAGGGCGCGAGCACTCTTGTGCACGCCCATGAATGTAAATACATGTACACGTGCACACAAACGTACACACACAAGTGTATATACACACGTGTACACACACACACAAGCACTCACACACACAAACGCTCGCACACGAACATGTACTCAAACATGTACACACACAAACACTCACACACGACCATGTACGCAAACACACACACACACACACACACACACACACACACACACACACGCACACGACTCGGTGGCGCGGTTGGTAGAGTCTCCGACTGTCACTACGGCGGTCCGGATTCGAATCCTGCCCAGGGCTGAAATAATTTCAGTATCGCTGCGCTTCGAGTCGTTACTCCAACTCTCATGGGCGGGGCGTTGGGTGTGTGTGTGTGCGTGTGGGGTCACAGCATTACCCATAGATCGGTCATACGAGCTCTGAACTCTTTTCCGGGAAGGAAATAGCTGTCGATCACGGGTCCAACACGTGATCCGAAGACCATGGTGTGTACACATACACAAGCACTCACATACACAAACACTCACACACGACCATGTACACAAACATGCACACACACACACTGACACATAACCACACATACATACACACAAATGATATGGTGGCCGCTGTCTGGAAATTCCCTGTTAATATTTTTTCATGGAATATACGAGGATACGTGCCTCGGCGTTGTGCAATGACAGCAAGAAAGGAGTCTGAAGGGATTGTGGACTTCAGTACTGAAGTAAGAGGGGAGGTATGTAAGTATTGATACATGTACATGTACATATACATATGTGTTCGTGTGTGTGTGTGTGTGTGTGTGTGTGTGTGTGTGTGTGTGTGTGTGTGCGCGCGCGCGATTCACCACCATGGTCTTGGATCACGTATTGGACTCGTGATCGACAGCAGTTTCCCTCCCGTAAGAGAGCTCAGAGCTCATATATGACCGATCTATGGGTAATGCTATGACCTTACACGCATATACACCCTAAACTCCCCGCCCACGAAAGTTGGAGTAACGACCCGCAGCGCAGCGATACTGAATTTATTTTAGTCTCGGGCGGGATTCGAACCTGGACCGCCGTAATGGCAGTCGGGAACTCTAACCACTGCGCCACGAGTCGTGTGTGTGTGTGTGTGTGTGTGTGTGTGTGTGTGTGTGTGTACACTTGTACGCAGACTGCACGTATTTACCTTAATTGTAATATACAAGACAGGAGCTAACTCGCGCGGTCCTATATCGTTCCCCATCTAAGATACTTTGTTTTGATTTCGTTCACGGTTTTGACTCTCTGGCGACATCTTCCCAAGCTATCACAACGAGTTTAAGCATCACTGTGGAAAACTGTATTTTCTCGTATATTTCAGATACTTTTTTGTTCCTTCAACCACGTAGCGTCACAGGGGATGAGAGACATTTTCTGTGTTGTCTTTTGCCTTTATTGACCTGAACACCACTTCAGTGTCATTTCTTTCGCTTCTTTCTTGCAAAGATTGGTCGTGGTTTTAATCCTCTTTCGTACATTTTTCTTAACAGGATGTGTGCGTGCGCGCGCGTGTGTGTGTGTATGCGCGTGTGCGTGTGTTTGTGTGTGTGCGCACGTGCGCGCGCGCGTTTGTGCGTATGTGTGTGCGCGAGCGTACGCACACACACACACACACACACACACACACACACACATATATATATATATATATATATATATATACACACATATATATATATACACATATAAGAGGTGTGTGTGTGTGTGTGTGTGTTTATGTGCGTGCGTACGTGCATGGATGTGTATGTGTGTGTTTGTACATGCGCATAAATGCCTCCTGTTGTCCGCACACTCACACGCTGGTCCGCCCCCGCCCCCCGCGGGCTCTTTTGTGCTGTTTTACGCCCGTTCTTTATGTGCGTTTTATACGGGCGCGGGATTTCGAGGATTTGGCGGTGTGCGCGAATTTATTTTGTAGGGACGACCGACCGACCGACCGACCGACCGACCTACCGACCGATCGACAGACAGACCTACCGACCTACTGATCGACCGACCGACAGACAGACCTACCGACTGATCGACCTACCGACAGACAGACCGACCGACCTACTGATCGACCGACCGACAGACAGACCTACCGACTGATCGACCTACCGACAGACAGACCGACCGACCTACAGACTGACCGACCGACCGACCGACCTACCGACCGATCGACAGACAGACCTACTGATCGACCTACCGACAGACAGACAGACATACCGACCGATCGACCGACCTACCAACCGACAGACCTACCAATCGACCGGTCGACCGACCTAACCGACCTGCCGACGACTTGAACCACACAACTTTTGGCCCAGCCAGAAACAAACTCGCCCAAGTTTTCTTAACTTCGTGATTTATTTATTTTTTATATTCTCATCTTTATATTTTTTTTTTATTAATTCATACATCCTCCTTATATGTCGTCGTTATTATCATTATCACTGTCTTCTTCTATTACTAGAAGCTCACTGGCCGAGCGAGTTAGGGCGTCGTTACTTGCGGCGAAGGTCGAGGGGATGGCGGTTCGAACCCTGCCACCGGCGAAGTTGAACCAAGGGCATGGTTCATTAAACTCCACGCTAGAAAGTCCTCTGTGAGGGGCACCATCCTAGCCTCCCGATAGGGGGGGGGGTTTGTGACGTCAAACCATATCATCATCTATCACAAGGCAAATGGTAAGGTTTAATAAAGAAATTTTCGAAAACCAAATCACTGTTTATATATATTCATTACATATCAGTTAATCCATCTACTGTTACTTATATCTTTAATTTATTTTTCTGGCTGCCAATAGGCGATTTAATACAACCCAAGAGGAAACTTATTTTGCAGCATTAACATACAACTTCATACATACATACATATATACATAGATACATACATACATACATATACTTAACATTCTTCAGATTAGCATACAGCATCTTCAAGATATAAGCGCCTCTGTTGAATAAATTCACCTGGCGTTGGCTAAAAATAATATATATAAAGTACGCCAACGTGTAAAGCCACCTAGCCACAGCGACGCCCTTGAAATATTTTATTCTGGCTTTTTTTTCATTTTCTTTTTATTCATGGGACCAGACTCACGACAAAACGAGATCTCAATTAATAAGGGCCTTCCTTCAGCTGAATAAAATAGTTTGGAAAAAGTCAAAATAATATCTGCAAAAAATAAATAAGTAAATAAATAGATAAATAAATAATCGTAACGAGGGAGTTACAGAGATTAACTCGCCCGCCGTTAAGCTAACTCGTTTAAACTCGTCCCTTAACCCTTTAAACTCCGATAACAAGATGTCTTGTCATTTGGTCAAATAAAACAAAAAATCAAAAACACCAAAAGGTTTAATCAAACACCAGAAAAATATGACGTCAGTCCTCGCGCGGTCAAGCCGCATCAGATGATATTCGGATGTACGGGCCGGCGCGAGGCCTACCATATCCGGTTTTTCGTATCTACACCACAAGCGGCTGACACGAGTTGAATGGGTTAACTGTGTTTGTAGACGCAGTTCTCTTTAGCCAACCTCCGAGATCCTCCACGACTGTGATCACGCGTACTTTGTACAGCTGGGGACACAAGTTCCTCCATGGTCCCCATCTTCCAGTGACGGTATCTGGAAGCCTCTGCGCTACCAAAGGAGTGCCAGGTAGACGAATAAAATCGTCTGCCGGCAGCCAGAGTAAAAAGGGGCAAAGTGGTACTCTATAAGACATACATACATACATATACCAAGGCTTTTCCCCCTTACAAGGGAGGTAGCTAAAACGGAAAAGGCATAAAATCACTCCCACCCATTCCATCCCTGAATACACTCCACACCCCTCCACCCTCCCTCTCATCTTAGCACCTCCTGAATGACGGGTCATCCCTGCACCTTGTCCACTGCCCCGGGTCAGAAGCAGTGTCGCAAGACACAGCACATCCACAGCAAGGCCGCTTCATTAAATCGGCGACCCCCCTCTCCGTCCCCCCACACATAAAGGAGAAGGAGGCGAAGTAAATGCCCCTCACAAGCACAACATCCCCCAGTAATACTCTGTTTTCGTCGAGTCTGTCGGCTGGGCAGCAAATAGGATTTACTCCCATCTTTTCATCATCTCCAGCTAACGAGATACTCCCAACTCCCTTCCTTACCTCCCCCCCTACCTCCCTCGCTCCCTCCTTCCCTCACTCGTTTAGTCATTCACTCATTCACTCACTCGTTCACCCACTCACTCGTTCACTCACTCACTCGTTCATCACTCATTCACTCATTCATTCATATCGTTCACTCATTCACTCATATCGTTCACTCATTCACTCACTCGTTCATTCACTCACTCATTCGTTCACTCGATCACTCACTCGTTCACATATTCACTCGTTCACTCACTCACTCCCTCGTTCACTCATCTACTCACACATTCACTTATTCAATAATTCACTCTCCCTCCGTCCCTCTCGTAGCGTTTCAGCTCTGCGGCGCAAGACACGTCTACGGAAACGACGAAAGATGATTAACATCTTCATTCGGCGGTTCGACGTCCTCATTAGCGGCTTCGCCTTTGCTTCGCTCCCTTGTCTTCGTCCTCCTCCTCTTTAATTATTCCCTCCTCTTTATTGCGTCCTCTTTAATTATTCCCTCCTCTTTATTGCGTCCCACACTCGTCTCCTCGCATCTTCCATCTCTCTCTCTCTCTCTCTTTCTCTCTCGCTCTCTCTCTCTCTCTCTCTCTCGGTAATTCTGATCCTTACAAACTTCATCAGTCCACGGCTCGGACTTGGATTCCTCGGTAATCTGTTGTGGTTTTCCACTGACGAAGCTCAACATGTGTTTACATGATAATTTTCATGACAGTCGCATGTAGGATTCGAACCTACTGCTTTCGGTCACCGTAAAATCACCTTCACTGAGGCTTTACCCACTCCACAGAGACCAAAAGCAGTGGGTTCGAATCCTACATGCGACTGTCATAAAAATTATCAGATTAATGTCACTGTCACTAGCGAATTTCTCTCATGTGTATACATGTACACTCATATACACGCTCAAACACACATAAATGATATATATATATATATATATATATATTTATATATAGATATATATCAACCACAATTAATTCTAATTCTAAGCCACCAACGTCGAGGAACTCGAACGGAGGCATACATGCAGAAATTGATACGTTCTACAGCTAAAGATTCGAACCTCCCCTAGCACGTGACAAGTGATAGTGACTTAATAGATTGCGCTATCAAGATATATATATATATATATATATATATATATATTTATATATATATATTCTCGTAGTCTCGTATGGTCAATTTATATATATACATTTATATATATATATATATATATATATATATATATATATATATATATATATATATACATGGACCATACGAGACTACGAGAAAGTATTTTTATAAATACTCAAAAAATGTACTCAAAATAAGTCGAACAAAAGACTTCTCTTCACGAGAAGAATTCGGAGCAATTCAGGCTCCTTGATATCGATCTTGGAAGACGCCGCTGGCTGCTCAAGGGGGACAGTATCGAAATCGATAGAAGACAAGTGTGACCATACAAAGATCCACAGATGCCGGGAATAGCTGGGTTTGCGAGAGACACAACGGATTTGAGACAATAGAGACAGTTCTCTTTTACAGAATATCTCTAAAATTAGGAAAGTCTTCAATATTCGGAACAGAAACCTCAAACCACCTCGAGCTTCTGAACACAAGAACCATTTTTTGAATATTTTTGAAAGGAGATTTTCACACAAAATATTAGTACTTTTGTTTGTTTGTTTGTTTGAATAAAGAAATAAACAAATAGATAAACAGATAAATAAATTGTAATATTTAATCGTGAATGAAAAAAACGAAATATCTTCGACCAGAACTATCTCGTCCTCCCAAAGTGACAAAGAACTTGTTTCGCCAACTGTACTTAATCTCACGCCCCGCCCCGTCCCGCCACGCCCACTCCCCGTCCCCCACCCGCATCCCCAACTTCTCCCCCACCCCCCTAACCCACACACCCGCCAACGCTCTCCCAAGACAAGAGGGGCAGGGAGAGGGTCAGGGAAAGAAGCAGAGATAGGGAAACGGGGAGGAAGAAGAATGGGGGAAAGGGATGGGGGAAAGGGATGAGAGAGAGGGATGGGAAGGGGAGATGAGAGAGAGGGAGGAGAGAGAGGGAGAAGAGAGAGGGAGGAGAGAGCGGGAGGAGAGAGCGGGAGGAGAGAGCGAGGAGAGAGCGGGAGGAGAGAGCGGGAGGAGAGAGAGAGGGAGGAGAGAGGGAGGAGAGAGGGGGGAGAGGCGGGGAGAAGAGAGAGGGAGGTGAGGGATGGAAGGGGAGAGAGACGGAAGAGAGGAAGGGGAGAGAGGAGAGGGATGGGAGGGGAGAGAGAGACAGGAGAGAGGAAGGGGAGAGAGGGGAGGGAGAGAGGACGGGGATTCAGCATCGAGTTTTGTCAAATTTGTTTTCGGCAAAAATCGCCCGAAAAGTGACCCTCTTGATTATAACAACAAAACCAGACAATCATATTCGGTTTCAATGGAGATCTTGAACAAAGAAAAAATAAATAAATAAATAAATAAATAAATAAAGATTAAAAAATTAAAATAGAAATGAAAATTAAATAAATAAACAAATGCCACATTGGCAACCAGAATAGAAATCACCCGAAGAAAGACAGAGTAAAAGACTTCGTGGACAGCCGGAGCCCGTGGCAGTCACTGGACACCACCGTGGATCGTCTCTCCGCGCCCTTCATGCTCACGTGTCGGGGACCAATCCGAACCCAAAACAACAACAAAGGAAAATGCCGAATCTCACGAGTCAGCAATTTAGGAGCCGAGTCGCACCATTGGGCCATTCAGGGTGGGGAGGAGGGGCGGGGGGGAGGAGGATGGGGAGAAGGGGAGGGGGAGGGGGAAGGGGAGGAGGGGAAGGGAAGAAGGGGAAGGGGAGGAGGGAAGGGGAGGAGGGGATGGGGAGGAGGAAGGAAGGGGAGGAGGAAGGATGGGGAGGAGGAAGGAAGGGGAGGAGGAAGGGGGAAGGGGGAGGAGGGAAAGGGAGGAGGAAGGGAAAGAGGAAAGGGAGGAGGAGGGAAGGGGAGGAGGAGAGGAAAGGGAAAGAGGAAGGGGGAAGGGGAGGAGGAAGGAAGGGGAGGAGGAAGGAAGGGGAGGAGGAAGGAGGGGGAGGAGGAAGGAAGGGGAGGAGGAAGGAAGGGGAGGAGGAAGGAAGGGGAGGAGGAAGGAAGGGGAGGAAGAAGGGGGAGGGGAGGAGGAAGGAAGGGGAGGAGGGAGGGGGAAGGGGAGGAGGAGGGAATGGGGAGGAGGGAATGGGGAGGAGGGAAGGGGGAGGAGGGAAGGGGGAGGAGGGAAGGGGGAGGAGGGAAGGGGGAGGAGGGAAGGGGGAGGAGGAAGGAGGAAGGGTAGGAGGAGGAAGAGGGAAGGGGAGGAAGGGGAGGGGGAAGGGGAGGGGGAAAGGGAGGGGGATGGAGAAGATATGAGGGGAGGAGGGAGAGGGGGGATAGAGGAGAGGAGAGAAGAGGAGAAGGGGTGGGAAAGAGGGGAAAAGTGGAAGAGGGGAGAAGGGTAGGAGAGAGAAGGGGAGGAGGGAGAGGGGGTAAGAAGGGAGAAGGGGAGGAGGGGGAGATAGAAAGGAAGGAAGGGAGAGGGAAAGAGGGGAGGAGGGATGGTGAGGTAGAAAGTGGGAGAGGGGAAGAGGGGAGGTGGGAGGGGAGAAGGTAGGAAAGAGGAGAGAGGTGAAGAGGTGAGGAGGGTGAGGAGGGACGGGGGTGGTAGAGAGTGAGAGAGGGGAAGAGGGGAAGAAGTGGAAGAGGGGAAGAGCCAAGGAGGGACGAGGGGAAAGGTAGAAGGTAGAATATGGGAAGAGGGGAAGAAGGAGAGAGGGACAGGGGGGAAGGGGGAGAGGGGAAGAGCCGAAGAGGGCCTGGGGGGGAGGGTAGGAAGTGGAAGATGGGAAGAAGGAGAGGAGGGACGGGAGGAGGGGAAGGAGGGAAGTGGAAGATGGGAAGAAAGGGAGGAGGGACGGGAGGAGGGAAAGGGGGGAAGTGGAAGATGGGAAGATGGAGAGGAGGGACGGGAGGAGGTGAAGGAGGAAAGTGGAAGATGGGAAGGAGAGGAGGGACGGGAGGAGGGGATGGGGGGAAGTGGAAGATGGGAAGAAGGAGAGGAGCGACGGGAGGGGGGAGGGGGGTAAGGGGGTGTAAGAAGGTTCTCAGAAGACCCCCATTTGGTCGAGCCGAAGGGGGGGGGGAGACTTCCGAGAAGAACCTTCAGGGTCTGGAACCTGGAAGGGCCCAGCAGAAGCTTCGCTTAACCCAGACCAATGTCCAATGACCTTCAACTCGGCGACGCACTTGACTAACTTTGTTCTGGCGAAAGGTGGGAGAGTTTAAGCGGTTTTTGGGTACTGGGGAAGGGGTGGACACCGGCGTGAAGGTGCTTTCAATCGATCGAGACCCCAATCTTCATTACAACTCACCTTTCCCCTCCTCTTCGATGGGAAAAAAACCAACAAGACGTCACTCTAATAAAGGGGGCACATTCAAACGAGTTTTTGACATTATTTCGACAGGGAAATCATCATTGAGTTCGCAAATACATGTACATGTACTGGTCCACGGTGACACACCCATGTAATTGTGTGTGTGTGTGTGTGTGTGTGTGTGTGTGTGTGTGTGTGTGTGTGTGTGTGTGTGTGTGTGTGTGTGTGTGTGTGCGGACACGTAATTTCGTGCGTCAATGTGTGCGTACGAATGTGCGTGCGTGTTTGTGTGCGAATGTGTGTGCGTATCTGTATGTGAACATGTGTGCGCGCCTGTGTATGGACGTTTGTGTGCATGAACATGTGTGCGTGCGTACGTGTGTACGTACGTACATGTGTACGTGCGTACATGTGAGTGTATGTGCACATGTACGTACATGTATGTGTTCGTGTGTACACATGTACGTGTGTACCTGTGTACGTGTGTACCTATGTACGTGTGTACCTGTGTACGTGTGTGCCTGTATACGTGCGTATGTACATGTGTGCATGTGCGCCTTTAGATGCACGTGTAGGTTGTAAACTTGTAAATAAATGTTCAGTTGTTCCTTGAGAACGGGTTTATCTGGGACTTGTACTTGAAAAGTTACACTTACGTGTGATATTGGATGCAAGCTATACACGTAAGTGCCACATTTGGCACATAAATAAAAAAATATATATTATTACCTGCTATTATTACTTATCATTACCGTTGCCATTACCTCTACATACTACATTACCTTTATCATCATTATCGATAACGTTATTATTGAAAATATTACCCATTTCTAACATACTATCTATACTACGTCAACACTTTTATCGTTCAATAAATGATCTATTTCTTGGTAACTCGTCTAACTTGCAGCTATTTGACATATTTTTTGATTACAAAGTAGGAGCATGCGAACAGGAGACCTTTTGGTCCATAACTAGGTCGGATGCGAAAAAATATATAATAATAAATAAATAAATAAATAAAAATTATAATATAATGATAGATAAAATAAATAGATAAATACATAAATAGGTAAAGTTAAATAATAAACAAACAGGTAAATAGTAAATAATAATAAATTGACAGATAAATAATACTAAATGATAACCAATCAAATAATAATAGACAAACAGACAAATAATAACACATAAACAAATAATATAAAATAAATGTCAGTCATTACAGCATCTTGCTTAGGTGTTTACCTAAACGAATCTTAAAGCTTCGAACTGAACTACATGGCACTGCCTCTGCAGGAAGTTTATTCCATTCATTAACTACACGGTTGGCGAAGTTGTTTCTACCCACTTCCAAATCAAATCTATTTCCTGACAGTTTGACCTTTTCCATTCACTCCCACCCTTAGACTTGCCTACGATACGAAACCTCGTATCCCTCGTTCTGGGTCATCTGCTTCTTGAGGTCATTCAGTCGCTTATCGACGACCCGACCCGCATCGTCTTCGTCTGCTCTATGGGCAGAGACACCCCCACCCACCCCCTACCCTCTTCACAGAGTTTTAGCAATCCCATTCCTCCTCCTCCTCCTCTTCCTCTTCCTTCTCCTCTTCCTTCTCCTCTTCTTCCCACTCCTCCTTGTCTTCTTCCTCCTCCTCCTCTTCCTCCTCCTCCTCCTCTTCCCCCTCTTCCCATCCTTCCTCCTCCTCTATCTCATCACCCTTCTCTTACTCCACCTCACTTTTCTACTTCTACTACTATACTATACTATTACTATTACTACTACTACTACTACTACTACTACTTCTACTACTACTACTACTACTCGGCTACTCTCCCTTTTACTTCTCCTTCACCTCACCATTTTTCTCAATTTTCCTCTCTTCCTTCTCCTTCTCCTTGCCCTTCTCCTCCTCCACCTCACCCTTCTTCTCTTCCACCTCCTCAGCTTCCTTCACTTCCTCCTCCTTATCCTCCTTCTTCTTCTCCTCCTCCTCCTCCTTCTCTCCTCCTCCACTTCTCACCCTCCTTCTCTTCCTTCTCCTCGCTCTTCATCTCGTTCTTCTCCTCCTAATCCTTCTTAACCTCGTCTTCCTCACCCTTCTCTCCTCCTCTTCACCCCTCTTCATCTCATCTTCCTCCTCACCTTTCTTCTTCCTCTTCCTTCTCCTCCTCCTCCTCTTCCGCTACCTCTCTACCTCCAAATCACTTCATGTGCCTGTGACCACACACACACACACACACACACACACACACACACACACACACACACACACACACACACACTTACACACATTTCTTTTCGCAGCCTTACATCTCCCAAGCATCAACAAGAAAGCTTTAGAATCTTAATATCATTCGAGTTCAAAGTTTTGTAAAACTCTGCCTTCGAGTGAAGACTTAACTTGGAAGCTTCTCTCTTCGTTGCGAGATTATCTGTCATAATTTGTGAAGGTCTTTCAGATTCGTTCTGAAGGTCAAAAAGAAGGGCTTTTGAAAAAAAAATTCTTATATTTTAGCAACGATATCAGAATAAGAGAATATATACATTACTTATACACACTTGTTCATATGTACACATGTATGTTTATATATATATATATATATATATAGACGCGCGCGCGTGTGTGTGTGTGTGTGTGTGTGTGTGTGTGTGTGTGTGTGAATATGTGTGTGCATGTTTTTATACTTTCTTCGCCTCTCTTTGAATTAAGTCGCTGAACGAAGAAATAAAACAAAGGTCGAGGAGGAAGGACACTGGAGACGAAGGACGAGTCCAAGTCAGGACCTTTTTATTCTCAACAAATTAATAAAATCGCCAGACGACAGCAAGGACGAAAATATGTACAGGAGTCATTTATCGTAGTTCTAAAATGTCCTTATTTATAAAAATAACTATTTATCCTGTTTATTTTTGTATCCAGCCTCTTTATGGGACAAATGGTCTCTTGTCTTCTGCAGCGCCTTTCATACACAGTATCCATCTCTGAGTTTCTCCTCTTCTCGCCTTCTCATCCATCTCCATCCTCCTCCAGTTCTCTCGGTCAAAGCTGATTCTGAGATTCTCGAGCATTGGCTGTTTTTACGGGAGCGGCTTACTAAGCCTGTCCTCCCACCCCTCTTCCTTTATCCGGGCTTGGGACCGGCATGCGAAGTGGCGAACCAGCTCCCCAATTGAATGAAACCTGGCGTTTAACAAATCCA
This sequence comes from Oratosquilla oratoria, assembly GCF_046742065.1. Classification (NCBI taxonomy): domain Eukaryota; kingdom Metazoa; phylum Arthropoda; class Malacostraca; order Stomatopoda; family Squillidae; genus Oratosquilla; species Oratosquilla oratoria. Next base: position 63,802,930 of record NC_134795.1, read on the forward strand.
TACACATGGATATAGCGTCAACACATGAACTGATGAAAATCGTCTGTCAGTGTGTTACAAAAGTAGATAATTCCTTTCACGGGTCTCCTCCGAACCAGAAGAACCTTCTGATACACAAAGTTCTCCTTCAAGGAGTCTATCTTGGTTGAACACACGAACTGATGAAAATCGTCTGTCAGTGTGTTAAAAAAGTTAATAATTCCTTTCACGGGTCTCCTCCGAACCAGAAGAACCTTCTGGTACACAAAGTTCCCCATCAAAGAGTCTGTCTTGGTTGAACACATGAGCTGATGAAAATCCTCTGTCAGTGTGTTAAAAAAGTTAGTAATTCCTTTCACGGGTCTCCTCCGAACCAGAAGAACCTTCTGGTACACAAAGTTCCCCATCAAAGAGTCTGTCTTGGTTAACACCGGATGATCTTCTTCAGCTTTGAGAAACTCCTTAACTCTTTCATGGGGGCAACTCCACTGACTTACACTCCGAGTCTAGTCTACCATAGAGTTGAAAGGGTTAAGGACTTCAATCAGACCCCGGCCCCACCCCGCCCCCGAAACGTCTTCATCCCGAATGTCAATCCAAACCCTCTCGCTTAGGCTCACATCAACTCTCCACTGCTTGACTGCTCCTTTCCATCTCTACTCTTATCTGCCCCCCCCCCCGCAGTTCATGGGAGGATGGTTAGCGGACCTTCCTCGCTGAGGGAATGTGGGAGTTGTTTGAGTTCCCGTGTGGTTTCGTTCCTCTACCCATCCCTCCCTCCTTCACTCCCTAACTCCCTCCCATTCTTTCCCTACAACCCTCCCTCCCTCCCACCTTCCCCTTACCCCCTACCCATTCCTCCCTCCTTCACTCCCTGACTCCCTCCCATACCCTCCCCTTACCCCCTACCCTACCCATTCCTCCCTCCTTCACTCCCTAACTCCCTCTCATTCTTTCCTTGCTACCCTCCGTACCTCCCTCCCTCCTTCCCACCTTCCTCTCACCCCCTACCCATCCCTTCCTCCTTCACTCCCTAACTCCCTCTCATTCTTCCCTTGCTACCTTCCGTACATCCCTCCCTCCCTCTCTCCTTCCCTTTACCCCCTACCCATCCCTCCCTCCTTCACTCCCTAACTCCCTCCCATTCTTCCCATGCTACCCTCCGTATATCCCTTCCTCCCTCCCACCATCCCCTTACCCCCTACCCACCCCTCCCTCCTTCACTCCCTAACTCCCTCCTATGCTTCCCTTGCTACCCTCCATACTTACCTCCCTCCCTCCCACATTCCTCGCCTCCCCCCTCGTTTCCACCTACTTCCGTTCCTCTCTGCTTCCCTCCAATATTCCACATAGTACCCTCCGTACTTCCCTCCTTCTCTTTCTCCACCTCCTTCCACCTTCCTCGCTCCCAGCTTCCACTTCCCTCGCTCCTACATTCCACCTCCCTCCCTCCCTGCCTTTCTTAATCCTCTACACAATGTTGTCCTGCAAGAAGGACGTCAGAGAGAATCAGCTCCCTGGAGCCCATCTTCAAAATCCTTCTACATCTTCGCTTCCATTTGGAGGTGCAACCATGATAGGCTGACCTTCAGTCCTCGGACTGGGACTGAGATCTCTCTGTGAGAATTCATACCTGCCTAACGGGAAAAATAGAAGGAAAGAGGGCAAGAGGGCAAGGGGGCAAGAGGGCAAGAGGAAGACCACGCACAAAATATGTATACGGGCAAAGGACATCTGTAGGAGAAATAACAAATGCCATCTTGTTAAGAAGATCCATGTGCAGACAGGAATAGAGCTCCATGGTGGCCAACGTTCAAGTCGATACAACACCCCGTTAAGTAAGCACGTGTTCACTTTATCACCGGCAAGAGATTTCATTGAAGTTAAGTATATCCATCGCTGTCTCAGTCACTTTGTGTTCTCTGATGATGTCTTAAAACAGACGAAAAAAGATAAATTATTTTGAGTTTCTTTCAATTAACAGTTGGATCCGTTTTATTACTTTTGTATATTAGCTGCCGTCAGACGATTTTATTCAGATACAGCAAGACCATGAAGGGTGATAATGGACATGCACTTACTCCACACAAGAAGACTCGTCGCCGGTTTTCGGGACTCCTTGTGTGGAGGATATAGAAGGCATACATTAGCCCCAATGTTGGTTTCAAAAATGGCCGAAGAACCACTGTCAACTGCTGGCTTACAGTCAGCTAAATTATCTGCAAAAATTAACTTATCTCCCACCCTCCCACTCTACTCCCATCCCTCCCCTTCTCACCTCCCACTTTTCCTCCCATCCCACACTCCCATCCTCCTTCACCCTTCTTTCACTCCCTCTCTCTCTCCTCTTCTCCCTCCCTCCTTCCCTCCTCCTCTCCCTCCCTCCTTCCCCTCTCCCTCCCTCCTTCCCCTCTCCCTACCCCTCCCCCTTTTCCTCCTTCCCCCTCTCCCTCCCTCCTTCCCTCCCCACCTCTCCCTCCCTCCTTCCCTCCCCACCTCTCCCTCCCTCCTTCCCTCCCCACCTCTCCCTCTTTCCTTCCCTCCCCCTCTCCCTCTCCGCCCCTCCCCCTCCCTCCCTCCTTCCCTCCCCTCTCTCCCTCTCCCTCCCTCCTTCCCCTTCTCCCTGTCTTCCCTCGCCCTCTCCCTCCACCCTCTCCCCCCACAGCAAGTCTCTCTTATCCACTCCAGTGATCCTTAAGTCCAGGTTTCCGTGTACTGTTGTCTCGAGAGGCTATGGCACCGCGACGTCATTCTACGAACTCGCATTGGCTCCGCCGACCTACAATTATATAACTACGCTAATGAGTGTGTTTGCATGGAGGGTGGGGAAGGAGGAGGAGGAGGAGGGATAGAAGGACGGATAAGAGGAGGAGGAGGAGGAGGAGGAGGAGAAGGGAGATGAGGAGGAAGATGAGGAGGAGGAGGAAGAGGAGGAGGAGAAGGAGAGAGAGGAGGAGGAGAAGGGAGATGAGGAGGAAGATGAGGAGGAGGAGGAAGAGGAGGAGGAGAAGGAGAGAGAGGAGGAGAAAGAGGAGGAGGAAGAAGAAAAATGAAGAGGAAGAGAAGGAAAAGGAAGTGGAAGAGAAAGAGTAAGAGGAAGAGGAAGAGGAAAAGGAAGAAGAGGAGAAGGAGGAGTGGTAAGAAGAGGAGGACGAGGAGAAGGAAGAGGATGGAGGGGAAGAAGAGGAATTCTTAGATGGGTTATATAGACAGAAGAAGAACGTATCTACAGTAGTGGCCAGGGTTGGAGGCAAAAGGGGGGAAATGACAAAAAGGAGAGAAATAACAAATAAAAAAGGAAGAGTGATGAAGATGGAAAAGAAGGAGAGAAAGAGAGAAAGAGAAAGAGAGAGAGAGAGAGAGAGAGAGAGAGAGAGAGAGAGAGAGAGAGAGAGAGAGAGAGAGAGAAGTGAGAGGTGAGAGAGAGAGCGAGAGACAACTTCGCGGCACCTCCTCCGCCCCCCCCACCCCTCTATCGCTCCTCCTCCTCCGCTCCCCCATCCACTTTCCCTCCTCCTCCGCTCCCCATCCCCTCCTCCATTCCCTCTCCCCCCCTCTGCTCTCCCTCTTCCTCCGCTCTCCCTCCTCCTCTACTCCCCTCTTCTCCGGTCTCTCCTCCTCCACTTCCCCCCTCCGCTCTCCCTCCTCCTCCGCTCTTTCCTCCTCCATACCCCCTCGCCCCCCCTCCCCCTGGGGGTAGCGAAAGGGTTCATGACACCTGAGAATGTTCCCACCTGAGCTTCCTCTCCGGATGCCTCCCCCCGTGACTTGCGGTTAAGTATAAACAATTGCGGAGGCGGTTGCGGAGGCGGTTGCGGTGGCGGTTGGGGGGAAGGGGAGGAAGAGTGATGGAGTTGGTGTGGGGGTGAGTTACGGTCACTCTTGCGGGTACTCGAACCCGGAGTTAAACAAACATATCTTCCGTTGTTGGGTATCCAGTGAACTTTTAAGTGTTGGAAGTTCACCTTGTAATTATTTGTACAATGAGAGAAATTCGCTAATAACAGCAACATTAATCTGATCATTTTATTGACAGTTGCAGGTAGGATTCGAACCCACTGCTTTCGGTCACCGAGCCTTTATCCACTCCACCACAGAGACTATAAAATCCTCGAATCTTACTAATGCAACATAAAAAAAAAAAAAAAAGAAAAAAAAAAAAAAAGTTTTAGCGAAGTTATATCACGGGTCAGGTCTGCTGATTGCCCACTATTGTATACGTGAATAATCTTTATTTGTTTATTTTTATTCATTTTCTATTTCTATCATTTTGTTCCGCATCCGACCTAGTTATGGACCAAAATGTCTCCTGTCGGCATGCTCCGCCTTTGTAATCCTTTGTGTAGATGATGGATGTAGTCAGAGACAGAGGGGCAGAGAGACACTGAAGGACCCCTAAAGCAAGAAAGTCAATAGATCAAAAAGTGTCTTAAACTCTGAGAGAAACGTATTCCGGCAGAAACTTCCCAATCGTCAGGAAGCCAAAGAACGAAAGTCAAGCCAACCGCGAGGTCGTGGACAGTTAAGAAATTTTATTTTGGTTAATCCTGGGTGATTCTATTTAATTAAGAGAAAATTCCACAGCTCAAAGAAAGGATTACAAAGGATTACAAAGGCTTAGCATGCCGACAGGAGACCTTTTGGTCCATAACTATGTCGGATGCGAGAAAAATTATAAAAAGAAAAATAAATAAATAAAATATATTATAAATATTGAAAAATAAAATAAATAAATAAATATATGCATAGGTATAGCTAAATAATAAAGAAACAGGAAGAAACAGGAAGAAAGGGACACAAAGAACGAAATATTTAAGTCTCCCCTGTCGTCTTCAAGAATTATGCTTCCTTGCCGGCTCCCAGTTCACCCCCTCGTTCCGTCTCCACATCATGCTCAGATTTAATGACCCATCACTGGGCCGGTCTATTCTTTGGGGATTACACAGCCTCTGCACCTCACCATGATGGTCTAATGTGGCTTGATGAGGTTGTATGGCTGGTGAAAAGTGCATTTTTAAATGATTTAATTTTTTTTTCGAATTCATACTTTTGTCTTGGAAGGGCCTCTTAGCCCTCTGGTCCGCACACGCTATAACTATGGTTTCTTGTTTAATAGGGGCAGTAGAATGAGATTGTGAATGTGAAGAAGACTTGTTTAGAATGTTTTTGAATATATATTTAAAAAAAGCAAATAAACAAAAGAACAGAAAATAAAATGAAATAGCCACAGAGGGTCACTCCATAAAAGAAAAGAGAAAAAAACAAAAAAACATGAAGAGCTTAGACTCTTCTTTTTCAGCTCAGTTGTCGATGTTGAGGTACTTTGATGTGTGTGTGTGTATATATATATATTTTTTTCTTTCTTTTTCTTTTTCTTAAGACCAACTCAGAGGCAGGTGGAAAGGTATTAAGGGAAAAGGATTCCAGAGCCTCCCGCTGGAAGGACTAAAAGTCATCGTACCGACTGACCCTGGCGAAAGGTAATTCCACAGAAATGCCGCTTGCATGTGCCCTTTCCTGGCCTTACGTAAAAGTAATCGCATTAATGTCACCATGCGTGCGCTCATGCCAAGAATATTTCTGTTGCAAAGCTCTAATCCCACCCAACGACCATACAAGCGGAACCCTACGGCACCCAAATCCAACTACAAATCTTAGACAGGGACAGACAGTTGTGAAAGTCCGGCAATGAGTTTCTGTCTAGAATCACGAGAACATACATGGATATAAACTCTCCTAATGGGATTCGAACCCTCGCCTGAGCGGCTTGTTTTTAATAAGACGAAGGCCGTACCATCGTGCTACCACGGCCTTCGTCTTATAAGAAGCAAGCTACTTAGGCGAGGGTTCGAATCCCAGTGGGAGAGTTATTTTCTAAATGTCATATTGACACAAACACACACACACACACACACACACACATACATATATATATATATATATATATATATATTATATAGTATATATATATATATTATTATATATACAGTATATATATATATATATATATATATATATATACATACATACATATACCAAGGCTTTTTCCCCCTTACAAGGGAGGTAGCCAAAAAGGAAAAGGCATAAAATCACTCCCACCCATTCCATCACTGAATACACTACACATCCCTCCACCCTCCCTCTTATTTTGGGACCTCCTGGATGACGGGTCATCCCTGCACCTTGTCCACTACCCTGGGTCAAAAGCAGTGTCGCAAGACACAGCACATCCACAGCAAGGCCGCTTCATCAAATCGGCGACCCCCCTCTCCGTCCCCCATTGCATAATATATATATATATATATATATATGATTATAGAAAAAAAATACATATACCAAAGGCTTTTTCTTCCCCCTTACACGGGAGGTAGCCAAAAATCAAAGGCATGGAAACCACTCCCACCCATTCCATCCCCTACATACTCCACTCCCCCCCCCCTCCTAGAGCTAGAGCTTTTCGACCCGATGCCCTTTCTTAAAGATTTTGCTCTGACTAATATTAAGCAATTTCACTCAAACCTAAGATTCCTATGTAAAAGGGTTAACCCATCTTAACCCCTTCCACCCAATGGCATCCGTTATAGATTCTGTTCCATCTAGCGTTCAGCAATCTTATCTAGATAAAGCTCTGAGCATGACGTTGTTAGATTAAGCAAAACTAGCCAAGAAATGTCGACTACCCGTTCATCTCCTGACTTAAGACCTCAGAATTAGCTTTAGCCAAAATCCCTTGAGATGTTTTGCTTGAATATGACAGCCATCTTGTGCTGCATATACATACTGTGCAAATTCCACTCTGGCCGAGTACTACGTATAGAGTTGCACTAACGATCACCCAAATAGGGGGTAAATTAAACCCATTGCCGTTAATGTTGCATTCAACTGTGGATGATATGTCACTCTGTCCATTTTCTGTGCCAAATCCCATTTTCATTATAGGGTAGAAATGGATCTGGGATTAAGCTTGGACTCTGACAGGGCATATACAGAGATAGCGCTCTATCTCACTCGGCTAAACTGTTGCGATTATATCAACTGCACATTACCGTGCAATTAATTCAAAATTAATGAGGGAGCCATGAAATTATTATTATACATTATTCTGGAAAGATTTGGTCAATACCCAATGCAAGCTGGGATCCACTGAGTTAAAACATATCCAGCTCCACACCACCCCGTGGAATAGATAAGATAAAATAAGCTCTAATACACACACGCACACACACACACATAACACACATACATATTATATATGTATATATATATATATATATATATATATATATAATCTTGATAGTGCAATAGGCTAAGTCACTATCACTTGTCACGTGCTAGCGCAGCTTCGAGTCCTTGGCTGTACCACGTTTTAATGTCTTCATTTATGCCTCCTCGAGTTTGTCGATGTTAATGGCTTAGAATTAAAATGAATTGTGGCTGATAAATGTATATATATATATATATATGTACACATACATACATAAAAATTATACACACATAACATCACGATCTATCGAGAGACGGAAATTTCCCTCTATGACGCCAATGCCCCGAGCGAGATGAAGACCTCATCAACAAGAACCTCAGTGACGTCCAGCCCTCCCGGATCCGCCGCGGGACAACGTGTTAACACGAGCTGCATTACCCAGGTTGAAAGGATGAAAGGCCACTAAGGGTCTGGTGACAACGCAGATGTAAAAACGTTAATCCTCCTTGGCGCCCGGTGCTGGTGGTAGTGGTGGTGGTTGTTGTTGTTGTTGTTGTTGTTGTTGTTGTTGTTATGGTGGTGGTGGAGGTGGTGGTGGGGGTGGAGGGAGGTGGAGGGAGGGAGGGAGGGGGAGGGAGAAAAGGGCAGGATGACAATAAACGGTCGGGTCTATGAAACAGGGAAAGAGAGGTACAGAGGTGAAAAAAAGAGAAAAAAGGGTGAAAGAGAGAGCAAGGAAAAGAAAGAAGAAAGAAAAAGTTGAAAAAAATAAAGGAGGGAGGGAGAGATATATAGAGAGTGAGGGGGGAGAGAGAGGGCCAGAGGGAGATGGAGGGGGAGGGAGGGATAGAGGGAGGGAGGGAGAGAGCGAGAGAAGAGAGAGAAAGAGAAGAGTGAGAGAGAGAGAGAGAGAGAGAAAGAGAAGAGAGGGAGAGAGGGGGGCACCAGAGCCTCAAGAGAGGAACAATATATATATATATATATATATATATATATATATATATATGTGTGTGTGGGTGTGTGTGTGTGTGTGTGTGTGTGTGTGTGTGAGTGTCTGTGTGTGCGTGTGTATGTGTGTGTGTGTTCTCTAAGCCAAGTAGGGCAGCTTCGAGTACATACACAGGAAACGAATGAAAACAAATAAAAAAACAAACGTGGCCGCTAAAAGTTCTGTTTCGTCGAAACTCAAAAAGTGATACAGACTACACCATAGCGAGGACGGGGGTTAGAGGGAGAGGGGGAGACGGGGGGAAAGGGGGAGACGGGGGGAAAGGGGGAGAGAGGAAGAGGGGAGAGCGGGAAAGGGAAAGAGGGGGAGAAATGGGGAGAATGAGAGTGGGGAGAAGGGGAGTGGGGAGGAAAGGGGAGAAGGGGAATGGGGAGAAAGGGGGGAGAGGGGCACGGAGGAGAGGGGGAGAGGGAGAGAAATGGGGAGAGGGGGAGAGGGCGGGAAAGGGGGAGAGGGAGAGAAATGGGGAAAGGGGGGAGAGGGGGAGAGAGGGGAGTGGGGCAAGGAGGAGATGGGGAGAGGGGGAGAAATGGGGAGAATGAGAGAGGGAGAAGGGGAGTGGGGAGGAAAGGGGAGAAGGGGAGTGGGGAGAAAGGGGGAGAGGGGTACGGAGAGGGGTACGGAGGAGAGGGGGAGAGGGAGAGAAATGGGGAGGGGGGCAAGGAGGAGAGGGGGAGAAATGGGGCAAGGAAAGAGAGGGGAGAGGGGCAAGGAGGAGAGGGGGAGAGGGGGAGAAATGGGGAGAATGTGAGAGGGGAGAAGGGGAGTGGGGAGGAAAGGGGAGAAGGGGAGTGGGGAGAAAGGGGGAGAGGGGTACAGGGGAGAGGGAGAGAAATGGGGAGGGGGGCAAGGAGAGGGGGAGAGGGGGAGAAATGGGGCAAGGGGAGAGAGGGGAGAGGGGCAAGGAGGAGAGGGGGAGAGGGGGAGAAATGGGGAGAATGTGAGAGGGGAGAAGGGGAGTGGGGAGGAAAGGGGAGAAGGGGAGTGGGGAGATAGGGGGGAGAGGGGCACGGAGGAGAGGGGGAGAGGGAGAGAAATGGGGAGAGGGGCAAGGAGGAGAGGGGGAGAGGGCGGGAAAGGGGGAGAGGGAGAGAAATGGGGAAAGGGGGAGAGAGGAGAAATGGGGAGAGGAGAGAGGGGAGAGGAGGAGAAGGTGGGAGAGGGGGAGAAGAGGGATGGAGGAAAGGTATTACAAATTGAGACAGGAAAAAAAATGGTATAAAATACAGAGGGCAAAAGATGAATTGAAAAAGAAGAGAAAATGGAAAGGATATGGATAAATAAAATAAACAAACAAATAAATAAATAAAACAGATAAAATGGAAACTTGCGTACACCAGCAGCTGACAAAAATAAATAAATAAATATATGAATAAATAAATAAAAATGGAGAAAAAATAAAAATAAAATAAAATGAAATAAAGGAATTGAGGTGGCGCACAAAAGAAAGAAAGAAAAAACGAAAAAGAAAAAGACTGGAAGAGGAATGAACGAAAAGGAGAAAAAAAAATTGAGTTCGGAAATGGAGCAACAGAAGAGAAAATAGCGCGAGGACATGGGGGTCGAGAGGAAGATGGGAAGATGGGAGGAGGAAGGGAAGAGGAAGGGAGGAGGAGGGTGGGAGGAGGAAGATGGGAAGATGGGAGGAGGAAGGGAAGAGGAAGGGAGGAGGAGGGTGGGAGGAGGAAGGGAGGAAGGTGGGAGTGTGGGAAGAGGAAGGGTGGAGGGTGGGAGGAGGAAGGGAGGAGGGTGGGAGTGTGGGAAGAGGAAGGGTGGGGGTGGGAGGGTCGGAGGAGGAAGGGAGGAGAAGAGGACAGGAGGAAGGAAGGACTGGAGGAGGGGAGGATTGGAGGAGGGAAGGACGGGAGGAGGAGAGGACGGGAGGAGAAGAGGAGAAGAGGAGAAGAGGACAGGAGGAGGGGAGAACAGGAGGAGAATAGAACGGGAGGAGGGAAAGACAGGAGGAGGAGAGAACGGGAGGAGAAGAGGACGGGAGGAGCAGGGGAGGACGGGAGGAGCAGGGGAGGACGGGAGGAGGGGAGGACGGGAGGAGGGGAGGACAGGAGGACTGAAGGAGGGGAAGAGGGGAGGACGAGAAGACAGGAAGAGGGGGTGAGGGAGGAGGGGAGGAGGGGAGGATAGGAGGACGGGAGGAGAGGAGGACGGGAGGAGGGGAGGACAGGTGGACGGGAGGACTGGAGGACTGGAGGACGGGAGGATTGGAGGACGGGAGGAAGGGAGGAGGGGAGGATAGGAGGAAGGGAAGACAGGAGGAGGAATGGATAACATTATCAGTATGAGAAATCATTTACAGGAAGAAGGGGCTGTCACACTCCAAGAAGATTGGATAGAACGTGGAGGAGGAGGAGGAGGAGACGGAAGGGAGAGAGGGAGAGAGGGATAGGAGGAGACGGGGATAGAGGAAGAAAGGGAGAGAGGGACAGAGGGAGAGGGATAGAAGGAGACGGGGATAAAGGAAGAGAGGGAGAGAGGGAGACGGGAATAGATGGAGAAAGGGAAAGAGGGAGGCGGGGATAGAGGGAGACTGAAGAAGAGATTGAGGGAGTGAGATAGGGAGGCAGGGTGGGAGTGACAGAGGGAGGGAAAGAAGGAGGGAGGGAAAGAGGGAGTGGGGAAAGAGGGAGGGGGAAAGAGAGAGGGGGGAAAGAGGGAGTGGGGGAAAGAGGGAGGGAGGGAAAGAAGGAGGGGGAAAGAGGGAGTGGGGAAAGAGGGAGGGAGGGAAAGAGGGAGTGGGGGAAAGAGGGAGTGGGGAAAGAGGGAGTGGGGAAAGAGGGAGGGAGGGAAAGAGGGAGGGAGGGAAAGAGGGAGGGAGGGGAAAGAGGGAGGGAGGGAAAGAGGGAGGGAAAGAGGGAGGAGGGAGGAAAGGTGAAGAAAGAAAAAAAAAAATGAATAATCGTGTGGATTAAAGAAGGAGATAGGAGAGAAAAGAAGAGAGAGAGAGAGAGAGAGAGGGAGAGAGGGGAGAGGAGAGAGAGAGAGGAGAGAAGGAAGAATAAGCGAGAGCGAGAGGAGAAGAGGAGAGAGAGAGAAGGAGAAAAGAGGGGAGAAGCGAGAGGAAGAGGGGAGGGAGAGGAAGAGGAAGGAGGAGTGGAAGAAAGAGAAGGGGAAGAGGGGTGAGGAGGAGGAGGAGAGGAAATGAAAGAGGAATGGAAGGAGGACGAAGAGGAGGGGGACGAAGAGGAGGAGGAATTGGAGGAAGAGGAGGAGGATGAAGAGGAGGAATAGGAGGATGAAGAGGAGGAGAAAGAGGAGGAATAGAAGGAAGAGGAGGAGGAAGAGGAGGAGGAAGAGGATGATGAAGAGGAGGAAATCGATGAAGAGGAGGAGGAAGAGGAGGATAAAGAGGAAGAGGAAGAGGAGGAGGATAAAGAGGAGGAGAAAGAGGAGAATGAAGAGGAGGAGGAGTAGAAGTAGGAGGAATAGAAGGAAAAGGAGGAGAAAGAGGAGGAGGAAGAGGAGGATGAAGATGATGATGAAGAGGAGGAGGAAAGTGATGAAGAGGAGGAAGAGGAGGAAAGTGATGAAGAGGAGGAGGATGAAGAGGAGGATGAAGAGGAGGAGGAAGAAGAAGAAGAAGAGAAGAAAGAGGAGGAGGAGGATGAAGAGGAGGAGGAAGAAGAAGAAGAAGAGAAGAAAGAGGAGGAGGAGTAGAAGGAATAAAAGGAAGAGGAGAAAGAGGATGAAGAGGAGGATGAAAGGATGATGAAAAGGAGGAAAGTGATGAAGAGGAGGAAGAGGAGGAAGAGGAGGAGGAAGAGGAGAAGGAGGAGGGGAGCAGGAGAGTGGAGGAATGGGAGAGGAGGAGAGAGGAAGAAAAAGGAGTGGGGGAGGAGGAATGAGGAATATGGAGTGAGGATGAGAGAGGAAGAGTGAGGAGGAGAGAGGAGAGAGGAGATGAGAGGAGGAGGGAGGAAGAGAGGGGAGGAGAGAGGAGGAGAGATGAAGAAGAAGGAGGACAGAGGAGGGGAGATAAGGAGAAAAGAAGAGAAAGGCGGAGAGAGGAGGGGAAAGGAAGTAAGAGAAGGAGAGAGTAGGAGAGAGAGGAGGAGGAGGAGGACGAGGGGAGAGGAGTGCGAGGAAGAGGAGGAGAAGGGGGATTGGGAGGAGGAGGAGGAGGAGGAGGGACGAGGAGGAAGGAGGAGGAGGAGGAGGAGGGAGGAGGAGTAGGAGCAGGAGCAGGAGTAGGAGCAGGAGAAGGAGCAGGAGCAGGAGGAGGAGTAGGAGGAGGGGAGAGGAGTGCGAGGAATAGGAGGAGAAGGGGGGATTGGGAGGAGGAGGAGGAGGAGAAGGGGGGATTGGGAGGAGGAGGAGGAGGAGGAGGAGGAGGAGGGAGGAGGAGAATGGGCGATTGGGAGGAGGAGGAGGAGGAGGAGGAGAAGGAGGAGAAAGAGGAGGGGAGAGGAGTGCAAGGAAGAGGAGAAGGGGAGATTGGGAGGAGGAGAAGGAGGAGGAGAAAGAGGAGGAGGAGGAGAAGGGAGGAGAAGGGAGGAGGAGGAGGAGGAGAAGGGAGGAGGAGGAGGAGGAGGAGGAGGAGGAGGAGAGGAGTGTGAGGAAGATGAGCTCTATCCTGAGAAAAGGTTGTCTGGTCAAGAGGTCCATTTGTCCCTAAGGCTGAGGGGCTCACAAAGACGCCGCGAGACCCAAAGCTTCTGCTGCTGCGGCGCCAGGAAACGAGACTTTAAGGTGATTGCTTCACCAGCAACCCTCCTCCTCATCCTCCTCTTCATCTTCCTCCTCACCTTCCTCTTCCTCCTCCTCCTCCTCTTCATCTTCCTCGTCACCTTCCTTCTCTTACTCATCTTCATCTTCCTCGTCACCTTCTTCGTCAACTTCCTCTTCCTCCTCCTCCTCATCCCCTTCCTCCTCTTCCTTATCCTCCTCCCCTTTCTTCCTCTTCCTCCCCGTCCTCCTCCTTATTCCTCTACCTCCTCCTCACCCCTCCTCTTCTTCCTCCTCCTCTTCTTCCTCATCCCTCCTCCTCACACTTTTCACCCTCTTCTCCCTTCCCCCTCCTCATCCCTTCTCCCTCCTCCCTTCCCCCTCTTCATCCCTTCCTCCCCCTCCTCCTCCCTTCCCCTTCCTCCCCCTCCTCCCTTCCTCAGCATCTCAAACCGTTTCGTCTTCTCAGGAGCGCCTCTCCAGTCCTCCAGATGTCTTCTGCCGCCGAGGCCTTCGACTTCCGGTCTGTCTTCGGCCTCTTCTCCCCGTACCTACAAAGGCCAAGGATTACAAAGGCGGAGCATACCGACAGGAGGCCTTTTGGTCCATAACTAGGTCGGATGCGAAAAAGGTCGGATGCGAAAAAATATATATAATAATTATAAATAAACAAATAAAAAGAATAATAAAATAAAATAAAACAAAATAAAAAATTATAATAATATAAATAATAATAAACAAAATAAATAAATGCATAGGTATAGTTAAATGATAAACAAACAGGTAAATAGTAAATAATAATAAATTGACAGAAAAATAATAATAGATGAAAATCAAGCAAATAATAAACAAACAGATAAATAATAACAAACAAATAACTGTTGGGCAAATGTCCGGTCTAAGAAAAGGAGAAATACGTTTCTCATTGGCCCATTTGATCGAAACTAAGCCCAAACTCGACCTAGCCTATTCTAAACTAACCTAGCCTAACCTAGCATAGCATAGCCTAACCTTACCTAGGCTAACTTTACTTAAGTTACCCCATCTTAACCTAACCTACCCTAATCTAACTTATCCTAACCTACCCAAACCTAACCTATCCTAACCTAATTCATCTTAACCTAACCTAGCCAAACCTAGCATAGCATAGCCTGACCTTACCTAGGTTAACTTTACCTAAGCTATTCTAGTTTAACCTAACCTACCCACAACTATCCTAATCTAATCTATCCTATCCTAATCCATCCTAACCTATCCTTAACTACCCTAATCCATCCTAACCAATCCTAACCCAATCTGACTTATCCCACATAAATCCTCAACGCTCCACTCCCAAGGAGTAAAAAAAAAAAAAAAAAAAAAAAACACGATTTATGCAGAGATAACAAACACTGGATCAGGTCTAAGGACCCAAACAAGGGAACTCCCCCGTTTGTATTATATGCATACACCTGTTCCTTATCGCGGGAACAAGGTCCCAGAACGTCCACCGAACGCGGGAAGCCCTTGCCTTCATCTCATTACGCGGACTATTTCGGGTCCCGTGATGGCCCCTGTTTATACATATACAACCAATCCTTATCAAAAGAACATTGGTTGTAGCAGGTCCTCTCTCTCTTTCTCTCTCTCTCTCTCTCTCTCTCTCTCTCTTTTGGCAGGTCGTTTGAACGAGAAAAGACTCCCCCCACCCTTCCCCCCTCTCTCTCTCTTTCTCTCCCCCCTCTGTCTCTCTTCCAAACGAGAAGACTCTTTCTCTTTCTCTCTCTCTCTCTTTCCCTTTTGGCAGGTCGTCCAAACAAGAAAAGACTCCCCCCTTCCCCCCCTCTCTCTCTCTCTTTCTTTCTCCCTCCCTCTCTCTCTCTCTTTTTTTTTGGGGGGGGGAAAGAAAAGTGGGTGTTGGATCCCAAATGGCACTTTGGTATCTGGTTTCAACTCCTAACCACGTAGATCCGGGTTCTTTTCCCAACGGGTACTAGTGACCGTCAGTTACCCTGGCTCTCCGGAAACACAATCAAAAGGTAGCGGCTTCAGTGACAACTACTCGGCTTCCTGGCAGAAGCTTCTCAATTCGCAAATTTTACTAAAGCATTGGAAACTGTAATGTTATAACACATTTGTAAATGTACACTTAAAACCCACTATTGGGGAAATAATATCAGAAGTACAGGAGATCCGTATATTTCGACTACTATCTGTAGTCCTCTTCAGCAGAATGGTTACATTTATACCTGTGCTCTATCTTCTTGTAACAATTCTGCTGAAGAGGATTACAGATAGTAGTCGAAATATACAGTTTTCCTGTACTTCTGATATTATTTCTCCGATAGTGGATTTAAAGTGTACAATTACCAAAGCACATTAAGAACAAAGTCCACACAGATATAAAACATATGGTGCATCTAATATTACCAAAAATTTTAGTTAAAAAAAATGAAGTAAATACAAATTAAAAGAGGAAAGAAAGAAAAAAATAGATCAATGGAAGAGAGTGAGGGAGGGAATAGAAATAATGATTGAATAAGATAAATTAAAATAGAAGAAAATAGGGAGAATAGAAGGAAGAAATGATGAAAGAAAATATAAATAGAAAATATAAAAGAAGTAACAAAAAAAACAATAAGAAAAGACGAAATGGAGGAAATGAAGAAATAGGACAAAGAAAGGAAAAGGAAAAGAAAATTAAGACAATTACAGTAAGAAATAAAACAACGAAGAAAGAAAAAAGGAAATGGAAGAAGAGACAGGAAATGAGGAAAGGACAGGAAGGAAGGAAAAAAGAGGAAATGAAAGAAAATAGGGGAAGAGAAGAAGAAGAAGAAGTCACAAAAATTCGATAACATTTGTTCGGTGGGCAGCGAATCCGTCCGAGGCGAGGAGGAAATGGAGCCAAGAAGGTAGACCTCCTCCTCCTCCTCCTCGATGGAGGAGGTCTGTGTCCCAAAGAGAAACAGAGGGGAGGAGGAGAAAGAAGAGGAGGAGGAGGAGAAAGAAGAGGAGGAGGAGGAGTAGGAGGGAGGAACAGGCAGAGGAGGAGGGAAGAGGAGTACGAGGAGTAGGAAGGAGGAGGAGGAGTAGGGAGAAGGAGGAGTGGGGAGAAGAAGGAGGAGTAGGGAGAAGGAGGAGGAGGAGGGAGGACCAGGGGGAGGAAGAGGAGTAAGAGGAAGGAGCAGGGGAAAAGGAAGAAGCAGAGGAGGAGGAGTGGGAGGGAGGAGGAGCAGGTCTGAGGAGCAGGGGGAGGAGGAAGAATAGGAGGAGGAGGAGGAGGGAGGAGGAGGAGGGAGGAGGAGGAGGAGGAGGGAGGAGGAGGAGGGAGAAAGAGGACAAGGAGGAGGAGGAGGACAAGGAGGAGGAGGAGGAGGAGGAGGAGGAGGAGAAGGAAGAGGAGAAGGAGGAGGAGGAGGAGAAGGAGGAGGAGGGAGAAGAAGAGGAGGAGGAGGAAGAGGAGGAGGAGGGAGAAGAAGAGGAGGAAGAAGAAGAGGAGGACTCTACTGATGTCGGAAACCAATGTGTCGATGATGGAGCAGCGCAGTCCATCGTCATCGAGAGAGAGAGCTTCCCTCCCCCCCCTTTTCAGCTGAATAAAATCACCAGGAGTTGGGCACAACAAAACCATTGAAGTGTGTCCCCAAAGCAAACGGGTCAATTGTCACAGATTTTTTCTTCCCTTTGCTTTTTTAATTTCAATATCTAACACAGAGACACCTTTTATCATATTTTCCAGATGATGATGATGATGATGATGATGATGATGATGATGATGATGATGATGATGATGATGATGATGATGATGATGATGATGATGATGATGATGATGATGATGATGATGATATTTATTATTATTATTATTATTATTATTATATTATTATTATTATTATTATCATTATCATTATTATTTACTTATTCTTTATATTATTTTATTGTATTTTATTCTATTATTTTTATTTATTTATTTATTTTTAGATCCGGCTATGGGGGAAGGATCTTAGACTAAAGAGTTTACGTATCTTTCATAAGAAAATAAAATATTCATTTTATCCTGGTGTACGTCAGACATTGTTCAGCTATGGGAAGGGTCTCGTACTGGAGTGAATTAATGAGATGGGACACAGACCGACAGATAAGGGATTCGCTTCTTCTACAGAAGGTCGCTCACGTCTCGGCTCGAACCGCAGGAAGTAAGGCGGCTGCGGTGATGGTGGTGGCTTTGGTGGTGGCTTTGGTGGTAATGGTGCTCGTACGTAATGGTCTGTAGCATCCTGAGAGACACCGGGGAGCCACAAAACCTCTTCTTATTTCCTCTCCCGTGTGACACTTGGACCCTTCCACTCTGTCTTCTTCTTCCGGATCTCCTCATCCTCGGTCTCCTCCTCCTCCCCCTTACCCTACTCCTCCTCCTCCTCCATCTTTTCCTCTACAGCCTCCTACTCCATCTTCTTATCAATCTCCAACTCCATCTCCTCCTCCTCCATCTTTTCCTCTATAGACTCCTACTTCATCTTTTTATCAATCCCCAACTCCATCTCCTCCTCCTCCTCCTCCATCTTTTCCTCTACAGTCTCAAACACCATCTCCTCCTCCTCCTCCTCCTCAGACTACTATTCCACCTCTTCCTCACCTCCTCCACCTTAGGCTCTTACTCCATCTCTTCCTGACATTCTTCCTCCTCTCCTCTCCCCTCCTCCTTCTCAGACTCCTATTCCACCTCTTCCTCACTCTTCTTCCTCCTCACCTCCCTTTCCCTTTTCATCTCTCATTCCTCTTCTTCCTTTACAGACTCCTATTCCACCTCTCCCTCACACTCTTCTTCCTCACCTCCTCTTCCCTTCTCATTCCTCCTCTTCCTCCTTCACAGACTCCTATTCCATCTCTCCCTCATACTCTTCCTCCTCACCTCCTCTTCCTTTCTCATTCCTCCTTTTCCTCCTTCACAGACTCCTATTCCATCTCTCCCTCACACTCTTCCTCCTCACCTCCTCTTCCCTTCTCATTCCTCCTCTTCCTCTTCCCCATTCCAACCAACACCTTTGTACCTCAATGATCACTCTTCCCCCTGTTCTTCATGCAAAAAGTCTTTTGGTATTATGCAAACGAATCTGCAGAAGCTGCACAGGGGATAGGATCACTGTCTGCCCATTCTCTTCAGGTTCTCTCATAATCGAAAAAAATACATAAAGATCAAACAAGATCAACAAGATACTTGAACGCATAAATAGATAAAAAAAAAATCAAGTAAAATAAGGAGAAAAAATACGAAATAATTAAACAAATTATACTCGTACGCATAAATAAAAAAAAACAATTAAGTAAAATAAGGAGAAAAGATACGAAATAATTAAACAAATCATACTCGTACCCATAAATAAAAAAATTAAGTAAAATAAGGAGAAAAGATACGAAATAATTAAACAAATCATATAAATAAATCAGTAATATAAATATAAATAGGCGAACGCACATATAACTGACAATTAAGTAAAATAAGAAGATATAAAATAATTAAACAAATCATAATAAATGAATCAGTAATATAAATAGGCGAACGCACATATTATCGACAATTAAGTAAAATAAGAAGATATAAAATAATCAAACAAATCACAATATATAAATCAGTAATATAATTAGGCGAATATAATAATAGACTCTTCTCTGCTTCACCATAAGCTCTAAAATACATTGCAACAGGATATCAATCATAAGAGAACAAAAAAACATAGAGAATTAACAGCTTCACGCCAGGCTTAATGACCCCCTTATGGGTCGATGGCCTTATATATATATATATATATATATATATATATATATATATATATATATATATATATATATATACATATATATATATATATATATATATATATATATATATATATATATATATATATATATATATATATATATATATATATATATATATATATAATTTCCGGCAACAACAAACGTCTTCTGCGTATACAAAGCGTTTACCAATCTCAACTCTGGAGTCTGAGCCAGACTCTACAGCGGACCTCTCTCCCCCTCTCCTTCCCACCTGCGTTTTCCAGACTTCTCTTTGCCTCCTCCACCACTACTCCAACACTCTTTCACCACCATGGACACCTCTTGATGATCCTCCCTCCCTCCCCCTTCGTCTCCTTTTACCTCCCACAAAGGGTGACCTTTCCCTTCCCTCCCCCCTCTTCCTCCTCCTCCTCCTCCCCTCCCCCCTTCCCTTCCTTCCTCCATCGCGTTCCTCTCACTTCTTCTCTCATCATTCTCAGGTTGTCTCCCCTCAGCTGTCTCCTAAATACCTTCCCCTCACCTCGTCTTTCCCCTCGTTTCGAGTCATTTCTTTTTTTGTCCCCTTTTGTCGGGGCCGGACGCCAAACAAGGGAGGCAGCGCGTTTTGATCGTCTTTCCTAATGAGGGACTTCGGGAGGGACTTCGGGAGGGTCTTCGGGAGGGACTTCGGGAGGGATTCGGGAGGGCCTTAGGGAGGGACTTCGGGAGGGACATCGGGAGGGACTTAGGAAGGCGCTTCGGAAGGGACTTCGGGAGGCGCTTCGGGAGGGACTTCGGGTGGAACTTTAGGAGGCGCTTCGAGAGGGACTTCGGGAGTGACTTCGGGAGGCGCTTCGGGAGGGACTTCGGGAGGCGCTTCGGGAGGGACTTCGGGAGGCGCTTCGGGAGGGACTTCGGGAGGAACTTTGGGAGGCGCTTCGGGAGGGACCTCGGGAAGGACTTTGGGAGGCGCTTTGGGAGGGACTTCGGGAGGAGACTTCGGGAGGGACTTCGGGAGGGACTTCGGGAGGCGCTTCGGGAAGGACTTCGGGAGGGTCTTCGGGAGGGACTTCGGGAGGGACTTCGGGAGGAACTTCGGGAGGTGACTTCGGGAGGGACTTCCGGCCCGTCTCTCGTTCAGCCCAGACGGCTCTTCCCTCCACCCACTCCCTCTACAACTTTCACATTGTTTAACTCGGATTTGCGGTACATTCGATTCTATTTACACATATGTATGAATTTCTGCATGCTCGCACACACACACACACACACACACACACACACACACACACACACACGCATACACGCAAGGACATGCACACCCACACGAATATAAATACATGCATACATACATATATACACATATATATACACACATACATTCATACATACATACATTCATACATACGTACATTCATACATACATACATAAACATTTATGCATGCATGAATTCATGCATACAAATTTTACTTCCCCACTTCTTCCACTCAATTTAAGCAGGAAGGAGACGGAGGCGGAAAGTCTCAGTCGCAGCTAAGCGTCTCCTGGCGACAGTCTCTTCGTCCGGGCGGCTGAAGTAAAACGGTCATCATCATCATCATCATCATCACCATCATAATCTTCACCATCACCACCACCATCATCATCACCATCATCTTCACCATCACCACCATCATCATCACAGTTCCCTGCGTCTCAACGCGACGAAAACTTGACGTGATGCATGCCAAGTCATAACACCTTCCCCCGGCCACGCTTTTGGCACCTCCGACACCCCGTTTTCTCTCGTAACTGAAAAGAAACATAATGACTGGAGGTTCGAGTCCGTCCCCTTCTTACATCCGTCTCCGGACAGGACAGCGACGACCCCCCCCCCTTTTGTGTGTGTGTGTGTGTGTGTGTGTATTCACCTCGGATCTGCTGCAGCCTCTGTTCGAGACAGCCAGACACCACCCTACGGCAGTGAGCTCAGAGCTCATTATTTGCCGATCTCTGGGTAGGTCTGAGACCACTCACACACCACGTGTGTGTGTGTGTGTGTGTGTGTGTGTGTGTGTGTGTGTGTGTTTGTGTGTGTGATATATCACCCCCACGGGCTTTGTTATATCGCCCAGGACCCTGATCGATGCCTCCGGTTCCCCACTGTCATCGAACTCTTGGGTCACCATGAGCTTCACCTCTATATCTCTCACTCATTCTTCCTTAAAAAAAAAAAAAAAAAAAAAAAAAAAAAAAAAAAAAAAAAAAAAAAAAAAAATCATTCTTCATTAACTCTTTCCCGTTTATTCATTTATTGATTTATTTATCTATTTATTTATTTTCTATTTATTCTATCTACCTTTTTGGGGGGATGTGTGATGATCCGATCGAGGAGTTATCCGTCTCGTGTTCTGCAGGGTCCGGGTTCGAGTCCTTTCCTCTCGAATTCTCGAGTACCTGGTTTGCCCTTGCAGTTCCTTCAGAACCTTTCCTCGTGATTGTCTTAAGAAAACTCTAAAAGGGAAGGGAGGTGGAGATGATTCCTGCTAAATATTAGCGAGAATGTAACAGACCACGTGCATCTGTGTTTCCTTTTCTAATACAACTGATCAAAGAGGACCATAGATTCGAATGTCTCGTTTCCCGTGCAAATTTTTGTCTTAGGAAAGTTAACTTGACCTCTCTAAATGCATCACCATCGCCACATTCATCATCACCACCAGAAAAAAAAAAAAAAAAAAGTTGGGGGTTCCACCACTATCATTTGTTCCGCGTCAGAACGACCCGACAGCGCTAATTAGCCACACTCGATGGCAATACAAGATAGACCGGCACTAATTAGGCACACCGTGTGCGATTTCATTATTGTGACAAGGGCCAAGGTGGGAGGGACAGAGGGAGGGGGAGGGGGCATGGTGTTCAACACAGAGAGTGGTGGTTAGAGACACTTGATTAGAGAGGAAAATTGCGATGAACTTCTGACCATAAGACGCCTCTCATTCCGCATTCTGCTCCTGTATGAAAAAGAGAGAGAAAGAGAAAGAGAAAGAGAGAGAGATATAGAGATAGGGAGAAAGAGAAAAGAGAAAGAAAAAAGAAAAAGAAAGAAAAAGAGAAACAGAGAGAGACAGACAGAAAGGGAGGAGAGAATCCAAAGCCGAAGCGTTAGCATTATCTATAGCAATAGTAACAAAGCAATACTAACAGTAGCGGTATCAGAAGCAGTAGCAGTAGTGACAGAGCAGTCCTAATAGTAGTAGCAGAATTAGTAGTAGTATCAATAGCATAAGGAGCAATAATACCACCAATAGCACCAGCAGAAGTAGTAACAGCAATAGTAGCAATAGTAGTAGCAGTACCAGTAGTAGCAGCAGTACCAGTAGTAGCAGCAGTACCAGTAGTAGCAGCAGTACCAGTAGTAGCAGCAGTACCAGTAGTAGCAGCAGTACCAGCAGTTGCAGCAGTACCAGTAGTAGCAGCAGATGCAGCAGTGGGAGCAGTAACAATAACAGCAATACGAATAAAAACTACGAGGTCCTGTCTGTTCCCCTTTCTGTCCACAATCAGACCCGCCTCATCCCAGCGGTTGTCGTGTTGTTCCTTGGCGGTAGCGGCCGGCGGCGCCCCGGCCGGGACGAGGGGTGAGGCGGGAGGGAGGGGGGGTCCCGTCCGTGTCCCCCCCCCCAACACCCCTTAACGGGGCGCGAAACGGTCTAACGATGCGTTGACATTTGACGAACTTTGCAACACGGGCAGCCCGTCATAATCCTCTACTAATGACCCATCACGGCCTCGTATGACACCCAACAACCGACTCTTACGACAAGTCCATCCCTTGCCTTCCCCAAGTCTTCCTTACCCTCCACTTGGTCCTCCTCCTCCTCTTCTTCCTCCTCCTCCTACCCGTTTCCCTACTCCACTGACATCACCAGCACCACCAGCATCATCACCACTACTATCCCCATCACCAACACTATCACCACTGCCATCATCCACTTTGCCAGTCACCATTATAATCATCTCCATCTCCCACCTCCACCTTCTCCACTTTCACCTCCACATCAACCACCACAACCACCAGTACTCCCACCTCCACCTCTTCCTCCTCTTCTTTCTTCCTCCTCATTTTTACTCCTGAAGGCCTTACCAACAATCCCCAAAAATCCCTTTTTTTTAATTCGATTCCCACGGTCATTCCCCTTGATATAAATTATTCTGGCTAACGCCGGACAATCTTATTCAACTTAAAACCTCTTTGGCACGGTGACTCTTTTCAGATATTATGCTGACTGCCGCCAGGCGATTTTATTCAACTGGAGGGAGCGATGTCGCCCCGACCTCCATCTTCCTGGCCCCACAGGTTCACCACGCCCTTTGGCACCACTCCAATGATAACAGATCGTTTTATTATTGTCAAGCCAGTTATGTGGGACCGAAACCACACGCACACGCGGGTACACACACACACACACACGCAAACGTACACACACGCGCGCAAACGTACACACAAACACACACACAAGCAAACGTACACACACACGCAAACGTACACACACACGCAAACGTACACACATACGCAAACATAAACACACACGCAAACGTACACATACACACACACGCAAACGTACGTACACACACACACACGACTCGACGGCGCAGTGGTAGCATTCACGGCTGCCACTAAGGCGGTCCGGGATCAAATCCCGTCCAGGGCTGAAATAATTTCAGTATTGCTGTGCTGCGAGTCGTTACTCCAACTCTCGTGGGCGGGGAGTTGGGGGTGTGCGTGCGTGTAAGGTCACGTCCATAGATCGGTCATATATGAGCTCTGAGCTCTCTTACGGGAGGATAATAGCTGTCGATCACGAGTCCAACACGTAATCCAAGACCATGGTGAATCACATACACAAACGTACACACACACACAAACGTACATACACACACAAACATCTCTCATTCCTTGTCCTATTTTCTTATCCTCTAAGCTCGCAGTGACAAGCTGTAATGAATTGTAATTGAATAATTACTTTAGTTGATCATCTTCCTCTAACTTTCTGTTTTCACATATTCCCACTTCAAAAGCCGAAGTCATTTGACTTGCACCAGCCGTCATACTCTTTTTAACACAGCTATCACCACAATCACCACCACCAAGGATATCAACACCTCATTTAACCTCACCTCAACTACATTTCTCCATTACCACAGACATCACCACCACTACAACCACCATTTTCACCATCTGCAAAAACGTCAACAATATCATCACCACTTTCACCACCTGTAGAAACATCAGCACTACCATCATCACAACTTTCACCATCTGTAGAAACATCAGCACTACCATCATCACCACTTTCACCATCTGTAGAAACATCAACACTACCATCATTACCACTTTCACCATCTGTAAAAATGTCAACACTACCTTCATCACCACTTTCACCATCTGTAGAAGCACGAACACTACCTTCATCACCACTTTCACCATCTGTAGAAACATCAACACTACCGTCATCACCACCTCCACCATTTGTAGAAACATCAACACTACCTTCATCACCACTTTTACCATCTGTAGAAACATCAACACTACCATCATCACCACTTTCACCATATGTAAAACCGTCAACACTACCTTCATCACCACTTTCACCATCTGTAGAAGCACGAACACTACCTTCATCACCACTTTCACCATCTGTAGAAACATCAACACTACCATCATCACCACTTTCAACATCTGTAGAAACATCAACACTACCTTCATCACCACTTTTACCATCTGTAAAAACATCAACACTACCTTCATCACCCACTTTCACCAGCTGTAGAAACAACACTACTATCATCACCACTTCCACCATCTGTAGAAATATCAACACTGCTATCATCACCACTTTCACCAGCTGTAGAAACATCAACACTACCATCATCACCACTGCCACCAGCTGTAAAGTCTCTACCACCACAGCCTAAGCCTCCTCCTCAATTTCACAACAAAAGTGTTTTGTTGTCCTGTTTCACATCTTCCCAACTGCTTCACCACGAGTTTTGATCCCACCGCTGCCACCAGTGTCCAAACATTTTTTTTTATCAAATTCCCACTCCGCTGTGTTCCACCATCGCCACCAATGACATCCAATAATAACACAACTAATAATAACAAAAGCAAAACAATAACGCAACCAACGGCACGCCACCATCACCACCATCATCACTTTCTTCCCCAACGTCATCAACTTGTACTCCTCTCCCTCCTCCTCCTCTTCCTCTTCCTCCTCCCTAATCCAGTGACCACAAGAAGCGGGGACAGTCTCCCGGACCCCTGTGATTTAATGCCTCGTTCGACCTTTCGGTCCCCTTGCCCAAGGGGGGGGTCCCAACCGGGCCCCCTTGCACTGCCGCGGGGCCCCCCTACATTACCACGCACGAAGTCCCAAACGACAGAGCTGCTGGGGACGTGGAGATATATGGCCAATCACCACATCTGAACTTTGTGTCAGGGGCACCCAACCCACTAAAGAAGGTGATCTCAGCCTCTTTGCGAAAGTACCCCTATTCTTATGTGTTGCTGTCATTCTTTAGCTTCTGGAAACTCTTTCAACACAGAATAAAACCGCCCCCCAACCTGGGGGGGTACTAGTACCCCCTGGGGGTGCTGAAATCAATTATAGGGGGTGCTGGGAAGTGATGCACACAAAAATCACATTGATATATGTATCATTGATTACCTAGTTGACCATATTTGACTTTTTTCATGCCATTTTATTTTTCTAGGGTGTTCTTATTTCTTCAACAAACAATATTGTCAATCTGTTTCAGTTCTACGGAATCAAGAAAATAAATCACCAAGCAGTACACTTCACTTTCTTTTATCCTTCTGATATCACAAGATAGGGGTGCTGGACTGCTTAGACATGACAACAGGGGGTGCTATGGTTGGTAAAGGTTGGAAAACGCTGCTCTAGGGACGCCAGCCGATTTTATTCACCTGGGGAAAATACATGTTGTTGTGAGTTGTACCTTCTGAGAGGCGGTAATGTGTGATATGTGCATCATGGTTCCACACTGGGCGATTTTATTTAGCCAAAAGTAGCCTACAGAGGAATAGGACCTCCCTCTAACAGGTTGAGCTTCTGGTTGAATCGCTCACACACACACACACACACACACACACACATACATACACACAGTGGCGCAGTAGTTAGAGTTCCCGGCTGCCACTACGGCGGTCCGGGTTTGAAGCCCACCAAGGGCTGGAATAATTTCAGTATCGCTGTGCTATGAGTCGTTACTCCAACTCTCGTGGGCAGGGAGTTGGGTGTGTGTGTGCGTGTAAGGTCACAGCATTACCTATAGATCGGTCACATATGAGCTCTGAGCATTCTTCCGGAGGGGAAATAGCTGTCGATCACGAGTCCAGCACGTGATCCAAGACCATGGTGAATTACACACATATGTATGCACACACGCATACACACATATTCACATATCGATATACTTTCCCCACGTTTTATTTCGATAAAACACGAATGTTCTGCAAACACTCATTAAATCCAAATGACCGTATTTACTTTGAGGTCTTAAAGAGGAGCTACCGGCGCCAAAAGCGACACGCAACGAAGAACGGAACATAATAAAGAATGAAATATAAAATCAAATAAACGATTTACGAAAATGTTCAAAGAGCCGTTGTGCTGACGCGCTCAATTGTCACTTTAACAACAACAACAACAACAACACGATTTATACATCTACATGTGTTGTAACGCAATATGTTGCGGCAACAAACGACCACGAGACCTTTTGTTCCATAACGAGGCCGGACGAAACAGAAAGCGAAATAATGAGATCTCGTTAAGGAATCTAATGAAGTTTTGATGCGTTTCATGCGACTTTCTAAGACGGATTAATACATACTATCGACTTTGGGGCCCCAAGACGTCTCTAATAACAAAACAGTCGAGAGGCTCACGCCATGAGGCGCTTAGCTGACTAAAATAGCTTAATGGTAGCTACAATAATCACAAAGTCATTAATGATGGCATAGTTTGAAAATCTCAAATCTAATTGATATGTCACTAACACTTGCCACGTGCTAGCCCTGGTTCGAGTCCTTGGCCGTACCACGTTTCAATTTCTGCATGTTGGCCTCCACGAGTCTTGAAATGGATGGCTTAGAATCAAAATGTACTGTGGTTAATAAAAATGTATATCTGTTTACTGGAACCCATTCAGTGTTGTACATATGTGTGTGTGTATATATATATATATATATATATATATATATATATATATATATATATATATATATATTATTTTCGCTACGGTTGCGACTTAAATGGCTGTTGAACTTTCTATTTCTAATGAATTTTCGACAAGTACAAATGAACAGACAATACATATCAAAGTACGTCTCGTTCTGTGTAACTAGTGACGTCAATAAATGTCACTTAAGAAATGTGACTTGATCTCAAGTGAGTCAATAAAAAGTGACACACATTCAGTTACAAACACCAGAAAGAACACCATAGGACAGTACAAGTGAATGTATCTATTATATGAAAAAATAAATCGATAAATTAATTAATCAATATATAGAAATTAATAAGTAAATTAATCATTGATTGATAATTAATAAGATAATAATCAATAATTAATCATTGTTTTCATTATCATTTATTATCATTATTACTATCATTATTATCATCATTATCATTATTATTATTTATCAATTATCAATAATCAATAAAAAAGTAGATAAAATCAGGTTATGCCATGACAAAGTATTATTCTAGAAATATTACAATAAGTTTTTTGTCATTAGTTTGTAGACATTTCTAAACGTTCAAGAATTTGTTCAATTTCGCAGTGCTAAACTTTAGTAAATATATGAGTATAGATTAATAAATAAGTGAATAGATAAATACATAAACAGATAAATATGTAAATAAATAAATTCATGAATAAGTGAATATACAGGTAAATAGATCGGTCAACAAATAGACAAGTAGAAATTGAAAAAAATTGACTAATATTTTATCAATTCTTCTTTGGCTTCTTTTCGACAGTAACTTATTTATACGTTTGACCGCATTCTTCTGCCAATGCCTATTTTGCAATAAGAAAAAATAAAATAAAATAAAATTCTTGAAGACTCATCTGGATCCAAATCTTTTTTGTTTATTTATTTATTTATTTTTGTCAAATCTAATCAATATTGGAGTAACACTTGAGATAGTTTTTTTTATCGACAGACAGACAGACAGACTGACAGACAACCTAACAGACAGGGGCAACACCATAACCTCCGCCTACCTTCGTTAGCAGAGGCAATAAAAAAAAAAAAAAAAAAAAAAAAAAAAAAAAAAAACGCGTCTCCATGTCCCATAGAGTGTCTGCCGCCCTTCTTCCATTCTGAAGTTTCACCTGAAGACGTCGAGGGTCGAGAAGAAAGGATGAATTAAGGAAAGAAAAGGAAGGAAGAACAGGA
>NC_134795.1:63836037-63873537 GCF_046742065.1 Oratosquilla oratoria
ATATATGTATAAACAAGTAAATAAATAGAAATTATAATATAAATAATAAATAAATAAATAAATAGGTAAAGTTAAATAAAAAACAACCAGGTAAATAGTAAATAATAATATATTGACATAGATAATAAACGATAATCAAGTAAATAATAATAAAGAGACATATTTTCCGAGCACAAGCAACAAAGATGACGTCCCCGACCGTAGCTGAGATGTCCTCCCATGTAAAGAGGAGACAGGTCCTGGAGACAGAGATTGAAATACAAAACTAGAGACAGACAGACAGACAGTTAAAGATAGAGATACTTAAAGATAGACAGTCAGTCAATCAGAATGTCAGGCAGACAGACAGACAGAAATACATACAATCTGATAGATAGACAGATGGTCAGACAGAGAGAGAGAGAGAGAGAGAGAGAGCAAGAGAGAGACAAGAGAGCGAGAAAGAGAGAGAGAGAGCGAGAGAGAGAGAGAGAAAGAGAGAGACGAGAGAGAGACAGAGAGAGAGAAAGAGAGAGAAAGAGAGAGACGCTTTAGTAGCTGGACATGTTTGCATATGAATATATAAATATTTGCACACGCTTGCCTCTGCATTAGGTTATATAACTTGAGTCTATAATCTCGTGTGTACAAGACTTTTATATGTTTCCACACATGCATGCATACATGTATCTGTCTTTACGTGTCTGTATGTCTGTGTTGACAGTCACACGGATTCTTATACTGTACAGACAGATTCAAAAGTTCGGTTGTAATATTGTGTTGTTTCTGTTTTTGTAATGCTGATAGATCGCTGTACTTTGACTAACCTGCAGGAATGTTTAGTAATTAATCAGTAACACATTGGTATATTCAAGGATGAAATTTGTCTATAATTTTTTTTCATCAGAGGATGGAAATAGCACACAACTGTCGATGAGCTTGAGCATGTGGCTGTACAACTGATAAAACAAATTCTATGACGTTTTCTGATGATATGGTTTAACGTCACAAACTCCCCCTTATCCGAAGGCTAGGACGGTGCCCCTCACAGAGGACTTTGTAGCATGGAATTTAATGAACCATGCCCTTGGTTCAACTTCGCCGGTGGCAGGATTCGAACCGCCATCCCCTCGACCTTCGCCGCAAGTAACGACGCCCTAACCCACTGAGCCAGCATTTGACTGAAGAAAAATTATCTTTGATTCTGAATGAAAAAACAAAGACGTTTGTACACATTTATAACCATGGCTGTTATATGTGTTCGTCCAGTGATTTATGAATAAAATTCAAGACAGTTTGAACAATCACATATGCATTATCGAGGATTTTTCCCCCCACAGATGTATAATTCCGGACACTTTTATCTGACCCAACACATACCTAATATACATAAAATTTTCATATTTGTTCAAACGAGTTCCTCCTTAATATATATATATATATATATATATATATATATATATATATATATATATATATATATATATATATCTTGATGGGATAATCGGTTAAGTCACTAACACTTTTCACGTGTCAGCCCGGGTTCGAGTCCTCCTTGGCCGTGCCACGTTTCAATTTCTGCATGTTGGCCTCCTCGAGTCTCTCTCAAAGTTGATGGCTTAGAATTAAAGTGTATTGTGGCTGATAAAAATTTATATATATATATATATATGTATGTGTGTATGTATGTATACACCGTAAGCAATAATCGAACTACTGAACACAGGAACGCATTAACCACACAACGACAACAACAACAGCAACAGCAAACGCACGTCCGGTACAGGTTTTTATGTCCGCCACAGTACGCTCGCAGACAAACTGACAGGTCTTTAGTTGGTCCAGGAACCACAAACAGATAAGACGCTCGAGGTGTCAATGGAGCAAATGTTGACTCAAGCACGGCTCCACCCTTGCCACACAGCGAGACACGAGCGTCGGTCCACAGACGGAGTCAAAAGCGCCGGGCCCAACAAGGTGTCTAAGTGCCTTGAGTGACTATCACGAAAGGATCTCGTTAGAATATGATGGGCTACGTTTTATCTTTACAAGATTTTTTTTCAATGTAATATCCTCAGCATTCTTTAAAAAAGATAAAAAGTTACCTACTTAGTATGCAGCACGGTTCCCTCTTTAGCTCTCTCTTTCACTCTCACTCACGCTCACTTTCTCTCTCTCTCCCGTCTCTCTCTCTCTCCCTACTCGCTCTCTCCCTCTCTCTCTTTCGTTCTCGTTCTCTTTCTCGCGCTCTCTCTTTGTTGTTGTTATATACTACAACCGGCACAGCTCTGCAGGACTCGAATAATGTATTTTTTTTCTAAAAGATTAAAAATATATGTTCACCTACCACCATGAGGCGCTTAACTAAGGGCAAATTCGTTATCAACAAACACGTTGAGACATAGCGGGTACTCATATATGTACCCTACATGCGAAATTATTGTGCACTGCGCAAGAGAAAACGGTCAAAACTCCCTAACTTACTTCCCAATACACATCTACACAGTAGAAGTCTCCACTCCCTACAATCGTTCATTTCCTCTCACAGTCTATCTCAATTTGAAAATCTGCATCTCTACGACTCAAACTTATTTGGGACACAAACAAAAGTTCTACATCCATCTAATACCCTAGACACTGAAGCTACGATTCAGTGAATTAGAATGGAGGTATATACTATATGTACATATACTAACATACTTCAGGAGGATGGCTGCCGTGTTGCGAGACAAGCAACCTCGCATGTCGATGAAAACGGGAACGATAGATCAAAGTGAGGAAATGACAGTGGACTGATTGACAGGAGATAAAAAAATGGACAGTATTGGGTCCATCTATGCAAACGACGGACATGCATGCGTGCGTGCGTGCGTGGAGATGAAGGACGCTGCAAGGCACGATTGCTCAACCAATATCTGGGAGTTTTATACACATACCTAAAATATATATACACGCGCGCACGCACATACACACACACATATTACATATATATATATATATATATATAGAGAGAGAGAGAGAGAGATAGATAGATATATGTATATACATACATATGCACATACGTACATCCATACATACATGTATACATGCATGCATGCATACATTCATTCTTTCATGTTTACATATATATATATATATATATATATATATACAATACACATCAGAACAATACTATTACAGCACTATTACATCTATTCAAACACAAATACCCCACACTAGAACCGGAGTAGTAAACCAAAACTAACACAGTTGACCCTAGAACCGGAACTACAAAACAACATCTAGAAGGGAACTTACCACAGTAATCTAGAAATATGGCTGACACGAGAGAGAAGTCTAAATCCCCTCCCAAGTACTCTGCGAAGCTTTTTCCCTTCTTGATGACCATGAATCTAAAAAGCATCTAACTGTCAGATTAAACGGTCAACTGCCCCACTGGACAACAACCCAGAAAATGTTTGGCTTCACATTTGATAAGCACATGGCCTTAATCCGGCACATAAAGGACCTTACAGTGAAGGCAAGTAAGAAAATGAACCTGACTTAAGACAGTTGCAAGCACTAACTTCTACCATAACGTACCCCCACTACTCCATAATACGATCGTATAAACCCACACACACTCCTCAGGTGACAACAGCACCCCATAAAAGACTTTAATCATATACTTCCTCCCCGGTAATCACCTCAAAGAGACGATTACCAAGACGACCAAAAATCGCACTGTTAATCCTGCGTTCAGGTCGCCACTCCGAACACTGAGGCAATACTACCACAGAATCGTCCTAGCAACAGACACCAATTCCCCTAGATACAACCACCACGCGGAAGACACATAGCACCTTATGTTATGCTGTCTACATTCACTCCTTCTGCACATAAACATTATGACTTGTGGGCTGATGATGTCCATGGCCAATTTTCTGGGGGGACACGGACCTCTACAGGAGAGAACCGAAATAACTGTCTTATACATACAGTACGTGTACGCATACATACATGTATACACACATACATACATACACACAATATATATATATATATATATATAATATATATATATATATATATATATACACACAAACGCATGCATATAAAAGTATATTCACACATACAGTATATACAAATATATACACACGTACACGTATTTTAACAGTATATACAAATTCTCCCTCTTACTCCAGTGACGAAGAGACTAATGTCTCAGTCCTTCAAACATCTCAGCACGTTTTCCTCTGCGGCGTCGACTCGTTGCACTTACATAGGCCCCGTCGGGTTTCCTTCTGGTTGTCCCACAGTGACCTTCCTGGGTCATCTGGACACATCCACCCATGCTACGTGCCCCGTCCTCCTTTTCATGTGTGACCTCTTATTACTTCAGTAATGCAAGGTTGCTGTGTCAACTCCCTCAGCTCTCTCTCCGTTTTACCCTCTCTTCTACTCTCCTTATCTTCATCAAATACGAGACCTCTTCTTCTTCTTCTTCGCGTTCTTCTTCTTCATCTGGTATTCTTAAATATTTCTAGATTTTTCTCGTATCGCTTCTTTGGTACACAGTTTTTGCATCTATACATGGCTGGTGGTCTCATAAAGGTGTTGTACATTTACAATTTAGTTTTCATGGATAAAGATCTCTTTCAATATATCCAGGAGCCTAAAGTAGCTTTGATTTCTTCCTCATTTCTATTATCTTGTACATCTATTGTCCTGTAGATCTATTGTCCTGTAGATCTACTACCCTGTAGATCTATTGTCCTGCAGATATTTTGTCCTGTAGATCTATAGTCCTGCAGCTCTTTTGTCCTGTAGATCTATTATCCTGTATATATTTTGTCCTGTAGATCTACTACCCTGTAAAATACAGTCCTGTAGATCCATTGCCCTGTAATATACTATCCTGTAGATCTATTGCCCAGTAGATCTTTTGTCCTGTAGATCTTTTGTCCTGTAGATCTATTGTCTTGTAGATCTATTGTCCTGTAGATCTATTGTCTTGTAGATCTACTGACCTGTGATATATTGTCCTGTAGATTTTTGCCCTGTAGATCTATTGCCCTGTAAATATTTTGTCCTGTAGATCTGCCCTGTAGATACATTCTCCTGTAAATCTACAGTCCTGTAGATCTATTGTCCTGTAGATATTTTGTTCTGTAGATCTACTGCCCTGTAATATAGTGTCCTGTAGATATTTTGTCCTGTAAATCTATTGCCCTGTAGATCTATTGTCCTGTAGATCTATTGTCCCGTGTCAAGAGGAATCGTGTTTGAAATCTATAACATTTCTAATGGATAGAATATTTATTCGCATGTTATTCAATAATATTCCTTCCCGTAGTGCTTGGATATGCCTAATTTTCTTTTCCTGACTGATGGATGGGAGAGTCCATACATCCTGTTTTAATCCGCTAACTCCCTTATAAGGAGGAAAAAGCCTTTGGTATACGTATGTATGTACCAAATGTAAAGCTTTCTGTTTTCCTCCCACCAGTACTTCCCGTCTATATTCTATCTATATCTATATAATGAGAGCTTTTTCCCCCTTATAAGGGCGGTAGCCAAGTCAGAGGCACGTACCCACTCCCATCCATTCCACTTCCCTCCACCACCACCTCCTCCCTCTCATCTTAGCTCCTCGTGGATGACGGGTCGTCCCTGCATCCCGGCCACTGCCCTGGGTCAGAAGCAATGTAGCAGGACACAGTACTTCCACAGCAAAGCCGCTTCACTTAATCGGCGACAACCCAATCTTCTCGCGTCCCCTCGTGCATAAAAAGAGAAGACGAGGAGAAATCACTTCGGACTGTGTTATAATATAATTCATACATAAACCCCCCCTACCATCCTTATCCCCATCCGTCCCTTCCCTGCATAAAAGTATCATCTTTACACAGCCACTCTCCACTCATCCCTATCTCCTGCCTTCTCCCTTTCTTGCTCAACAGGTATTCCCCTCCTTCTCAAGGCCCCTTCACCCCATCCATCCATCTCATCCTCGGTCGTCCCCCTTCACCTCTGCCTTCCACACCCCTTTTACTAATATTTCTTCACTCATTCTTTCCATGTGCCCAAACCATCCCAATACTCATTCATCAACTTTATCTGTCATCTCCTTTTCCACTCCCGCTCTCCTCCTCAACTCCTCGTTTCTCATTCTATCCAACCTAGTAACCCCCACCATACTTCTCAGACATTTCATCTCAAACACATTCAAACTTTTCCTCTTTGCCTCTCTTAAATTTCACCTTTCTGCCCCCATACAAAGCCGATGGCACAACCACGCCTTCATACGATATCGTCTGTCTATATGGATTTTTTTTCCATCACTTTGGATGTGTGGCAACACGCCACTACTGTAGTGTCCCCTTAACGCATATACCATTTTTGTTAAATGAAATTACTATAATTTAAGAAACTATTGTATGTGTCCATGATAATCAAATTATATATTGTAATAAATAGTGCTACAAACTAGGATAGCCCTTATAAGGTGAAAAGCATTTGAGTGTAACATTATTGTATAATTGTACAAAATAATAAAACATTGATTATGTTTATTTAATGTCACGGTGGGCGGAAATTTAATAAGTCCAAAGAGATTTGGAGTTTGTTTTAATCCTTTTACGGACGATTACCATTCACCATGAAGCTTCCTTATGCCTGCCTAAAATCGATGAACATGTGCATTAATTTTTTACCATTTTCCAGAATTTCTACATCAACACTCTTGTTGTAAAGGTCATATACATATATACGAGTATGTAAGTGGAGTAGGAAACACAGGAGTCTTAGTCTGAGCTTATTCCTGTGTTTCCTACTCCACTTACGTCAACCTGTCAGAATGTCTCAACAATATACGAGTATATATATGTATATATGGCCTTACCAGCTCAGTCGATAAGGCGTTGGTTTAACAACGAGCAAGAGCTCGGTTCGAACCCCGGGGCAACTGTCTGAAATTATGTGAATGATATGCGCTGTTACTAGCGATTCTCTTCAGTTATGTATATATATATATATATATATATATATATATATATATATATATATATTTATTTATATATATTGGTGAAGCGTGGCAGGAGATTCTCTCTAAGGCATATCCTATTAAAAACGACAGCAAAAGATTTAGTAATTAACTTTTTTCGTTAGCTCCCTAGCTTTCGAAAAGTAGGTTTCTGGTAGGGGGAGAGGGAATGAATAAAATTTCCAAGATTCATATGAGTCTTGGGAATTTTATTCACTCCCTCTCCCCCTACCAGAAATCTAATTTTCGAAAGCTAGAGATCTAACAAAAAAGTTAATTACTCTTTTGCTGTCGTTACACACACACACACACACACACACACACACGACTCGGTGGCGCAGTTGGTAGAGCGATGAACTACTAGCATGGTGGTGCCCGTAGTGCTTGGTTCGAATCCTGCCCAGGCTCGAAATTATTTCGGTACAGCTGCGCTTCGGGTCGTTACTCTGACACTCGTGGGCGGGGAGTTGGGTGTGTGTGTGTGTATAAGGTCATAGCATTACCCATAGATCGGACCTACGAGCTCTGAGCTCTCTTCCAGGAGGGAAATAGCTGTCGATCACGAGTCCAACACGTGATCCAAAGACCAAGTGAATACACACACACACACACACACGCACACATATATATATATATACAATACATTCATACACACGTACACATATAAGATACATGAACAAACCGTGTGTGTGTGTGTGTGTGTGTGTGTGTGTGTGTGTGTGTGTGTGTGTGTGTGTGTGTGTGTGCACGCGCGCATGTGTTCTTGTGTGCGTTCGTACACGTGTGGGCGTGTGTATTCTTGCGTAGGCGAGCGCCTTATACAGTATGTACAACAGAGGATGGAAACTACCACACTAACATATGTGTTCGCCTGAGCGTTCGTAAATCAACATAATTCAACAGGTGGAGGAGGTGGAGGAGGTGGAGGAGGTGGTGGAGGGGGTGTGGGGGGAGGGGGAGGGGGCGGTTGCACCTGTTTATGCAACCGGCCAGGGAGCAACAGGTCGTCTAACATGTTGTTGGCAAACAACAGTGAAATTCAAACTGGATTACTGTGTAAATTCAGTGGTAGATAAACTACAGTATTACGGTAGATGAACTACAGCGAGATGGTAGATGAACTACAATAAGGTAGTAAATTAGCTACCTTTTTTC
The DNA here is from genome assembly GCF_046742065.1 of Oratosquilla oratoria. Lineage (NCBI taxonomy): Eukaryota > Metazoa > Arthropoda > Malacostraca > Stomatopoda > Squillidae > Oratosquilla > Oratosquilla oratoria. Next base: position 63,844,196 of record NC_134795.1, read on the forward strand.
TTCTTCTTTTTTCTTCCATACGATAGTATCGTTTCTAGATTTGGTCCAAAATAACATCAGACACAAGAACGAAGGAGACTGCAAGAGACCCTACGGCCTACACTAGGCAGTTCCATTCACCTGATGATAGAATTTTTGTAGAATAAAATCACCTGGCGGCAACCAGAGGAAACAAAAATAGAGCATAAACACCAAAGGGTTTATCAAACCGGGTTTAATTTCTTTGGCGTCTGCAGTTCATTAATACCTTGGCCAGATCTTCCTCCATCTTTCGCTCCTTTCATCTCTGAAGTTATCATCTCTACTGATGTCTCTGCAGTAGCCGCTCGCATTATTCTCGTGACATGTCTGTGACACGTCCGTGACATGTCTGTGACGTTTCCTTATCGTGTTTGTGACGTGTCCGTGACGTATCTGTGACGTGTTCGTTACACGCCCGACACACGCCCGAGATATGGTCCAAGACACGTCCGAAATAAGGCCATGACACATCCGGGTCATGTCCGCGACACGTTCGGATCATTTCATTAACTCCTCCGCGACATATCCGCGAAACGTCCGTGACATATTCGCGAAACGTCCGCGACACATCCGTAGTGTCTGCAATGGGTCCTTTTCAAGTCCATGATGCATCTGTAACACGTCCACTTGTCCGTGACATGTCCGAGACACGTACGCGAAACGTCCGCGCCATGTAAGCAACACGTCGGCGTCATGTCCGTGACATGTTCACGTCATGTCTGTGACATATTCACGTCATGTCCGTGACATGTTCACGTCATATCCGTGACATATTCACGTCATGTCCGTGACATGTTCACGTCATGTCCGTGACATGTTCACGTCACGTCCGTGACATGCTCACGTCATGATCCGTGACATGTTCACGTCATGTCCGTGATATGTTCACGCCATGTCCACGACGCGTCCGTGGTGTAGTATGAACACGATGGGGATGAGAGAAAGGGTTACAGTGACATACCCAAAAGTCATTCAAGTCACTGACCTGAGTCGTAGCAACAGGTCGGGGTGATTTCTCCAAAACGCTGAGGCAAAAGATTTGACTCCCGCCAAGTGAGGTTAAAAAGAATGAACGAAAAAAAAGGACGAAAAAAATTAACTGAAAGAATGAACGAAAAAAAAAAGTATATTCATAGTAATCATTACTCTTGTCGTTGTTTACAAATACCAGTGGTTCCTGTACAGTAACATGGCTCACATTTTTCTGTGTTAATTTTTTGCTTGCTTCCTCTCTGAACAAAATCAAAGATCATCTATGTGTGACAAAGCGAATTGGTTGAAAATCTCTTTCTGGAGCAATCTGTGCGAGATCCTGATAGTCATTATGGGGGAGATTTCTGTTGTTTAATCCCAATGGCTGAACTTTTCGAAGTTTGTGGGAGAGGTCGACGGAATCACAGCAAGAGGAGTATTCCTTCACGAAGACTCCACTTGGAGAACTCCTCATGTTGTCCAGGTCCGAAGGGATCGTTTGTATGATCTCCTCTTTAGTTCAGTGAAGTGAGCGAGATCCAGGGATGACCCGTCATCCAGGAGGTGCCAAGATAAGAGGGGAGGGGAGTGTGATAGGGATGGAATGGGTGGGAGTGGTTTTTATGCCTTTGTTTTTTTGGCTACCTCCCTTATAAGGGGGGGGGAAGCGTTTGGTATATGTATGTAATTGTCATTAATATTCTTTTTTATCTGAAACGAATTAACTTCCTTTGGTGCATTGAGCTGTTTCTCGCATACGAAGATTTTTGTTCTGACTTCCATAAGACTACTTCATTCAGCTTGGGGGAAATTTCTGGTTTACAAGAGATCAACGTAGATCTTTCTGTGTCTACTCGGAAGTCCTCTACGTGGCAGTTCTTTGACAGAGTGGAAACCAGTTGCTAACACATCAATACATGGGAAAGCCCCATTTATCTTCATAGCTTCTTCACTCAGTATATCAGAGTCTCTTCTCCTGCGAACTCCACATAACATCAGCTACTCCCTCCATAGAGTCCATATACCATCAGCTACTTCCTCCGTGGACTCCACATACCATCAGCTACTTACTTCGTGGTCTCCACATAGCAACAGCCACTTCCTCCGTGGACTCCACATACCATTAGCTACTTCCTTCGTGGACTCCACATAGCATCAGCTACTTCTTCCTTCGACTCCACATAGCATCAGCTACTTCCTCCGTGGACTCCACATAACATCAGCTACTCCCTCCATGGACTCCACATAGCATCAGCTACTTCCCCCGTGGACTCTACATACCATCAGCTACTTCCTCCGTGGATTCCACATACCAGTAGCTACTTCTCCCATGAACTCAACATACCATTAGCTACTTCCTCTGTGGACTCCACATACCATCACCTACTTTCTTCGTGGAGTCCACATACCATCAGCTACTTCCTCCGTGGACTTCACATGCCACCAGCTACTTCTCCTGTGGACTCCACATACCATCAGCTACTTCCTCCGTGGACTTCATATACCATCAGCTACTTCCTCTGTGGCTGGCCTCCAGCGTCACTACCGGACCGCCGGGAACCTCCAACCGATTTTCATCAACGAGAAATGACCTCCGGAAGATGGCGCCGAAAGACTCGACAGACTAAGGCAGTGGCTTTCCACCTTGAGTCCGTGACCCCTTGGGGTCCCATAGATCTTCGCAATTGGGGCCACAAGCCTCAAACTAGTGGTTGTTAGTGGATGCACGGCGATTAGATTTAGTGGTGAGGTGGTTTCCAGTAGACTAAAGAACAGCACTCCATAAGAATGGGGTACGCGAGGAAGCGTGTTGAGAACCGCTGGACGAAGGGGACGAAGTATAGCTTCCGACAAAGACTTCGATCTCTTTCCTCCCGCAACCCGTGATGACATTCCTGAAGGCGTGGGACTCCTGCTGACGCAAGTTTTCCTGGAGAGGGTCCGCGTACCATCGAAGACGGGTGCCGACGAAGAATCCGGTCACGTTGGAGGAATCTGAAGATTTTCGAAAAACTTGTTCGTGGTGATGAGGCTTGGACCAACAGCTTTACTTTCCCGTGTGTGTTTTCAGAGTTCGTATAAAGACCGATCCATGGGCAATATTCCTTGCTTAAGGAGAACAGTAACGACTTGCAGTGTTAGTGAAGCTTTCCAGCTCTAAGCGTGACAAGTCAAGATGCTAACCGATACACTACCAAGCAGAGTGAGAGAGAGAGAGAGAGAGAGAGAGAGAGAGAGAGAGAGAGAGAGAGAGAGAGAGAGAGAGAGAGAGAGAGAGAGAGACGGTGTGTGTGTGTGTGTGTGTGTGTGTGTGTGTGTGTGTGTGTGTGTGTGTGTGTGTGTGTGTGTGTGTGTGTGTGTGTGTGTGTGTGCCTATGTGTTGTGTGAATTACAAGAAGACAATCTAAACCAAAGCAACAATAATAAAAGATTCATCTGGACAGCTTCTTTTGGCTGCGAGTCTTCCGTTGATCGATTACATCAACACCCTGTATGGTACAAGTCTTTCCATTGATCTTAAGCTGACAGACAGACAGAGACTGACAGAGACTGACATGCAGAGACTGACAGGCAGAGACTGACAGTCAGACAGGTAGACAGGTAAACTTGATACAGAAACAGAAAGATTGACAGACTGTCTAATTCATTCGGACATCTGACCAGCAAGCCAGCCAACATGTGAAGCTTCTTGACCGGATCCAGGAGCTTGTCCTTGACATTTCGCTCATCGTCTTTGAGTCATGAAAAGCATATAGAGGAGGAGGAGGAAGACGAAGACGAGGAGGAGGAGGAGGAGAAGGAGCAGGTGAGGATAGGTAGAGAGGGGCAACGAGAAGAGAGGAGGAATAGGAAAAAGAGAAAGGAGGAGGCAGAAGGGAGAAAGAGGAAGGAGGAAGAATTGGAAAAAAAAGAGAGTTGAGGAGGAAGAGAAAGGAAGGAGGAGGAGGAAGGAATGAGGAGAGAGGAGGAGGAGGAGGAGGAGCAGCAGCAGGTGTAGTCTCAAGTGTAGGTGTCGAAGCATTGCTGATAGAGGTGTACGTGTAGATGCAGATGCAGGTGTAGGTGCAAGTGAAAGTGTAGGTGCTGGTGCATGTGTCGATACAGGTGTAGTTCCAGATGCAGGTGTTAGTGTAAGTGTAGCTGTATGTATAGGTGTGTGCACGTATTTAATAACATGTATACAGTAAACAAGGTACACTCGTGAGGTTCCGTCGCCATCAATCATACATAGTTTTGAATTCATTTACGGTTTCGGTTTGGGTTGGATCATCATCTAGGCTTACCCCGGGGTTGACACATCTGCACGAAAAATATATATATGTGTATATATATATATATATATATATATATATATATATATATGTGTATATATATATATATATATATATATATATATATATTAGACTTCGGATAAGTTATTTTTCTCAATTTGTTTCCATGAATCGCGACGCCATCTTGTCCCAAACCATATTAACAAGTCATCCCTATCTCAAACTTCCATTCCTTTCATTATTCTGTAGATAGTCAGCAGATCACCTCTTCCTCTTTTCTGTTCCAAAGTTGGTAGTTCTAATTTGGCCAATCTTTGCTCATACGCTAGTTCGGAAAGAGTTGGTGGTTGCTCTTTGTAGCCTTTCTAGTTTTTTAATGTTCTCTTTTTGGTACTGGGTGTCTAGAATGCTGCTGCGTACTCGAGTTTTGGTCTTATTAGTGTAGTTAGGATTTTCTTTATCATTTCTTCGTCCAAATAGGCAAACGCCACTGTAATTGATCTCTGCAAATTGTAGTTTTCTCCGAATATTTTGTTAATATGGTTATCTGATGTCATGTATTTGCCAATCATCACTCCAAGATCTTTCTCTAAGTTTCCTTTTTCACCTTTTCTTCACCAATTTTGTAATCATTTGACAATCTGTTTTTACTTTTTCCAAACTCCATTATACTACATTTCTTTGTGTGTGTGTGTGTGTGTGTGTGTGTGTGTGTGTGTGTGTGTGTGTGTGTGTGTGTGTGTGTGTGTGTGTGTGTGTGTGTAGGCTGGTAGGTTAGGTAGGTTAGGTAGGTTAGGTAGGTAGGGTAGGTAGGGTAGGGTAGGTTAGGTTAGGTTAGGTTAGGTTAGGTTAGGTTAGGTTAGGTAGGTTAGGTTAGAATAGACGAATTTATAATTTAATTTCTTCGGCCTCCGCCTCTACTAAAACAAAGATGGCGCCCCAAGCAACCGAAACGGCTATTCTTGTTTGTTTATAGCTTTTAACAAAATTTTCTATTATCAATTTCCGCCAAGAATAACGTATTACATTGGTGTATTATAATTTATAATTTTTATTTAATTTTCTATTGCTATATCGCGTAGGTGTGCACAGCTAAAAGAATACCATATATATACATATATACTGTACGTACATATACATGTATACACACATATACATAAACATATATACATACATATACATATATGCACACTTAAATACATGCATTCACACATACCTAAATATATATACATAATACATATATGCATACATACCTAAATATACATACATACATGTACATATATGCACACTTAAATATATGCATTCATACATACCTAAATATACATACATATATGTACATATATGCACACTTTAATACATGCTTTCATACATACCTAAATATACATACATAATACATATATGCATACATACCTAAATATACATACATAATACATATATGCATACATACCTAAATATACATACATAATACATATATGTGCATACATACCTAAATATACATACATAATACATATATGCATACATACATTTGTACATATGTAGGGGAAATAGCCAGGGTTGAGGACTGGTGGGATTTCGTGTGGCCGATTACGCCGTTGACGGGCCTACGTGACCTAGCCTGACCTCTCACCAATCCCCAGCAACTGGGCCATCTGGCGAACCAAGGCTGGGATCTCAGAACTAGCTCATCTGCTGAGTTCTAACCCCAAATTTACCTAACCTCACTGTAGGCTAACTAGCTAATTCGCAGCAAAGAACATAGAAAATATCTTACCTTAGCGAGGGGTCTTGTCCAGGAGTCTGGCGAGCACAAGTGGACAAAGCACTTAAACACAACAACACTCGCAGTTATCACACGATAGCACAAAATTATATTTCGGAAGGACATCGTGGTCCCTTTTAAAAACAGTAGAAGCTCAAGTTTTCACAGAAAAAAAAATCACAAATCTTCAGACAAAACACCCACACGCGACACAAACCAATTCAAAACTAGGTTGGCGCCCGTCCCATGTCGTTTACGTCACTGAGGAAAGCACTGTGATTGGCTGAAACCGGTCACGGGATTCAAAACAATCTGCTCATTTGCTGTAGCGATAATGTTTACGTGAATCCACCGCAAGATGTCTTTTTCTAAGCGCCCACGAAGAAGTGATAATATTATCAAGAGACAATTGCAAATGCTTAACGATTGTCAAGATTATTTTCTTTAATTGCATGAGGAATTTTTTTACAAACGAATTTCGCTTTTTTATTATCATTATTATTTTCCAAGATGTTCCCTTGACTTATTTCTTAAGGTAGATGTCTCCGTAAGATGTCTGCCTGTGTGTACGCGAACAAGAAATACACAAGAAGTACATATGTGTGTGTGTGTGTGTGTGTGTGTTTATCTATATATATTTATGGTAAAGATGTCTTACAAAGCGATGTCCTTACCCAGAATGTATATGTATATATGTATGTATATATGTGTATGTATAATTATATGTATGTACGTATGTATGTATATGTGTGAATGTATAATTATATGTATGTATGTACCGGTATGTATGTGTGTATAATCATATATATGTGTGTATGTATTGTGTATGTTGTATTCATGTATTTTGTATGTATGCATATATATATATACATATATATATATACATATGTATATACATATGTATATACATATATATATACATATATATACATTATATATATATATATATATATATATGTGTGTGTGTGTGTGTGTGTGTGTGTGTGTGTATGTGCACGTATATATGTATGTGTACGTAAACCTACAATCTTAAAGGATTTAAGAGAACAGGGTGACTTGATTACTGTGTTCAGATCACTGAAGGGTCAACGTGTGAGACTAAATATCTTGATTTAGGATGGGAGAACATCAAAAGATCACAAGAGCATGTTTGATAAACACCATTTGTCTAAGTGATGCAAAAAAATAGTTTTCCATATAAATGCGTAAACACCTTATATAACCTAAATGATACAACCCAACCTGGAAACTAAGATGAATTTCAGACAAGGTATACTAATTGAAAACACGACCTAACGAGCACAGCTCCTTTCTCGTATACTACAATTAGGTAAATACCATTAGTTAACTACACATACACGCATACATGCATACATACATATACCAAAGGATTTTTCCCCCTTACAAGGGAGGTAGCCAAAAAACAAAGGTATACAAACCACTCCCGCCCATTCCATTCCCTACATAATCCATTCCCCTCTACCCTCTTCCCTCCCTCTTATCTTGGCACAGGTAAGTAATTAGACCTTATTAAACACAGTCCTCTTGGAATCGTGAAAATAGATACACGGTCGGTACAATGCCGGATCCAGCAAGAGACGAAAACCATTAAAAAAAAAAAAACGTTAAAAAACACATGAAACGTTTATTCACACTGCATATATCCGTCTATGTGTATTTGTACGAGGAAAGCCCAAGTCTTGTGTTCAAACGATCCTGAGACGTCGTTTGTTGTCCAAAGAGGCGGGGGGCTCAAGTTAGACTCCTCCCACCTCTGTCCCGTCCCAACAATGCATTGTGGTCCCAGGTGGCCGCGCCCCCCTCACCCCCCCCCCCGGTCCTGACAACACCATCTGCCTATCAAAGCCACCTCTCTCTCCAACACCAGCCACCTCGCCCTCGGACTTCGAGGAGCTTGTCGATATTCTCTTGAGTTCGGTGATGTTGTGGTTGGTTCAATCGACCTCGAGAGAAATGGACTTTATCTCAATACCTTCCTTACCGGGTGGTGCCTTTCCTTGTGCTCTTCTCTGCCGTCAGTCTATTCCATTCCCTACCTTTTGGTACCCTTTTGGTAACAAAGGAGTGGAGGAGGGGGGAGTACCGGTATTTACAGAAGTTGATGGTACTTTTGATTTTCTTTTATATATCACCTGACTATTTCATCCCATAGACCAGCGGTTGCCAACCTGGGGTGCTGGAATCAATTACAGGGGGTGCTAGGAATTGATGCACACAAGAATCACATTGATATACGTATCATTGATTACCCAGTTGTGCTTATTTGACTTTTTTTCGATGCTATTTTATTTTTCTATGGTGTTCTTATTTCTTCTACAAACAATATTGTCAATTTGTTTCACTTCTAAGAAATCCAGAAAATAAATCCTCAAGCAGTATACTTCACTTTCTTTTATCCTTCTATTAACAAGATAGGGGTGCTGGACATCTTAGACATGACAACAGGGGGTGCTATGGTCGGAAAAGGTTGGGAAACGCTGACTTAGACACATAACATCATATGGGGCTAGCCAGAATAAAAACTGCCAAGCACCCCACAGCTCCATCTAGATAAAATCAACCTGGCAGGCGCTAGAAAACAAGTTCGAGTCCTGAATATCAATGAACGGCTGTACCCGGCCCACGCTTAGTGCGCAAAAAAATCTACGGATGGGCAACACCGTCGTACGGAGCAACCGCAGACGCTTCCTCGTTGTCATGGCAACGGGATACTGCGCCTTCTGCATTTCCCCTCTCCCCCGTCCTTGTCCACCCGAGATGCAAGTCCTTGTTGCGTCACTTTAATAGACATCAAGTCTCGCAAACTAAAACATCTGAATGGAACAAACTTCCTGCAGAGGCAGTGCAATGTAGTTCAGTTCGAAGCTTTAAGATTCGTTTAGATAAACACCTAAGCAAGATGCTGTAATGCCTGCCATTTATTTTATATTGTTTGTTTGTTTGCTTGTTATTATTTGTTTGGTTTTCATTTATCATTATTTATCTGTCAATTTACCATTATTTACTATTTACCTGTTTGTTTATTATTTTACTATACCTATGCCTTTATCTATTTTATTTATCATTATTTTTATTATCATTTTTATTTATTTATTCTATTTATTTATCATTATTATATATTTCTTTTTTCGCATCCGACCTAGTTCTGGACCAAAAGGTCTCCTGTCGGCATGCTCCGCCTTTGTAGTCCTTTGTATCTGATGATGGAAATCACTGTAATGGTGCCCAATGAATTGCATTTGATTATGATCCATTTACACAGAAGCATATGGGGAAAGGAGAGAGAAAAAGAGAAAGGTGAGAGGCGCGGAAGGAGAGATAGACGGAAGGATAGGAAGATCAAGGATCGGTAGTGGGAGAGAGAAAAAGAGAGAGAAAGGAAGAGCGAGAATGAGAGAAAGGAAGAGTGGGATGGGTGAGAGTGATATATATATATATATATATATATATATATATATATATATATATATATATATATATATATATATATATATATAGATAGGTAGACAAATATAGAGAAATAAAATGACGGAAAAATGTGAGAGAGGGAGAGAACGGGAAAGAGAGAGAGAGAGAGAGAGAGAGAGAGAGAGAGAGAGAGAGAGAGAGAGAGAGAGAGAGAGAGAGAGAGACGGGGGACCCGACTTGAGGGAACCCAATACAGGCTCTAGTTCATCTCGTATAACGGAGATTCGTTCTTCTTTATTCCCCTGATCCTGTTAAGCGTCCTCGAGGATGCCTCTCGTCCTCGTAAGCAAGAAACGAGGCCGAGAGAATCCTGTGGTCACGTCCGGAGGCCAAAGAGAAATTAAGCGGCGCCAAGGAAAAAAAAAATCTATCCATCATTCTTTCAGGTTCCCTTGCTATCAATGGCCGAGATCCAGTTCCTTTAGAAGGTGGAAGGCTGGGAGGGTGAGGTGGGGAGTATTTTTTTTTTTTTTTATATATATAGTTCCTCTCGTTCTGCTTTGTTCTGTTCTTCCAGTTTCCCCCCCCTCCTCCTCCTCCTCCTTCTTCATCTTCTTCTCCTATTCTTCTTCCTTCTTCTTCTTCTTTACGTGAGCGAGTGTGTGTGAGTGCGAGAGAATAAGTGTGTTTTTATGTTGGTGTGTGTGTGTGTGTGTGTGTGTGTGTGTGTGTGTGTGTGTGTGTGTGTGTGTGTGTGCACGCGTGTATGTGTGTGTGCTCGCGCGTGTGTGTGTGTACGCTCGCGCGTGTGTGTGCGCGCGTGTATGTGTGTGTGCGCACGCGTGTCCGTACGTGTATTAAACATATTCATCGATTTCAATTAACAACCTGGAGGTTAAAACGGGACATTCCCCTTATTTGTTACCCAATGTTTGGCAACAAACACACAAATGAGTTTCCCTCCCAACTGTTCTGTTTACTTTATCTGATGTTTCGGACTGAACAGGGTTTTATGAACGAAAGCTATCAATGGACCAGAAACTCGGTGTCCTGTTTCTTCGCGGTATAGTCCACAGACAACATAATAACCACAACTATGTCATCGGAAAGACCACAGACAAACAAACAAACAAATTACTAAATAAATAAATAATCAAACAAATAAAGATTGAAAACAAACAAATATGTAAATGAACACACAAACTGGGTTTAATCTCGGGCACACATCAGTTCATTCATTCATTCATTCATTCACTCCGTATGGGATATTCATTGTATAGGTTCTATGCAGCCAATGCGTTAAGAGCTTTAGTGCACCCCTATGGACCAGAGTAACGCAGTATTAAGATTGGAGAATTGTCTCCACTAAAAGAGTAATGCTACTAGACCTCTAACGTTCTACTTTCCTTAAATATCTGACTTATTTCCTTAAATATCTGACTTATTTCCTTAAATATCTGACTTATTCCCTTAAATATCTGACTAACCCGATCTATGATTTCCTCTCCTCGTCTTCTCACTTTCTGCATGAGGGGACGGAGAGGGAGGGGGGTCGCCGATTTAATGAAGCGGCCTTGCTGTGGACGTGCTGTGTCTTGCGGCACTTCTTCTGATCCAGGGCAGTGGACAAGATGTAGGGATGACCCGTCATCCAGGAGGTGCCAAGATAGGAGGGAGGGAAGAGGGTAGAGGGGAGTGGAGTGTGATAGGATGGATGGGAGTGGTTTCTATGTTGTTTTTTTTTGCTACATTTGGTATATGTATGTATGTATGTATGTATAACTTCATCTCTTAGGCCTCACAATGTACCAAGGATATAAGCAATGGTTACGTAATACAATTTATATATTCTTTCATGTATACACTTAAGCAACTAATTAAGTAATCCATTTACCATTTTTCCACTTATTTACTTAACTATTTGTTCATTACTCTGTATCCGGCCTTGATAGAGGATGAAGGGTCTTCTGTCGGCAAGCTTTCTTTGAGCGGCGATCTATTGTAACAACCTTCCGTATTACCAAAGAAGAAAAGTGGATTAAGCGTAGGAAGGCTAAGCAAGCGCTGGAAGACGTACCCCAACTCGATCGTGCATGAAAGAGAACGAAAAAAAGAAAAGAAAAAATGACGCAAGGAGGGTGGGATTCATAACAAAAGGATCAAAGAAATCTAATCGTTGCCCTGGAACGAAAAAATAAAAGATCTTAGGAAGGTTGAATGAACGTGTTTGAGAATATTCTCCCAATGGCGTTTCGTCCCTATTGCGTTTATCAATCATCTCGGAATCAAAACCCCGGAATGATTAGTCTATTCAGTGTTATTCAGAGCTTACATTCTTTTTCTTCTGGCTGTCTCCATGCTGTCTTATTCAACCGAGATGAGAAATCCTTAAGGAATGAAAGGATCTAATTCACAGTATACAAGCAGACTACCCAAATCAACGTGTCCCAACCTTTTCCGACCATGTCTAAGCAGTCCAGCACCCCTATCTTCTTGTTATTAGAAGGATAAAAGAAAGTGAAGTGTACTGCTTGATAAGTTATTTTCTCCATTCCTTAGAACTGAAACAAATTGACAATATTGTTTGTAGAGGAAATAAGAACACCCTAGAAAAATAAAATAGTATCAGAAAAAGTCAAATATGCACAACTGGGTAATCAGTGATACATATATCAATGTGAATGTTGTGTGCATCACTTCCTAGCACACCCTATAATTGATTTCAGCACCCCAGGTTGGGAAACATTGGCCTAACAGAGGACATGGAAGAACAATCTTCAAACGTTTTCACTTTCCCCTTTCTCCTTTGTTTCTTTAATTCCAAAACTTTTTTTTTTTTTTTTTTTTGCTGTCTCCAAAAGATGAGAAACTCCTTAAGGAATGACAAGATCTAATTCACAATATACAAGCAGATTACCTAAACAGAGGACAAGGAAGAACAATCTTCAAGAGTTTTCACTTTCCCCTCTCCCCTTTTTTCTTTAAATCCAAAACTGTTTTGGCTCATGTCCCCGTGACAGAATCGAACTGAGTTTGTCGCCTTAAAGGAAATCGCAGCAAAGGTTTTCAATGGCGAGCAATAAAAAAAAAAAAAAAAAAAAAAAAAAAAAAAAAATGGAGACGGAGATTATTGGAAACCAACTCAAACGTAGTAATATTTTTCTTTCGCAATACATTGAAAAGACTTTATTCAATAAGCGGCCCACGTCCTTATCTAATGTACGTATTAACAACCGAACAAATTCGTAAAAAAATAACAAGATAAAATAAAAAAATAAAGGAATTGATAAAAAGATAAAGATGAATAAATAGATAAATAAATAAATAAATGAACAAGTAAATAGATAAATAAATTAATAAATGATAACTGAGTAAGTAAATAGACAAATGAATAAATAAATAAATAAATAAATTGATAAATGAGTAAGTAAATAGATAAATAGCTGAACAAATAAATAAATAGATAAACAAAATAGATAAATAAATAGCAAATAAATAAATGAATAAATCAATAAATAAATAAAACGAATAAATTAACAAATAAGCAAGTAAATAGATGAATAATTAAATAAACAGATAATGTTCGACCTACCTTTACAACATAAGAACATGAGAATGAAGGAGACACCCTAGGCAGCTCCGTATCCACCACCACCCGTCATCCCCATCCATAAAGTTGTCTGATCGTTTCTTAAAACAACTGATAGTTTCAGCGCTTACTACATGATTACTAAGTTTATTCCTTTCGTCGACCACCCTATTAGTAAACCAATTCTTGCCTATTTCCTTTTTAAATCTATATTTGTCCAGTTTATAACCATTACTGCGAGTCCTGCCCTGTTGTTTTAATATGATGACCTTGATTGCATCATCCTTGTTAAAGCCAACAATCACAATAACCAAACCGCGAAACCTGTCAGTCTCGGAACAATCCGCCATCAAGGACATTTAACAATTTTAATCCAAACGAAAACATTTCACGATAACGTCAACCACAACAACATGCCCTACCTGTGGGCGGAGGTACGCGATATCGTTCTATAGCAGGTCAATTTCAATCCAATCAACCAAGATCCAGCCCAAGGTGACGCTTTGCCCAGTCAATCACGGACGACCCTGTACAGGTAGTTCTCCCTATCTAGGAATTACTAAAATTCGAGAGGCTTCCGATATTTGAAGCGAAAAAAAAATACCTTTTGGAAATTTATCATTGTTATAAAGTGCTTCTATCATTCCTAGAGGGGAAATATCTGTAATAACCACAAACTACAGGTAGTTCCCTATCTAGGAATTCCTAAAATTCGGGAGGCTTCCGATATTTGAAGCGAAAAAAAACGCCTTTTGGAAATTTATCATTGTTATAAAGTGCTTCTATCATTTCTTTTTTTTTTTCTTCTTCTTCTTTTTTTTCGTATCGAGCATCGGAGATTCCCAGTAGAAGGGAAATATCTGTATAACCACAACGCAGAGGACTAAAACATCGCTACCAAAGATAAGGGGGAGGGAGGAGGGTGCAGGGGAGTGGAATATATAGGAAATGGAGTGGGTGGGAGTGGTTTCTATGCCTTTATCTTTTTGGCTACCCCCCTGTAAGAGGGAAAAGCCTTTGGTATATGTATGTATGTCTGTATGTATGTATCAAAGACTTTATGAAGAAATAACGCTCTAATACATATTCCTCCTCTTCTTCTCCTCTTTAGCTTCTTCATCCGCTCTTAATTTCTACTTATCCTCTTTTACCTCCCTCTTCCTCTCCCTCCTCCTAATTCCCCCTCCTCCTCCTCTATCTCCCTCTTCCTACTCCTCTTCCTCCTCCTCTACCTCCCTCTTTCTCTCCCTCCTCGTAATTTCCCCTCCTCCTCCTCTACTTCCTTCCTTCCTTCCTCCTCCTCCTCCCCCTCCTCTACATCCTCCTATCCTCCTTCTCTTCCTCTACATCCCTCTTCCTCCTCCTTCCCCTCTCCCTCTACCTCCCCTTTTACTCCCCCTCCCCCTTCTCCTCCTCCTCCTCTACCTCCCTCTTCCTCTCCCTCCTCCCCTCCCCTTCCCCCTCCTCCCTCTTCCTCTTCCCCCTCCTCCTCCTCTACCTCCCTCTTCCTCTCCCTCCTCCTAATTCCCCCTCCGACCTCCGCCTTATCCGCCTCACCTGTTTGGCCCTCAGGGTTCCTCGAGGAGGAGGAGGAGGAGGAGGAGGAGGAGGAGGACCCTGATGAAGAACCTTCTAGAAGGGGACCAGCCGGAGACGAGGACGGAGGGGGGACCTAGAGGAGGAGGTGGGGGTGATGTTAGTGATGGTGGTGTTAATGGTTATGTTAGTGGTGGTGATGCTAGTGGTGATGTTAGTGATGATTTTAGTGATGTTAGGGTAGTGTTAGTGGTGATTTTAGTGATGTTAGGGTAGTGTTAGTGGTTATGTTAGAGTAGCGTTAGCTGTAATTTTAGTGGTGATGCTAGCGGTGTTAGTGGTGAGTTTAGTGGTGATGCTAGCGGTGTTAGTGGTGAGTTTAGTGGTGATGTTAGGGTAGTATTAGTGGTAATTTTAGTGGTGATGTTAGGGTAATGTTAGTGGTGATTTTAGTGGTGGTGTTAGGATGTTAGTAATAATGTTAGTTGTACTTTTAGTGATGTTAGTGTAATGTTAGTAATGTTAGAAGTAATTTCAGTGTGACGTTAGTGGTGACGGTGGTGGCTGTGACGTCAGTAGTCGTGGTGAGGTCTGTGATGGTGATGGTGAGATTGATGTTAGTGTTAATGATGGTGTTAGTGATATTGGTGATGATGGTGGTATGCAATGGTAGCTACACTCGTGATATTGATGATGTTGACGATGGTAATGATTCAAAAGGCAAACTTTACCTACACAATGACGTACTTTAGATATTTAATTCTGGCTGAATAAAATCGCCTGTAGTCCCCGCCAGGGAGTGACAAAGTCATAATAAATGATCTGAACTCTGATTCAACAGAACAATCCGAGCCTTTGTTCCGAATTAATACAATTTTGTTTACAAAAGATACAATCTATCACGGGAGAACTCTTTCATATAGAAGTATTGTATAGCAAATGCGAAAAATGTATCTATATTATTCCGAAATATCGAAGCCAGTGGTCGGCTGGCCACAAACGCCGAATATGTTTGGTCAACAAAAATGAACAAAACGAGCATTTTTCTTTCGACATGTTTTTTCCATCTCACCGGGACGTCGACATCAAAACAATTCCTAAAATCCGCTGTTAACTTCAAATAACAAAATGCAATGTGTAATATTTTTATTTTTATTTTTAAAAAGATATAATAAAAATCTACGGATATTTCACGCCTTTTGTTTTTCCCAGCCGACGATATCATGATGATGATAATAATGATAATAATTGTTGCCTTAAGTTTCGTTTAATGGAAACCGGTAGCCCCACAGATGCTGGCAACGGTCCTCAGGATCTCCCACATATCTCTTTGGGGAAGAAACATTGGGCTGCTGTCTGTGTTGTATTATTGTGGAGCTATTTTCATACCACCACCTTGCAGTGGCAGGAGGGGTGGTGTCGCCCTTGTCGTCACTTCACCACAGGTGTAAAGTTGGTGCCATTTCCGTCGAAATTCACTGCGAGCCAGTACCCATCGTTGGTCCCGGGTGATGCCATTTATAGACACACAAGTGGTACAGTTTGCTTCTTTGTTAAGTATTAGAGGTTAATTTTTTCTAGTTTAGTGTAATAAACACATAAATTCAGACTTGAGATTTACAATACAAACAACTTTCTCGTGCCATAATACAATAAAACTAACCCACTCGCTACAACTACTGAAAGAGTGCCAGGCACTGTGGTACTTAGAAATGAAGCCAGCTGTCCTTCTAGGGCAAAGTTTCTCAACCTTTTTACCCTTGCGTAACCTTTAAAATAAATTGCATGTCTAAAGGAACCCCTGCGAAAAAAAATATATATATATATATATATATACCATATCTTTCTCATTTTATTTTCTTCGTAGTAATAGGTTACATAGGATGATGTTTATATTACATTATATCAATAACCAAGAATATGTCGTGCGTGTTTAATTATATTACGTATATGAAATTAAATAAAAAATCAAAAATGCATTAGCTTATCTCACTTGTTCTCGCGGAACCCTTAGAGACCTTTTGCGGAACCTTAGGGTTCCGGGGATCCCTGGTTGAGAAACGCTGATCTAGGGGAAAGGACCGGGTACCGGACTCCTCCCGGTCTCTCTATCGCCCACATCAAGTCCAAACTTTAGTGCTTTATTGCTTGCCGGGTCCCATAAAGGCCTGCATCATTCTGGACACCTCCAAGGGCTCGTGTCAATAGCCTCCTCCATCTACGCATCAGATCATCGCCTCGGAGGCTCTACAACAGCGTTTCCCAACCTTTTCCGACCATAGCATCCCCTGTTGTCACGTCTAAGCAGTCCAGCACCCCTATCTTGTTATTAGATGGATAAAAGAAAGTGAAGTGTACTGTTTGATGACTTATTTTCTTGATTCTTTAGAACTGAAACAAATTGACAATATTGTTTGCAGAAGAAATAAGAACACCCTAGAAAAATAAAATAGCATGGAAAAAGTCAAATATGCACAACTGGGTATTCAATGATACATATGTCAATGTGATTTTTGTGTGCATCACTTCCCAGCACCCCAGGCTGGGAAACGCTGATCTACAAGACCCCTCCCCCTCCCCCCAGGGGAGCCAAATACGGACGGATCCTCAAGGGTTATGCATAGAAAAAAAGGACAGTCTATGGGCCCAGCCCTATACGTGAACGATTTTTTTTAATCCTTGTTTGTATTTCAGGGATCGTAAAATGTTTTCTTTCTTCTTTTTGAATTGGACTTTGAGTTTCAATGGAGCTTCTAAGTCACAGAATTCAAGAACAGAGAGGAAAAAATCAAAGAGGGAAAGGAGCAAAATCCAACCACCAAGGAACGAAGGATGATAATCACACGGCCTCTCTGTATATGATAAAAGACAAACGTCAAAGATTGAAAACAACAACAAAGCCAGAGGGATTCCATACATACAAAACAACATCAAAGGACAAATGTGTATGTGTGTGTGTGTGTATGTGTGTGTGTGTGTGTGTGTGTGTGTGTGTGTGTGTGTGTGTGTGTGTGTTTGTGTGTGCGTGCATATGTGTGTGCATGTGTGGGTGCGTGTGTGGGTGCGCGTATGTGTTTGTCTACGTGTGTGTACGTGTACATGTGTGTATGTGCGTGTGTGTATGTGTATGTGTGTGTGTGTGTGTGTTTATGTGTGCGTGTATGTCAATGTGTGTGTGTGTATGTGTGTGCGTATGTGTGCACGTGTGTGTGTTTGTGTATGCGTGTATGTCAATGTGTGTGTGTGTGTATGTGTGCACGTGCGTGTGTACGTGCATGTGTATATGTTCGTATGCAGTGCGTGCGTGCGTGCGCGCGTGTGCCCGTGTGTGTGTGTGTGTGTGTGTGTGTGTGTGTGTGTGTGTGTGTGTGTGTGTATACATGTATGTATATGAATGCGTATGTACGCACGTTCACATTGTGTTTGTACTGTCATTTTTTCAACAAATTTGTGCCAGCACAAAAACAGAACATTTTTATGCGATTCATTTTCGATAAATAATGAATCATATTGACACGCCCGCACCGGTGCATGGCAAATCTATCACAAGTCATGCAGACCATCCACTTCAACGCCTCTCCCCTCTCCTCTCCTCTCCGTCACGATTTTTAAGTAATTGGTAAAAGATTTTCTTCGTATGAAAGTAAGCACTTCTTCTTTAACCGGGTTGTTAATGTGTGGAACTCGCTACCTTCCACTGTCGTTGAAAGTAACACAATAACAACATTTAAAAATCGCTTAAATCGCCTAGATAAATACTTAGACTCTAATCCGCAAATAAAATATTATTCCTTGCAATAAAAGGTCTGACAGTCCGGCATTTAATTGTAATTGGATAGGATGGTGATAGCAGTAGTATTAGTTCATCTTCTATCGCCTAGTTACCCTGTTTTCTTAATTGTAGCTTAATATAGTAAACACAAACAGCCTCGTTAGGGCCAGTAGGCCTGCCCTGCTGTTGTTTGCTCTTCCTTTGTTTTCCTTTGTGTTCCTCTTTTCTTTCCCTCCACATCCTCCATCACCAAATGCTCTTCCTTCGCTTTCTTCATCCTCCTTTCAGTCTGACTCGACACTCCTCCCCCTTCCTTCCGTCGCTCTCATCCCATCAAAACTTTTGCCTTCCTCTCCCTTTGTTCCTGATGTTTGTTTACCTCCACAATCAACTCCCGATTTCAAGACCAGGAAGAAGTTGTCTCACCTTCTCTTCCCCTCTCTCACCTCGTTTCCGTCTCTGATAGCATTAGGCTTCTGCCATTTCACACTAACCACAACGCCTCTGAGAAAGTCGATAGACGAAACGTCAGGAATAAAAGCTTCACCTCCAGTCCATGTTTCCTTTACCGTGTCTATACAACTTGTTCACATGAATTTTCAACTAACCACAACTCAAGGATTCTTCTTGTCAGCCCAGGGTCAACGCCTACAACAATTCTTTGCTGGCAAGCCTTCTCCCACTGGTGGTCCTGCAAGATGGGTGTCGGAGGGAATCATCTCCCCCACAGACCACCTTGAGAACCTATCAACATATTCATTTCCAAATACTGTTTTCTCCCAAACGTCATTATTGCATATCAGAGGAAAGGTGTCAAATACCGCAAGATTGGGTTTGATATTATCAAGAATGTTCTAAAAATGTATATCGATTGTCCATTTCAATCTCGGTTCGTTCCCATATTTTTACTAAAAGCTTTTCGAACTTTGTTGAAAAAGAGTTATGATAATAATAATGATAATAACAATAATTATAATATTAATTACAATTTTAATAACAATAATAATAATGATAATAATAATAATAATAGTAATAATAATAGTGATAATAATAACAATAATAATGATGATAATGATGATGATAATAATAATAATATAATAATAATAATAATTATAATAATAATAATAATTATGATAATAATAAATGATAATAACAATAACAATATTAATAATAATGATAATTATGATGATGATAATAATAATAATAATAATAATAGTAATGATAACAATAACAATAATAATAATAATAGTAATAATAAATAATAATAATAGTAATAATAATAAGTTTATTTGGCAATGAATCAAAATACATGAAGTGCAGATAATGAAAAGAACACATAGTTCGAAATAATTACAAATGCCGAAGATAACACAAAAAAAGCATGTAAGCTTATTTCCATTGTGGTATTTGCAGAGAAAACAGACTCGCAGATCTTCACGAAAAGTTATTGACGCATTAAGGACCCCAAACTTAGTGATTAGAATTCCAATATTACTCGTCATCAATAACGGCCAAATGTACAAGTGAACACATTTCACAGTAACGTCAACCATAACAACAATTTACCATACAAACTGGAAGACATACAGTGTTACTAAACTGGTCATGTTCGTTGAATTCCCACGGTTAGATTAAATAATAGTTGAGCGAAATGACATGATAACAGAATAAATGCGATTGATATCCGCGGTGATATAACCCGATAGCATAGCCATACCCACACTGTAACATATATGGGTGTATGTTACTCGGCCAATGGTGACGTACGGTGAGTGATGCGTGGTTTAGCTTGTGTAGTTTATTCTAGTTAAGATACGTGTGCGTCGGCCTAAGGACGGACGTGGCGTGGTCCCCAAGTGGGAAACCGACCGCGAAGGCCTAGTGACGCGCTACAAGTGCAGAGCTCAGACTGACTGACTAACTGAATTGTCCGAATTTGAATGGCCTGCCCGCTCGGGGCAGGCAGTATACGAGTATACATATAAGGGACCGACCTGACGCCTGACCAGACGCGACCTAATTGCGGTGACCCTTTCTAGCCTCCGACCATTGAGTCAGATCAACTACCACATAACTCTACTATGCATGAACTTGCACCCTACATACAAGTATGCTTGCGGGGTCCATGTACACCACAACACCACTAAGAACACTTACAGAATATTTTGAGAACACTTACAGAATGCGGAGATCCGTGAGATGGTCAAGGTCACCAGCGTGAACCGTTGTCAGGTTGTTGCCCTCCAAGTCTCTGCCGAAGGAAAAGAAGACAACGTTAAGAAGACAATAACAGCAACGGTAATAAGACAATGACAACAACAATATCAAGAAAGAAAACAAAACAACAAGGGGGTGTGTCTGTCTGTTTGTCAGGAATACTTGAGTTCAACACTATGGCACCAGGAGTTAGGGTGGGGGTGGCCAGGAAGCTTGAAGGAGGTGACTGGACAGTGTAAGAACAATAATGTTAAGAAACCAAGAGAGGATGAAGAAAGGTCAATCCAACCAAGCAAAATGACAAACACGTTCTTCACTTGAGACTAATGCGAAACAAAACTGAAATCCCTTCATTTTAAAAAAAAAAACTAAATTATTTTCGTTATTTACCTGTTCATTTACGCCTCATCTTAAATATACTTTGGTTGAGGTAGCGCTGGTAGTTCCCACTACAGAGTACAGGAACCATCAACACCAATTCCTCGCTGGAGATTGCAGTTCGCAATGCGCCCCTGTCTAATGTTCCCCATTAATCAGTGTGCGCTGCAGACACTGTACCCACTCCGAGAACCTGGATGATGTAGTTCTAAATGGTTTCACATTGCCGCTTGAGAATGGAGAACCAGAAGAACGTAAGATAAGAACATAAGAATGGAGAAGACTGCAAGAGACCATAAGGCCTACACTAGGTAGTTCCATGTCTGTTACCACCTATCATCCCCATCCAGAAGAACGTAAGACGATAAGAACATAAGAATGGAGTAGACTGCAAGAGACCATAAGGCCTATACTAGGCAGTTCCATGTCTGTTACCACCTTTCATCCCCATCCACAAAGTTATTTAATTTTCTTTTAAAACAACCGGTTTTTTCAGCACTCACTGCATATAGGAGGACGGGAAGCCCCCGAGTGTAAAGAAGATAGCCCACAATATAACCAATATCATTACTAACATCTTCACTGCAATAACACTATGCATTTTGCTGTACAAGGTACAGGTGGAGAACGCATAAGAACATAAGAATGAAGGAGACTGCAAGAGACCATAAGGCCTACACTAGGCAGCTCCGTAAGAACGAGGAAGTAATGTCTAGGAAGACAGAAAGTCAGGAATGAAGATGGAATTGAAGAGGATGTGAGGAACGGAGAAAGAAAATGGAAAATAGATGGTTGTTAAAGGAACAGGTAAAATAGGAACGAAGATAAATCAGCAAAGGAAAGGCAGACACACACATACACCTCCATTCCTCACCCACTCCCCGGTCTCCTTTGCATGTGCGTACATACATATGTGCGTACATGCGTGCGTACATGTGTGCGTGTACACGTAACGGAGCTCCTTGCACAACCTCTCTGTCTTTTCGTCAAGGTTTTTAATTACATGTGAGGTACGCCGATGTTTACATTACCACGCGCATACACGCTCAAACCCCCCCCCCCGGCCCAAAAAAATGAGAGATGATCTCCTGAAACCCAATAACAACGCCCACACGCCCAAAGCACGCGATAACATTCGTACAAGTGCGCGCCGATTAATGGGTTTGTTTTGAGCAAATCCAAACGTTATTCTCCCAGACGTCGAATCCAATATTGTTTCAATGTGGAGCAAATGTCAAGAAGGAAGGGCCTCGAGGCTCGTAATATCCCTTGCTTGATCCCTCATAAGGCCACAGCCCGTTTTCTATGAGGCGTGTTTGGCCTCGCACAGCAAACAGACGACTAACAATAGACTGTCTATGCCGCTACCGTGCCTTCCAGACATAGCCGACCCCCACCCCCCCACCCTACTCCTGTTGTCTTCATGTCCTCTTCTTCTTCTTCTTCTTCTTTGTCTTTTGTTCCTTCTCCTTCCTCTTCCATTTCTTCTTTGGATTTCTGTCCTTCTGTTTCTTCTGCTTAAACTGTTTTCCTTTTTATTTTATTTTATTTTATTTCTTGTTCTTTGTCTTGCTTCTTCTCCTTTCACTTCTATTTCTTCTTTTCTTTGGATTTCTGCCCTTCTGTTTCTTCTGCTTAAATTGTTTTCCTTCTTCTTTTTAGTTTATTTCTTCTTCATCATTTTTGTCAAGTTATAAAAGTATTACAAGGTTTCCTGTGGGGTTCATCTTTGCCACGAGGGCTTCACCATCTGCCCGTCCACTTTCACAAGAAGACACGAGCCAAACATCCAAACAACCTGGAGGAGCGAGTTCATAACCAAGCAACCTCGTACTCAGTTTGCAGTCAGCGCAACAACCTTGTAACCTTGTGGGTATTTATCTATTTATTCATTTATTTTTGGGTGAGGGTGAGGGGGGGTGAGGGTGAGGGAGGGTGAGGAAGGGAATCCCCCCCTCGCCCCCAACCTTCCGAGACGGGACTAAACTTGGGGTGGAAACTCGGATCTAATGAGAGAGGAACAAATTTGTTGATCCCGGTTAATCCTTTGGCCCGTTATGGCTGGGCGCTTAATTAAACCCCCGCAGGAGGGGTGGTGGGGAGTGGAAGGAGGAGGAAGGTTCACTACGTTACGGCTGCCATGTCACATCCCTTGAACATCACACATACTCGAGAAAGTCGATAATCACTTGTATGGCAATATCTGCCCATCAGCTGGAGATGTTGCTATATAGGTGAGTCTCGCTTTTCTCAAAACTACTGAAGCTGAATATATGACACTAAGCAGGGAAGGAGTTACAGCCTTATATTTTTTAAACAAATCTTTTTGTGTCTGGTGGCATGTTTCTTCCTATTCTGACTGCCGTCAGGAGATTTTGATAAGTTCCGCGGCACACTCTCTGTATCAAAAGAGTCATAATTGATCTCGATGAAACACTTTCATACAGTGGCACTAGATGGCACTGGGAGGCACTAGGTTCTATTATCTATCTACGTGGCACTTTCATCTTCAACACCATTGTTAGCCAAAGGATCTGAATACTCAAAGATCCTCCGGAGAGGTCATTTCCTCCGGAACCACCCAATATCAGGTATGTTGTCGCCCCCACACTCCCGGATCTGAACACGTTAAAACAGCAAAGAATAAACGCGTCCCGGGGCGCTAAGTTTTCTTCCGGGAGACTCTCCAACTCCTTCGCAATCTGCAGCGATTCCGGAGCCAAATCCGGGCAGTAAAATAGGCCAATCCCCATCCGGGGACCCTAAAGAATCCGCCGAGGCAAAGCATGAAATCCCGCCGCGCGGGACAAATGGGTCCGGAGTGGCTGGAAAGATCCCGAACTTGGGGGAAACAGAGGAGGATAATAGAGGGGCATGACTAGGAAGGAAGGAGAGTGCTTGGGGGTCATAGGGAATGCAGAGAGGACGTGAAGAAATAAAGAGAGAAGTGAGAGTAACAGAATAAACATTCCCAAACTGAAGGAAATAGAAAAAAATGATGAGAGATGGGGGGACATCGAGCACGATAGATACGACAAAGAAACATGAAAAGGGAGAAAAGAGGAATATACGAAATATATAAGGAAGTGGTGGCTATGTGAGTAAAAATCAAGTTAACAGGGGAGGGAGAATCTGTAAAATAATTAGAACAAATGTATGAAGATATACAGTCCTAACAACCTCAAGCATAAAGCTTCGCTTCACATAAATCGTTTAGTTTTAGCCCCAGCACGTTTTCCGGGAATTGCCATCAACTTCAACTGGCCTTCATTGAACACACTCTCACCAAAAATATGAAGAAAAAGGAAAAACATAAAGAGGACAAAGGACGGAAGACAATAAGTTGGATAACGAAACATGAAAATGGGAGAAGAGCTTGAGCTTGTAATATGAAACAGAAGCGTTTGGAATCAAATGGTGGCAGTGGTGGGAGATTGGTCTCGTGAGAACAGGAACATAGAGGACAAACGAAGGGAGACAATAAGTTGAATCTTAGTAACGAAACATGAAAATGGGAGAAGAGCTTCAGCTTGTAATATGAAACAGAAGCGTTTGGAATCAGATGGTGGCAGCGGTGGGAGACTGGTGTCGTGAGAACAGGACCATAACGCGAGGAAACCCACGGAACGCCAAACCCGCGCTGCCAAACGCATTTTACTCCGTTTTCAAGAAAGATATTTGTGCTCCTTCTCGCGGAGCATCTTTATAGTCCTTCTCGGAATCCTTGTGAAAACGAGTTACGCAATTACGACTTTATCAGGCTCACGACACTGGGACGGGAGGAGGGGTAAAAGGAGACGAGGAACAAAGACTGAAGGAGAGATGATGGCTCGAAGGGGAGCGTAAACGAGGCAAAGGCGACCTCAAACTATCGACACTTTGATAAAACTTAGATATATTTTATTCAGGTTAAAAGTAAATTATATTATTTTGTTGAGTACGGGGCACTGTGGTGGTTATAAGGTCATCTTGATTAAAACGAAAGAACCACCGCCCTTTCGAGTTCTATTCTGTTTAACAACAGTCAAAATGGTAGTAGCTGCTTGAAGTTTTAAAACAAAAATATAAAAGGAAAACAGACTCGAATTAGCAGCACAGTTTAAATAAATTGCACTAATTTTTATAGAGTGACACAGACAGAGACAGAAACAGAGACAGACGAACAGACAGACAGATACACACACACACACACACATACACACATATACATACACACGTACACACACACACACACACACACACACACACACATACACACATATACATACACACGCACACACACACACACAAACAAACAAACACAAAAAATATTAGTTGGTTCAATAACGCAAACAGGAAATAATACTAATGATTTCAAAATCAGAATGCTGCTTGTAGTGCTTTACGGAGAATTTGTTACAGAAAACAAGACCAGAAAAGGTGAGCCTGCTTTATCTATTATGCATAAAGCATAATCCAAAAACAGGAAAGACCAGCAAAATAAGCGAGTGAAGAGAAAGAGAAAAAATTAGAAAGTGGATTAAAAGAGGAAACCGAGAAACAAGAAATTGTCAAAAGATAAGACGTGAGAATAAGGAAGAGAACTATGAGATTAATCTAAAAATGTCACAGAAAGGAAAGGCTGACAAAAGAGTTGGCGAGAGAAAAGAGAAAGAATCCTTCAAAGAGAAGAAAAAAAAAAAAAAAAAAAAAAAAATAGCCTAACTAGAGGGTGCAAGACTAAGGAGGAAGATAAAGAATTAACATATGAATAAAAACGGAGGACCCTGAAAAAAAAATGCAGTCTGAGAAAGAGCAGTAAGTCATAAGCTGTCTCGGAGGAGATGGAGGAAGAGGGGTAGGAGGAGGAGGAACAGGAGTAGGAGGAGGAGGAGGAGGAGGAGGAGGAAGAGGAGGAGGAGGAAGAAGAGAAGACCCTGGAGGCCCCGGAGGCAGACACCAAGAACAAACTCTGACGACACAGACTCTGCCAACGTCGGTGGAAATCAAATCTATGAAGTGGCGAACGGCGCCCATCCGGGACCCCGCGCGCCCCCGCGCCCGGGCACAAGTGAGGGGAAAGACCACGACAGCGGTGGCCCAAAGAGGGGATTTTTTTTTCTTTTTCTTTTTTTTTTTTTGAGGGAGGCAATGCATGAAAGCATTCAGAGTAGCAAATGGTTTGAGGATGAGGAGTAACAGGAAGAAGAGAAGGAAGGGGAGGAAGAAGAGAAGGAAGAGGAGGAAGAAGAGGGGGAAGAGGAGAGGAGGTTAAGGAGGAGGAGGTAGGGGAGAAGAAGGAGGAGGAGGAATAGGAGGAGAAGAAAGGGAAGGAGGATGAGGGGAGGAGGACGAAGAGGAGGAGGAAGGGAAAGAGGAGGAAGGGGAAGAGGAGGAAGGAGAAAAGAAACAAAGGGAGGAGGAAAGGAAGAGGAGGAACGTGAGGAGGCGGAAAGAAAAGAGGAGGAAGTGTAGGGGGAGGAGGGGGAAGGGGAAGAGGGAATGAAAGGGGAGGAGGAGGAGAAGGTAGGGATGAGGAGGTGTAGGAGGAGGAAGGGGAAGGCTAAGGAGGAGTGGAAGGGGATGAGGAGGAGGTTTGGAGGAGGAAGGGAAAGAGGAGAAATGAAAAGAGGAGGAAAGGGAGGTGGGATGAGGAGAGGAGTAGGGAAGGTGGAGGAGGGAAGGAGGAGGAGGGAAGGAGGAGGAGGAGGGAAGGAGGAGGAGGGAAGGAGGAGGAGAGAAGGGGGAGGAGGAGGAGGGAAGGAGGAGGAGAGGGAGGAGGAGGAGGGAAGGAGGAGGAGAGGGAGGAGGAGGAGGGAAGGAGGAGGAGAGGGAGGAAGAGGAGAAGGTAGGGATGAGGAGGTGTAGGAGGAGGAAGGGGAAGGCTAAGGAGGAGTGGAAGGGGATGAGGAGGAGGTTTGGAGGAGGAAGGGAAAGAGGAGAAATGAAAGGAGGAGGAAAGGGAGGTGGGATGAGGAGAGGAGAGGAGTAGGGAAGGAGGAGGAGGGAAGGAGGAGGAGGGAAGGAGGAGGAGGAGAGAAGGGGGAGGAGGAGGAGGGAAGGAGGAGCAGAGGGAGGAGGAGGAGGGAAGGAGGAGGATAGGGAGGAAGAGGAGGGGGAGGAGGAGGGAAAGAGGAGGAGGGGGAGGAGAGAAGGAGTAGGGGAAGAGTAGGGTAGAAGGAGGGAAAGAGGAGGGGGAGGAGGGAAGGAGGAGGAGGAGGAGGAAGCGGTGGAAGAGGACGATACACCTCATTCTGGTCCTCTTCCCTCGAGGATGAGATGAAGAATGAGGAAGAGGAAGAAGTGAAAGGAGGAAGACATCGAGGAAGCGGAGGATGAGGAAGAGGATGAGGAGGAGAATAAGGAAGGGAATACTGAGTACGACGAAAAGGAAGGGTCTGGAAAAAGCGGAGAGAGGAAGTAGGGAAGGGAAGGGAAGGGAAGGGAAGGGAAGGGAAGGGGAAGGAAGGCGAGGGAAGGGGAGGGAAGGGAAGGGGAGGGAAGGCGAGGGAAGGGGAGGGAAGGGAAGGGGAGGGAAGGGAAGGGGAGAGAAGGGGAGGGAAGGGGAGGGAAGAGAAGGGAAGGGAAGGGAAGCGGAGGGAAGAGGAGGGAAGGGGGAGTAGGGGGAGAAAGTAAGGAGAAGGAGTGGGCTGGCGAAGAAGGCGAAATGAGGGAAATGAATGGATGAGGGGAAGAAGGAAGGGGAGAGAGTAGGGGGGGAAGGACGAGATTATAAGCTGTCTTTTACTACAGCGTACTTACCCCGCCCTGCCCCTTCCCCCCCCGCCCTCCGCCCCGCCCCTCCCCGCCCCCAGGGGGAGCTGGGGCCTGGGCCTGGGCCGGGGGAGACGATGAAATCTGCCCCGGAACTAATAAAAGCAGGTTGCGGTGATATTGAAAGGGATGGAGGAGAAACACGAAGGGAGGGAGGGAAGGAGGGGGGGAGAGAGGGAAGGAGAGAAGGAGGGAGGGAACAAGGGAGGGAGAGAGGGAGGAAGAGAAGGAGGGAGGAAAGGAAGGAGGAGGAAAGGAAGGAGGAGGAAAGGAAGGAGGAGGAAAGGAAGGAGGGAGGAAAGGAAGGAGGGAGAGAAGAAGGGAGGGAGAGAGGGGAGGAGGGAAGGAAGGAAGGAGAGAGGGAGGGAGGAAAAGGAGAGAGGGAGGCAAGGAAGGAGGGAGGGAAGGAGGGAGGGAGGGAAAGAAGGGAGGGAGGAAAGGAGAGAGGGAGGGAGGAAAGGAAGGAGGGAGGGAAGGAGGGAAGTAGGAAAGGAAGGAGAGAGGTAGGGAGGGAAGAAGAGAGGTAGATTGGGAGCGAGGGAGGAGGAGGAGGAGGAGGTGAAGATGTTGAAGTGAGGAAGGGGGAGGGACCCCAACTACACGTGATGGAGAGAGAAGGGGTTGATACACACACACACACGCACGCACGCACACACACACACATACACACAAGGAAATGACGGAAAAATGCGGCCCGGCCGTAAAAAGAAGATGCGGAGTTTGTGCAAGACACGTCTTCGCTTTAAGCGAGGTTTTGTTTTTGCACTCTTCCCTTCCCCCCCAACCTCGTCATCATCATCATCATCATTATTATTATTATTGTTATTATTATCATTATTATCATTATTATTATTGTTATTATTGTTATTATTATTATTATTATTGTTATTATATTATCATTATTATTATTATCATCATCATTATCATTACATATTTATTTATTTATAAATTTATTTTTTGGTCCTCCCTTCTACTCTCGCTTTCCTTCTTTCTTTCTCTCTCGGTCTCTCTCTTTCTTTGGTTGTGTGTGTGTGTGTGTGTGTGTGTGTGTGTGTGTGTGTGTGTGTGTGTGTGTGTGTGTATGTGTGTGTGTGCGTGTGTGCGCGCACACTCGGCACTCACCCGCTACGACCCTGTCGAAGCTCTAACCATAAACAAAAAAGGCGAACACATATGACCCACGCAATATTCTGCCCGGTGTGGCCCTTTCCCCTAATAAAGTCTCCTGCAGGCGGACAGAGAAATCCCTGCTGCCTAATCACCTGAGCCCAAACCCGAGGGAAGGTCCCAGGGGAGGTGCAAGGGCGAGTCACTTCCCTTGAAGAACAAGAGTCCGCTATAAAGGCTCAGGAACAAAGTCTACATATACAAGAACTGTGATGTATATCAGCCTGGTGGAAAGTTGTGAACATAAGAACATAAGAATGAAGGAGACTGCAAGAGACTATGAGGCCTACACTAGGCAGTTCCATGTCCATGACCACCTGTCATCCCCATCCTTAAAAGTTGTCTAACCGTTTCTTAAAACAACTGGTAGTTTCAGCGCTCACTACGTGGTTACTAAGTCCGTGGCTATTGAGGCAGACGTGGAGGGCAAGAAAGCAAGGACAGACCGATAAGTTTCTTAGGAATGGCGAGATACCA
>NC_134795.1:63878537-63896037 GCF_046742065.1 Oratosquilla oratoria
AACGTGCATGTACGTATATCTTCAGACAAAAAGCGTGCGCATCATATCACTATACGCTTCTCCCGTCTGCCGCTACGCGCGGTCCCTGAAGACGACCAACCGGAGCCAGAACGTGACAATGTCCCCGCGAGGCCTATACACGCCAATTCAGCCCCGTATGGCCACTTCCTGATTATCCCTCCGCTCCCATAGCTCCCCTTCTCTTCACGCCTCTTCTTCCTCTCTTTTCTTCCTCTCCTTTTCGACCTCGTCCTCTTTGCACGCCCTTGTGGTGTCTCTGTCCTCTTCTCTTTGTACGACCTTGTAGTATCTCTGTCCTCTTCCTGATTATCTCTCCGCTCCCATAGCTCCCCTTCTCTTCACGCCTCTTCTTCCTCTCTTTTCTTCCTCTCCTTTTCGACCTTGTCTTTTTTGCACGCCCTTGTGGTGTCTCTGTCCTCTTCTCTTTGTACGACCTTGTGGTATCTCTGTCCTCTTCCTCATTATCTCTCCGCTCCCATAGCTCCCCTTCTCTTCACGCCTCTTCTTCCTCTCATTTTCGAATTTGTCCTCTTTGTACGCCCTTGTGGTGTCTCTGTCCTCTTCCTGATTATCTCTCCGCTCCCATAGCTCCCCTTCTTTTCACGCCTCTTCTTCCTCTCTTTTCTTCCTCTCCTTTTCGACCTTGTCCTCTTTGTACGCCCTTGTGGTGTCTCTGTCCTCTTCCTGATTATATCTCCGCTCTCATAGCTCCCTTTCTCTTCACGCCTCTTCTTTCTCTCTTTTCTTCCTCTCTATCTTATCCTCCTCCTCGACCTCGTCCTCTTTATACGCTCTTGTGGTATCTCTGTTCCCTTCCTGATTATTTCTCCGCTCTCCTTCCTCTTCACGCCTCTTCTTCCTCTCTTTTCTTCCTCTTTATCGCTCCTCCTTTTCGACCTCGTCCTCTTTGTACGCCCTTGTGGTATCTCTGCTCTCTTCCTGTTTTAGTCCTGTTTCTCAAAATCTCGGTTTTATCACGGGACTTTCTCTTTGTCACTCCCCCGCCTCTCCCTCCCTCCCTCCTTCACAACATTCGTACCAAATGACACAGTTCCTCCCGTTCACACGGAGCCCTCAACATACTCGTACAGAAGCAAGTAACTGAGCTAACCGGGACAGATTTGTGACACATTTCGCGGACACTATGAAGATCATGTACAACATGAAGCCTTTGTAATCACGAGGGAGGGACGATGTCGACCACGCCACAGCAGCATTTTTTACCCCCCGGGTGGGGGGATGGGGGGGCTCTGGTCTGTGAAGTTTGTTGATTTTCGTAAACACAACGAAGAAGCTATGCAGTAAAGTACACATTTGGTAAAAGAAGTTATCTGACGTTCTGCTATTGTGCATACAAGTTATAATAATACTAATAGTTCTATCTAGTTATCTACTTATTAATTTGTTTGGTTGTTCATTTGTTTAATTTATTTGTTCGTTTGTTTGTTTCCATTTGTTCATTATTTCTGTATTATTTGTTCATTTTCTCATTTATTTTTTTTATTTGTTTATCTATTTATTTTTATTTGTATATTTACTACGTTCATTTGTTCATTCATTTGTTCTTTTATTTTTATTTGTTTATTATTTCTGTATCACTTGTTCATTTACTCGTTTAATATTCTATTTGTTTATTTGCTTTTTTTTGTGTATATTTACTATGTTCATTTATTTATTCATTTGTTCTTTTATTTCTATTTGTTCATTATTTCTGTATTATTAGTTCATTTATTTGTTTATTTTCATTTAATTTGTTTATATTTGTTTGTTTATTTACTATGTTCATCTGTTCATTTCTCTTTTTTGTTATTTCATTCACACGTGAATGGAAATACGTGTTAATGACAATCCAAATGAGAAAATTATACAAGAAACTACTTTTCCTCTTTCCCTACGAACTACAACTTCAATTTTCTCGATCTTCGTTGCAAGATATCCCAAGACCCAGACACTCCCAAGAAAGTACTCAAGAACAGTCTTGGCCAACTGTGCTTGGGCCTCAGGGGGAGAGGGGGAGAGGGGGGGAGAGGGGGAGGGGTGGGGGAGAAAGAGGGAGAGGGGGAGAGGGTGAGGGGGAGAGGGGTAGGTTGGGAAGAGGGAGGAGAGGGGTAGGTTGGGAAGAGGGGGAGGGGTAGGTTGGGAAGAGGGAGGAGAGGGGTAGGTTGGGAAGAGGGGGAGAGGGGGAGGAGAGGGGGAGAGGGGGAGAGGGGGAGGAGAGGGGGAGGAGAGGGGGAGGGGGGTCCCCGGTTCCATTTCCTTGGCCCCAATTATACCTCATTGACTGATCCGGAGTTTTTGTCACGTTCTCAAGTCTTGTCTAATTGCGCGGCCCTCCGTTCCTCTTCCTCCTCCTCTTTATCATGATCATTATAATCATTATCCCTTCTACACGCTTTCTTTTTCCCATCTTCTTCTTCCCTCCTCCTCTTCCCCTTTTCTTCCTCCTCTCTCTCTCCTCCTCCACCACTTCCTCCTCCTCTTCCTCTTTTCTTCCTCCTCTCTCTCCTCCCACACCACTTCCTCCTCCTCTTCCCCTTCTCTCTCTCCTCCACCACTTCCTCCTCCTCTTCCTCTCTTCTTCCTCCTCCTCTCTCCCCTCTTCCACCACTTCCTCTTCCTTCTCCTCAACCTCTTTTCTTCCTCCTCTCTCTCTCTCTTCTCCTCCTCCTCTTTTCTTCCTCCTCTCTCTCTCTCCTCCTCCCCTTCCCCTTTTCTTCCTCCTCCTCTTCCTCTTTCCTCCCTCCCCTCTCTCTCTCCTCCTCTTCCTCTTTTCTTCTTCCTCTCTCTCTCTCCTCTTCTCATTTCTTTCATTCCTGTAGTTCGACAACAACCACCACCACCACCGCCGCCATTTTCTCCTCTTTCTTCCTCCCCTACATCCTCTTCCTCTATTCCGTTACTTTTCCCGTAATGTATTTTTTAAACACTGCTTTGGAACATTATCAGACACCTTTCGCCATTCCAAACACAGCCGTCTTGCCTCCTCGTCGTATAAAATGACCTCAGTCGCTCAATCCAGTTGCTACCACGCGATTCTATTCAGCTGAGCGGGAACTCTTCGTGCGTGATGAACAAGTTGGAAACTGCTTTAGCTAGGTTTCATAAATTTAAGAGTTTATCACATCTACCACCGGAGGATTTTATTCAGCTGGAAGAAACGCCCTCCGCAACGAAAGGATCAAACTACGCGGCCCTCCGTTCCTCTTCCTTGTTTGACTCGACCGGCATTTTGCTCATTCGAGAGTCTACGAATCTATAACTATATCTATCACCAACAAATTACTGATTAATTATTATAATTTTCAAGTGGTTCAAAAGGGACAGTGGTGTTCTCTTTTCCCTTCCCCCTTTTGTACACCCCTTTTCCCCTCACCCCCTCCCCTTTATGCTCCCCCCTTTCCCCCGTTCCCTTTTTGCAACCCCTTTCCCCTCATCCCCTCCCCTTTTTGCACCCCTTTCCCCTCACTCCTCCCCTTTTTGCACCCCCTTTCCCTTTACCCCCTCCCCTTTTTGCACCCCTTTCCCCTCACCCCTCCCCTTTTTGCACCCCATTTTCCCTCATCCCCTCCCCTTTTTGCACCCATTTCCCCTCACCCCTCCCCTTTTTGCACCCCATTTCCCCTCACCCCCTCCCCTTTTTGCACCCCATTTCCCCTCACCCCTCCCCTTTTTGCACCCCCTTTCCCCTCACCCCTCCCCTTTTTGCACCCCTTTCCCCTCACCCCTCCCCTTTTTTGTACCCCTTTCCCCTCACCCCCTCCCCTTTATGCACCCCCTTTTCCGTCACCCCCTCCCCTTTATGCACCCCCTTTCCCCTCACCCCTCCCCTTTTTGGTACCCCCTTTCCCCTCACCCCCTCCCCTTTTTGCTTCCCCCTTTCCCCCTCCCCTTTTTGCACCCCCTTTCCCCTCCCCCCTCCCCTTTTTGCACCCCCTTTCCCCTTCCCCTTTATGCACCCCCTTTCCCCTCACCCCTCCCCTTTTTTGTACCTCTTTCCCCTCACCCCTCCCCTTTTTGCCCCCTTTCCCCTCCCCTTTTTGCACACGTTTCCCCTCACCCTCCCCTTTTTTGTACCCCTTTCCCCTCACCCCCTCCCCTTTTTGCACCCCCCTTTCCCCTCCCCCCTCCCCTTTTTGCACCCCCTTTCCCCTTCCCCTTTTTGCACCCCCCTTTCCCCTCCCCCTTTATGCCACCCCTTTCCCCTCCCCCTCCCCCAATGCACATGACGGATCTGGTCTCCACTCTTACAATCTCTGTCGCCAACTTCAACACACCTGCAATACTTTGATGTCGCTAAGCCGATTTGTTCTCCTTTTTTTCGTTCTTCATTTGAGTGATTCCTTTTTTTTTTTTTTTATTATCTAAGGCTAATCTGATCTGCGCATGCATTTCCTATATCTCCTTTCCCTTCCTCATCCCTTACTTAGTCCTGCCTCTTCCCTTCCCTTCCCTTCGTTCCTCATCATTTTCTCATCCATTATTTAGTCTTGCCCCTTCCCTTCCCTTCGCTTCCCTTCACTTCCCTTACCTTACCTTCGTTCCTCATCATTTTCTCATCCATTATTTAGTCCTGTCCCTTCCCTTCGCTTCCCTTCCCTTTACTTCCCTTCATTCCCACTTCCCTTCCCTTACCTTCATTCCTCATCATTTCCTCATCCCATATTTAGTCCTGCCCCTTCCCTTACCTTCATTCCCCCTTCTCTTCCCTTCCCTTCATTCATCATCATTTTCTCATCCCTTACTTAGTCCTGCCTCTTCCCTTCCCTTCCCTTCATTCCCCCCTCCCTTCCCTTCCCTTACCTTACCTTCGTTCCTCATCATTTTCTCATCCATTATTTAGTCTTGCCCCTTCCCTTCCCTTACCTTCATTCCCCCTTCCCTTCCCTTCATTCCTCATCATTTTCTCATCCCATATTTTGTCCTGCCCCTTCCCTTCGCTTCCCTTCCCTTCATTCCCCCCTCCCTTCCCTTCCCTTCCCTTACCTTACCTTCGTTCCTCATCATTTTCTCATCCATTATTTAGTCCTGCCCCTTCCCTTCCCTTCATTCCTCATCATTTTTTCCCTTTTTCTATTTCCCTTTGCTATCCTTTTGTTTCCTCTTTCAACTTCAACTTCCCTCTCCCTTCCCTTCCTTTCCCTCCCTTCATTCCTCATAATTTTCCCCCATTTCCTATTTCATTTTGCTATCCTTTTGTTTCCTACTTCAACTTCATCTTCTATCTCCCTCCCTTCCCTTCCCCGTTTCCCCATTCCACTTCCCTTCCCTTCCCTTCCCCGTTTCCCCATTCCACTTCCTTTCCCTGTCTCCCCATTCCACTTCCCTTCTCTTCCCTTCCCCGTTTCCCCATTTTTCTTCCCTTCCCTTCCCCGTTTCCCCATTCCACTTCTCTTCCTTTCTTTCCCTTCCCTTTCCTTCCCCGTTTCCCCATTCCATTTCCCTTCCCCGTTTCCCCATTCCACTTCCCTTCCCTTCTTTCCTTTCCCTGTTCCTCCGTTCCACTTCTCTTCTTTAACCTCCTGTTACCCTCTTTACCTTCCCTCCCTTCCTATCATTCCCTACATTGTACTTCCCCCTTACCTATTCCATTCATCCACTTCCCTCCTCTATTCAACTCCCCCTCCCTCCGATCCATCCATCTACCATCATTTTCTCACCTTCATTTTCCTTCCTTTGGTTGTCATTGACTTCCCTCCCGTGCCTCATCTCCTCTCCTCCCCAAAAATTCTCCTTCTTCTTCTTCACCTTCTCTTACTTTAAACTCCCTAAAATCCCAATAAATCCCTTTCCCTCCTTTGTCTCTCCCTTATGCTCCCATCTATTTCCACTGATGACACATCCATCCAATCTTCCCCTTCCTCTTTCTTCCCTTTCCCCCGTTTCTCTTCTTCGCTTCCATTCCCTCCTCTCCTCTCCTTCCTCTCACTCCCCTTCCCCTCTCCTTCCCTCCTTTCTCTTCCCCTCTTCCTTCCATTTCTACTTCTCTCTCTTCTTCACCTCTTCCCTACCCTTCCTTCTCATTCCTTCTCTCTTCCCTTCCTTCCTCTCTCTTCCCCTTCTTCCCTCTTCCTCCTCTGCTCCTTCCATTCTTTTCAATTCATGTCTCTCTTTCTCTCTCTCTTCCACACACACACACACACACACACACACACACACACACACACACACACACACACACACACACAACCTTCCTTTTCCAACTCCTCCCCCCCCGACTTCTTCTCTTTTCCCCTTCTTCCCTCAACATCTCTTTCATTAATTCCCCTTCTCCCTGTTCTTCACTTCTACTCCCGTTCCTTCTCCTCCTCCTCTCCCCTCCCTCCCTCCCTTCCTCTCTCCCCTCTCTCCTCCACCCTCCCCTCTCCTCCAATCAGCTGCAAGGAGGACTATTACCTGATCACCACTAGTCTTCTCGTTAACCTGCAGACCTCTTCTCCCCTTCCCCTTCCCCTTCCTCTTCAGATCCCCTAAATCCCCCTTTCCCCCCCTTTTCCCCTCGGTAATTTTACCCGAACTCCTTCCGATTTCCCCTCTGTGCTCCTTCTTTATGTCCACCAATATTTCCCATTTTCGTTCTCTGTATCACTTTGTGGTCCCCCCGCCTCCCATTTTCTTTTGCTGACCCTCCAGACTGATTTTTCTTCGTTAGTTTTGTCTCCTGTCTCACTCTCCATCTCCCTCTCTCTCTCTCTTTCTCTGTCTGTCTCTCTCTCTCTCTGTTTTTTCTGGTGAAATAATCTTACTCATCGATAACACTACTCGCAGAAGCAAACGTCACTGTACCGTACTTTATATATATATACTGTACATACATATATATATATATATATATATATATATATATATATATATGTGTGTGTGTGTGTGTGTGTGTGTGTGTGTGTGTGTATAAAATTAATCAACAGTTACCTGCTCTGCGAGGTGGTTTGATATGATAGCCTTTATCGAACATGGGGGGCATTTAATATCGTATATTTTTACTGACGTCACGCGCTGGTTCTAGCGGGTTCGAACCGTCTTCCTATATATTAGGCGAAAATTCAATCAGTTTCATGCCACGACGCAGAAGAGCCTCCACCCTATCTTCGTAATTCTAGAGGCACACAAGTCGTTCTTGTCCCCAAATCGTCTTTGGGTTCACTGGGAGACGTCCTCAAGTATGCCCGAGGGAAAAGAACAATTGGTTTAACACAGGAACTACCAACAAAGCCTTTACGTATTCGTGTACTGATGATTGCATCAATGTTGAGCAACAGCCTACATTCTCCTCCTCCTCCTCCTCTTCTTCTTCTTCTTCTTTTTCTTCTTCTTCGCGTTCATCTTCTTCTTCTTCGCGTTCATCTTCTTCTTCTTCGCGTTCATCTTCTTCTTCTTCTTCGCGTTCTTTTTCTTCGCGTTCTTCTTTTTCTTCTTCTACGGGTCACTGAGTTACATCGCTGAGGAATAATTCAGTCAAAATGAGTGTTTGTTACCTTATATTTTCTGTGCGTGTGTGTGTGTGTGTGTGTGTGTGTGTGTGCACGCGCGTGTGTTTGTGTGCGCGTGCGTGTGTGTGACTGGGAATGAGGAGGAGCGATGCACAAGGAAGTGGCACGAAGGACCGCGAAGAATTGTCAAATACATTAAGCAGAATTTCCCAAAGGGATAAACTTGTCTCCATTAACCCTTTGTCCTTTGTACTTTATTTGTGTCTTACTGTATTGGCCGGGGCTGTAATAGCCCTCCATCCACAAGGGGCCAAGATAAACAAGACAAAAACTGCTGTTGGATGGACGTCGGATGGTAGCGGGGTAAGCGCATTCCTTTGAATTACCTCGTTTATAAAGAGAAAGAAGAGACTTTTTGGTATATAAATGAATATAGTTTTCATTCTGGATCCTGCCAGTTGTAATTGGATAGGATAGTGGTAGCAGTAGTGTTAGTTCATCTTCTATCGCCTAGTTGCCCTGTTTTCTTAACTGTAGCTTAATATAGTAAACACGAACAGCCTCGTTAGGGCCAGTAGGCCTGCCCTGCTGTTGTTTGTTCTTCCTTTGTGTTCAATTGTGTTCCTTTGTGATTCTATTCAGCTGAGGGGTATAAACACAGATCCCTGACGATTTGGCTTTCATAAGTGTTCTATTCAGTACGTTTCACAAATCTACCAAACATTGTCATTCTTTTACCCCAAGTTATTTATGATCAAATTCCGTGCACCAGTTTCATGTATTCTCTATTTCTATCCAATCTACCACCTTTCACCCTTTTCCATCACCGGCTCGTCCGACTATGAATTCAATCAATTATCCTGTTTGTCAACAGTCAGAGACCCGCGCACTCAATCTCTACTTCCCAGAATCGATATGTGAAGAACTAACCTCCATTTTCTATTCACAGTCTTGTCTGTCGTCAGGTGACTTTATTCATATGAATGGAAGCCCCAGGAATTTAAAGGATTGTTTTCAAAGGATTACAAAGGGTTACAAAGGAGAGGCCGACAGGAGACCTTTTGGTCCATAACTAGGTCGGATGCGGAAAAAAAATATATATATATATATAATAATATTAATAAAATGAATAAATGCATAGGTATAGTTGAATAATAAAAAACATGTAAATAGTAAACAATAATAAATTGACCGATAACTAATAATTAACAAAAATCAAGCAAATAATAATAAACAAGCAAATAATATAAAACAAATGGCAGTCATTACAACATCTTGCTTAGGTGTTCATCTAAACGAATCTTAAAGCTTCGAACTGAACTACATTGCGCTGCCTCTGCAGGAAGTTTGTTCCATTCATTAACTACACGGTTGGCGAAGTTGTTTTTACCCAATTCCAAATTAAACCTATTTCCTGACAGTTATAATATTCTAATGCTCCGTTTGTCTGTCCACAGAGTATGAAGGTAATATCTTTTCACCAGATAAAAATCTAACAAGCATCTAACTTGCGTGCTTATTGTCTTCCGCCAGATGATTTTATTCAGTTGAGGGGAACCCTTGGAAGCCATATTGTTAACTATTTTCATTTTCATTTTTTTTTTTTTTTTTTTTTTTAAATCTGTCCTTTGTTTTCCTATTTTCATGGGATAAGAATCGATACCAGTGGTTCCCAACCGGTGTGCCGCGGCACCAAAGAGTGCCGTGAGATCAAGTGAGGATGCCGTGAGATCAACTGAGGGTGCCGTGAGATCAACTGAAGGTGCCGCCAAAATTGAGGGCAAAAATAATTCTCATATTACCGACTCTCTGTCATCCATTTTTGTTCATTAAAGCACCATCAGTGGAAAGATGAGTATCCTCATATCATCCAGGGACAAAATTATGTTACACTGATGTTGAATCAACAAAATACTGACAAACTAGAATTTAGATTCTCTAATAAGGGTGCCGGGGACTTCTGAAAGGCTTGGCAAGGGTGATTGCCTCAAGCCAGAAAAGGTTGGGAATCACTTATCTAGATCTGGAACACTGCATTCCATTCACGGGTTGTAGTAGTCTACAACAGGAAAGAGATACTAAACTCGTTCCGGGAACCGAATGCCAGCCCCTCCGTCACATATGGCAGGGCGAGTCCCCCCCCTTCGTTAGCCTCACTGGCTTCCTCGTGTGGTACAAAACAGATTCTAAAGTTCACCACAGGGACCTCACGAGTGTAGCTCTCTTCCTGCATATTGCACTGAGGTAAAAAGAGGATATTTGTTTTATTTTTGCACTGTTTTAGTATACAACTTTGACTATTAGATACGTTTGCAAGATCATGTGAATACAACGTCTCGGCGCCGTCTGGTACCGAAGAAGGAAAAGACAAACTTGTGGTCCAACTTCGGAATCTGGTTGTCACGAAGAACCTCAACTTCGGGGGACCTCAACTTCCCTTTTCTCCTTCAGGAAGGACTTCCGGAAAGAAGGACTCCTATTCCTATTGCTCTTCCTCTTCCTCCTCCTCCTCTTTCTACTGCTTTTTCTCTCGCTCTCTTCGTTTGACCATCAACTAAAATTCCTCCTCTTCGTCCTCTTTCTCTTTCCCTTCCTCTTCCTCCTCTTTTTACTCCTTTTTCTCTCGCTCTCTTCGTTTGACCATCTACTAAACCTCCTCTTCTTCCTCTCCAACTCCATCCTCTCTTTCTTCACATCTTTGATCCTCTTCCTTCCTCTTCTCCTCTTCCTCCTCATCTTTCTCTTTCTCGTTCTCCTCCATTTTTCCAATTCTTCTTTCCCTTCCCTTCTTCTCCTTCTAACTCTTTCTCCTCGCTCCTCTTCTATCCATCTTCCAAGTTACATCACAATTACATTATTCATATAATCTTCTTCACTCTCCCAACATTTTTCTTTTTTGTTTTTTCTTTCCAAAATACCATCTACCTCCTACTCTTTTTCAGACTCCTCTTTCCTTTTCGCCTCTCTTCCTTATTCATCCTCTTCCATTCCGCTCTCTTTTTCCTCACCCTCCTCTTTTTCCTCCTGCTCTTCTACTGACTCCTCCTGCTCTTTTTCAGACTCCTCTTTCCTTTTCGCCTCTCTTCCCCATCCATCCTCTTCTACATATCTTCGCCTCCGCTCTCTTTTTCCTCACCCTCCTCTTTTTTCCTCCTGCTCTTCTACTGACTCCTCCTGCTCTTTTTCAGACTCCTCTTTCCTTTTCGCCTCTCTTCCTTATCCATCCTCTTCTTCATATCTTCCATTCCCCCTCTGCTCTCTTTTTCCTCACCCTCCTCTTTTTCCTCCTGCTTTTCTACTAACTCCTCCTCCACCTCTCTTTTATTTCCTGCTCTCTTTCTCGTTCACTATCGGTACCGTACTTCCTCTTCTTTGCCCTACTGCGTTACTCTTTTCTCATCTGGTCTCTTACTCTTCCTCTTCTTCTTCTTCCTACTATCTCTTTTCGTTCTTCGTCACCCCTCCCCTTTGCCCTTTTCCTCTTCTTCCTCCTCCTTCTCTTCATCCTCATCCTCCTCCTCTTCTTCCTCCTCCCCCTCCTCCTATTCTTCCTCCTTCCCCTCCTCCTCTTCTTCCTCCTCCCCCTCATCCTGTTCTTCCTCCTCCTCCTCTTCTTCCATTTCCCCCCTCATCTTTCTGTTTCTATTCCCTTTCTCTTCCATCCGTGCCACTGAACTTCCTTTTTTTCTCTCTACACCATATATTTCATTACCTCTCTCCTCTCTTCTCTTCTCCTCTTCTTTCTTTTCCTCTCCCATCCTCTCCTCATTTCCTCTCCTTTCTTCTCCTCTCCCTTCCTCTCTTCTCGTCTCCTCTCCTCTCCTATCCCCTCTTATCCATTCCCTTCCTCTCCTCACCTCCTCTCCTTTCTTCTCTTCTCCTCTCCTCTTCCCTCCTCTCCTTCCCTCTCCCTTCCTCTCTTCTCCTATTCCCTCTTCTTCTTTCCCCTCCTCTCCCCTCTTCTCTCCACCTCCTCTCCTTTCTTCTCTTCTCCCTTCCTCTCCTCTTCTTTCCTCTCCCTTCCTCTCTTCTCATCTCCTATCCTTTCTTCTCCTTTCCTCTCCTCTCCCCTCTTCTCTTCCCCCTCCTCTCCTCCTCTCTTCTCTCGGTCCCTCGTCCCTGTCACTTCCACGTGTTTACCCCTCAGCCTCTCTCTCTCTCTCTCTCTCTCTCTCTCTCTCTCTCTCTCTCTCTCTCTCTCTCTCACTCACACACACATCCTTTCATCCCCCACGCCAACCATTTCATTTCACTTTCAATTACGTTTATTCTCGTCCAGCTCTCTACTCTCTTCGTCTATCCATAACCGGGAAACTCTTTTTCCTCTTTTATTCTTGTTGCTGTCGTCGCCAAGCGATTCTATTTGTCTCTGTGGTTCGCTTTCGTTACCCAAACCAGGGGGAGGGGGGGGGGAAGGAGGAGAGGAGGACGAGGGGGTTGGGGGGGTGAAAAAGGGGGGAGAGTGGGTGGTGGTGGAGGAGGAAAAAGAGGTGGTGGTGGTGAGAGGAAAAAGAGGTGGTGGTGAGAGGGAAAAAGAGGTGGTGGTGAGAGGAAAAAGAGATGGTGGTGAGAGGAGGAAAAAGAGGTGGTGGTGAATGATAATGAAAAAAGGAGAGCGGGGAGGGACATACAGTGGGGGCTGGGAGAGGGGAGTGGGGCTGGGAGAGTGGGGTGGTAGAGAGGGGGTGGGACTGGAAGAGAGAGGTTGGGGTTGGGAGAGGGGGTGGGGTTAGGAGAGAGGGTGGGGATGGGAGATTGGGTGGGGCTGGGAGAGGGAGTGGTCTAGGAGAGGTGGGTGGGGCTGGGAGAGGTGTGTGGGGCTGGGAGAGTGTGTTGGGCTGGGAGAGTGGGTTGGGCTGGGAGAGGTGGGTGGGGTTGGGAGAGGGGGATGGGGTGGGTAATGGGGGAATAGTAGATTAGAATGGAAGAAGGGGAGGGCGTGGGGGTGAGAGAATTGGTGGTGGGAGAGGGAATGGCAGTGGGAGTGTGACAGTGGGAGAGGTGGGTAGGAGTGAAAAGGGGAAATGGGAGTTACGTTCGGAAAAAAAAAAAAAAAGTCTATGAAGACATTATTTCCTCTCGAATCCTTCTTTCAGCCGAATGGAATCGCCAGGCGGGACAATACATGCAAGAGCTGACGAGTTTTGAATCGTAATATATTCCACTTCATTACTTTTAGATTTTGTATTGTTCTATTTTATTTTGATTTGACCTATTTTATTACCATTTTATTTCATTCTGTTTTGTTTTATTCCATTTAATTGTATTTTCTATTTGATTTCATCTATCAATTTTCTGCATGAAGGGACGGAGAGGGGGGTCACCGATTAAATGAAGCGGCTTTGCTGTGGATGTGCTGTGTCTTGCTGCATTGCTTCTGACTCAGGGTAGTGGGCGAGATGCAGGGATGACCCGTCATCCAGGAGGAACCAAGAAAAGAGGGAGGGAGGGAGGGGTGGTGAATGGGAGTGGAGTATGTGGGGATGGAATGGGTGGGAGTGGATTTACGCCTTTGACTGGCTACCTCCCTTGTGAGGGGGTAAAAGCCATTGGTATGTGTATGTATTAATTCTTATACAACAGTTTCATTTTCTGTTGTGTAACTATCGGAAAACTCT
Source organism: Oratosquilla oratoria (assembly GCF_046742065.1). Taxonomy (NCBI): domain Eukaryota; kingdom Metazoa; phylum Arthropoda; class Malacostraca; order Stomatopoda; family Squillidae; genus Oratosquilla; species Oratosquilla oratoria. The sequence continues at coordinate 63,891,604 of NC_134795.1, forward strand.
TTTCACCTACAATCCATTTCCAGCTGATATGTGTTCAGACCACGCCCTAAGCCGTCTCTGATTAACTTTAGGCCTTAATCCACACTCCCACCTGTGCGATATTATCCACTAATAAATGATGGGCATACCAGCTTTAGGGGGGGCGTAGTCTTCATATATACATCTGTTGTAAATAGACTACAATTACCCTTTACCCTACCTCTCCCTCTAAACCCCGCTGTGTGTTTTCTTCTCTCTCGTGGCTATTACTCTTACTTTACGGCCGCTTTCAATTCTTTCCAACCTTAGTTTTACGCCTCTCGTTCTGCTGCCTGTCTCCCTATTTCTATTCCTCTTTTCTCTCTTTCTCTCTCTCCCCTTCTCCTTTCGACCTTTACTCTTCCATCCACCATTCCTTCTTTCCTTCCCTTCCTCTTCCTGTTCTACCTCTCGCACCCTCCCTCTCCACCTCCTCTTCCTTTCTCCTCCCTTTCCCTCTCCATTCCCCTCTCCCTTTCTCTCTCCTTTTCCCTCTCCCTTTCTCTTTCCCTCTCTCTCTCTCTCTCTCTCTCTCTCTCTCTCTTTCACCTCTTCCTCTCACCCCACCACTCATTACCTCGTCCCCTGTTCAAACTATTTCTCTTCCCACCTCAGTGACTTGGCCCTTCGTTTCTTCCTCCTCCAACTTTCTCCACCTATCTTCCTTAGATATTGCTTTTCCCATCCTCCTCCTCCTCCTCCTGCTTCTCGTCCACTTACGTCCCCTTCACGTCCCGTCCTTCGCCCCCCCTTCCTCCATCCCCTCCCCCCTGCCCTGCCCGTCTAGGCTTTATTAGGGTTCCGGGCTGTGTTCAGCAGGACCGCTATCCGAAGCTACCGGGCCGGTTTGCATCCCAACAACACGACCGTTTCGGTTGGGGGCAGGAGGGAAGGGAGGTGGGCAGCAGTAGTGGCCAGAGGACAAGGGAAGGTACACAAGGGATGCAGGGCGGGAATTGAGACGTGAAGAGAGAGCTGGAGAGAGATATAGAGAGATGGACAGAGATGGACAGAGATAGACAGAGACGGACAGAGATGGGCAGGCATAGACAGAGACGGGAAGGGACGGGGAGGGACGAGGAGAGCTGGGAAGGAGAGGGAGGGACGGGGAGAGACAGGATGAGACAGGGAGAGACAGAGTGAGAGATACTCGTAGAATATATACACGCATGTACACATGCCAGGAAGAACAAGAGGACACAGGTTTAATCTCCCAGAGACCCACGAAAACAAAGACCTGAAGAACTAAGGTTTTTCGAACACATCAATAAGAGAGAGAGGAACAGAATGCAACTCACAGTAACAGATGCCTAAACCACAAAGGATTTTATACATAAAGTCTCTACAAAGCGATAAAAAACGAAAAAAGCGAAGATTAATGGGAATCAGCGAAAGATGAACCAAAGGGAAGGAGGGAAGATAGAAACTGAAAAAAATACGAGAAAATATAAAAATAGAAAAAATGTCTACATGTTGGGGTCAGGTAGAATGAAACTTGCGAAGGGGTGACGTTACCCCGAGAACTCAAAGGTTTCAAAGCAGTTCATGTTCAGTGTTTGAAATTTTGGAGAGAGAGAGAGAGAGAGAGAGAAAAAAATAAATAAATAAAAAACGATATGCAATGAGTGCGACATTTTCTATAAAGCTCATCTAGGTATGCATATGTATATGTTTGCAAACAAATATAAACGGAAATGCACTTACATAGAAACACACACACACACACACACACATACACACACACTCACGTACACACACAAATACACACATACACAAATACACACACACAAATACACATACGCACACACATACTAACACATACACACACAAGTATACAAACACATACAAATACATAAACACACACATACAAATACAGACACATACAAACACATACAAGTACACACACATACAAATACACACACACATACAAACACACACACACACACATACACACACACAAATACACAAACACACACAAGTACACACACACACATACAAATACACACACACACAAATACACAAACACACACAATTGCACACACACATACAAATACACACACACATACAAACCCACACAAATACACAAACACACACAATTGCACACACACATACAAATACACACACACATACAAACCCACACATACAAATACACACACACATACAAACCCACAAACACATACAAACCCACACATACAAATACACACACACATACAAACCCACAAACACATACAAACCCACACACACATACAAACACACACACACACACACACACACACACACACACACACAATCAAGGATACATTTAAGCACAGCAAATACAAAACTAGAGTAGCTTCGGCTTCTATAGGTAAATCCTTTCCGTTCTTTGTTGTTATTGGGTGTGTGTGTGCGCGCGCGCGTGTGGGAGCGTGGGTATATATAGATACATTAGAACTTGTGGAATGACTTTGCCACTCTCGTAACTAGACCTTATAGGTCACGGCTTAATGGATTTATGGGTTTGGAATGTACGGGGATGTATATTCACTATGTCGATGCAAAATTTAGTTTCCAAAGTTACACTACACCAGGGCTAAACAATGTCCGAGCCATAGGCGCGAACTGGGAAATTCGCTTGATTTCCTAATCCCGAGAAGAGGTTGGAAAGAGAGGGCCCAGCTGGCTAACCAGCTGGCTAACTCGCCCTTGGTCTCGCTCTCCGCCTCGCTTTTGATCTAACTCTACAACACAAACTTTTTGTCATGAATAAGAATAAATAGATAAATAAATAAATAAATAAATAAATATAAAATAATAATTCGGTATTCCTGGGTGTACTTTCCTTTGATTTACTTTCTAACAGAACAAAATATTTAAGTTCGAAAAGAACACACGAGCCCAGACTTCGACAAGACGGCATTCGGAAACCAGTGCGAGATTCCAGTCTATCAGCAGAACAGGACAGTGATACGCTAAAGCACTGTAGCAAGTGATTAATAACACCGAGGGTAGGTCAACGACAGTAAGAACAACAACAACGACAGAAAGGAAAAAATTAACAACAGCAAAAACAAAAGTAACAACATCATCAACAAAAACAGCAAACATCAGCAACAGCAGCAACATATTCAACAGACACTACAACAGCAACAACAACTTCAACTGAAAAAGCAAGATCAGCAACAGCAAAAAACAACAACAAAAACATCTTCAACAGACACTGCAACAGCAACAATAACTTAACAGAAGCAGCAACATCAATTTCAACAGACACTACAACAGCAACAACATCTTCAACAGATACTGCAACAGCAACAACAACTTCAACAGAAACAGCAACAACAGCAACATCAAAAAACAGATTCAACTGACACCGTAACAGCAACAACTTCAACAAAAACAGCAACAACAGCAACATAAAAAACAGATTCAACAGACACTGCAACAGAAACAACTTCAACAAAAACAGCAACAACAGCAACATCAAAAAAAAGATTCAACAGACACTGCAACAGCAATAACAACGGAAACATCAAGACCAGCAACAACAGCTTCAACAACAACAACAGCAACAGCAGTACCAGAGGCAACAAACAACCATCAATAATTGCATGACAAGACCTTCCCAACTCTTCACTTAGGGGTTTCCGACCAGTGGGCTTTGTACCATCAAAATTTGAAAAGGGGAAGTGGGACAGGAATATCCGGAATATACTGCGGTGGTCTGTGTTCTCCAAAAAGTAAAAAACCTTTGGTCACAATCTATTAAGAAGAACGAAGGGTCTGGACAAAGGCAGTATGTAATGTCATACCAAGAAAGTCAAACATAACACACATATATTCCAGTGACGGTTTAGATTGCTTTCCGAAAGAGTACAGAAATGTTTTAGGTAATCAAACAAAGATACTTTCTAGCCCCAACGAAAAAAAAAAAAAAAAAAAAAAAAAAAAAAAAAAAATATATATATATAATAATAATAATAATAATAATAATAATAATAATAATAATAATATTTGTTTACTAAACGAGACACCATCGAGGGGGAATGAAGTGGTTCCCTCTTCCAACCTAGTTCCTTCTTTGTTTAGGAAATTGTGTTTATGATTCGTTTTAATCTAGGCCGAGTTCTCTGACTGCAATTACGACGATGTCGAAATAATTCTAAAATTCACAGAAACCTAGGTTCATTAGTTCTACTTCGTAAAATTGTGTGTGTCAAACCTCGTCAGCTTCTTAATGTTTTGGTACATTTTTTAAGTTCTTCGACACATAACAGGGACAAAGAAAACGAGAGAAAGAGAGAGGGAGAGAGAGGTGAGAGAGAGGAAAGAGAAAGGAGAGATGGAGAGGGAGAGATGGATAGAGAGAAAGAGAGAGAGACAGACGGAGAGAGAGAGGGGGGAGAGAGAGAGACAGAGGACAAAGACAGTCGAGAG
>NC_134795.1:63901037-63903537 GCF_046742065.1 Oratosquilla oratoria
GGAAGAGGAGGAGATGGTGGTGGGAGAAAGAGGAGACATAGGAGGAATAGACTAAGATGAGAGGAGGCAGGACAAAGAGTAGGAAGATAGGAGGAGGAAGAGTAGGAAGAAAAGGAAGTAAGGAGGGAAGAAAAGAAATTAAAAAAGGGAGAGGAGGAGAAAGAGGAGGAAGAAGAGAAGGAAGAGGGGAAAAAGGAGTAGGAAGAGGAGGAGGAGGAAAAGTAGGAGGAAAATGAAGTAAGGAGGAAAGAAGAGAAATAAGAAAATGGAGAGGAGGAGAAAGAGAAGGAAGAAGAGAAGGAAGAGGAGAAAAAGGAGTAGGAAGAGGAGGAAGAATAGGAAGAAGAGGGGATATAGGAGGAAGAAGGGAGGAAGAGGAGGAGAAAGAGGAAGAAGAGGAGGAGAAATAGGAGGAAGAAGGAGGAGAAAGAGGAAGAAGAGGAGAAGGAAAAGGAAAAGGAAGAGGAGGAGGAACAGGAGGAGCAAGAGGAGGAAGAGGAGGAGATGGAGGAGGAAGAGGAAGAAATAGGAGGAAGAGGGGAAGAAGAGGAGAAGAAATAGGAGAAAGAGGGGGAGGAAGAGGAGGAACAAGAGGAGGAAGAGGAGGTAGAACTGAAGGAGGAAGAGAAGGAGGATAAGGAAGAGGAGGAGGAATAGGGGAACAGAAGGATGAACAATAGGGGGAACAGGAGAAAGAAGAGGAGGAACAAGAGGAATAGGTGGAGGAATAGGAAGAACAGGAGGAGGAAGAGGATGAGGAGGGAGAGGGAGGAGGAGGGAGAGGGAGGAGGAGGAAGAGCAGCAGTAATAAGAGAGCACATTATCTTGGAAGAAGGAAAAAGAGAAAAGAGAGCGAAAGAGAGGATGGATGGACGGATGGTTGTGGACAACCTGCGACACAGATTACAAGTATCGTGGGCGGATAACAAGGGCATCGTTCCACGCACAGGCACGCACGCACACAAGCACGCACGCACACACGCACACACACACACGCGCGCGCGCACACACAAATATATATATATGTGTGTGTGTGTGTGTGTGTGTGTGTGTGTGTGTGTGTGTGTGTGTGTACAACACTGAATGAGTTCCAGTGAACAGATATACATTTTTATCAACCACAATACACTTCAGTTTTAAGCCATCAACTTCGAGAAACTCGAGGAGGCCAACATGCAGAAACTGAAACGTGGTACATCCAAGGACTCGAACCTGGGCTAGCACGTGACAAGTGTTAGTGACAGGAGAGGGGAGAAAAAGACAAACCTGAGACAGGCACAGAAACAGACAGAAACACGTGAAAAGGAGAAAGCCGAAAACAGAGAAAATAGAGAAAAAAACACACACGATAAGGACAGACTACGGTATAAAGCCCATAACAAGAACGTAATGCACTTCGAGTTTACAAAGTTCTCCTACGAAGTACACGCAAGCGTCGGCAGGTAGGCTGGGCGGGTGACCATCGCGGAAAATTCGCTGACTGTCTACTTCGTCAACGTCTCCTTCGGCGTCCGCCGTCTCCTTCAGGGGCTATCACACTGGGCTATTTTTCCTCCGACATTTTACCTCCAACCTCCATTTGAATAAGTAGAATTCGACTTCGCTTCCAGAAATCTAGACTTCTCTAAGAACATTTCAACTGTGTGTCTAACATTACAATCTTTTAGTTCATCGATCAGCTTTGCTATATATGACGGGAAGATAATTTAACATTCGGATATTTGAAAAATGGAATATTAACATTTGTGGAGAGAAGTCAATTGAGATGGTATGGACACGTGATGAGAATGGACATAGAAAGGTATCTAGTCTAAAGCAGCGTTTCTCAACCTTTTTACCCTTGTGTAACCTTTAAAATAAATTGCATGTCTCAAGGAACCCCTATGAAAAAAAAACACATATACCATATCTTTCTCATTTTATTTTCATCGTAATAATGGTTTAGATAGGATGATGTCTATATTACATTATTACAATAACCAAGAATATGTCGTGCGTGTTTAATTATATTACGTATGTGAAATCAAATAAAAAATCAAAAGTGCATTAGCTTATCTCACTTGTTCTCGCGGAACCCTTAGGGACCTTTTGCGGAACCTTAGGGTTCCAGGGGAACCCTGGGTGAGAAACGCTGCTCGAAGGTCTTACCTCTGGGCACCGAGAGGGACAAGGAAGGCCAAGAAGGAGACCCAGGAAAAGATGGAAGGAATGGAATCAGGGAAGCAACAGAAACGAAAAGGAGAGACAATGGAGACGATAGAAGACGAAGAAGAGAGGTACAGATATCGAACTCAATGAAGAAACTTCGTGAGACATCACAACTGACAGGGCAACTGCCCTACCTGGAGTATGGTGAGAAAAAGACGAGAAAGTATTGTAACCAAAGGATTCGAACTTCGAAAAGAATGATTGTCATGAGCAAGAGCCAGGAATGGTTAGAAACATCTTACATTGTCTTTTGCATGCCCCACGATGAATTGAATAGATGGTTACGTATGCA
>NC_134795.1:63906037-63933537 GCF_046742065.1 Oratosquilla oratoria
TCCGGAGCGAAATTGGACGTCCATTCACGGGGGCCCCCGCCATGAATGCGCAGTTAATTTAGTACTAGCGGCATCAGCGCAAACAGACTTTTTGTTCAGCTACGCACACCATCTCAAACACATTATGAACAAACCCTCCGGCTTAGAAAAAGTTCAACGCCAGGGAAACCTCGGCAGAAAAAAAAAAAAAAAAAAAAAAATCCGGACTTCAAAACAGAAAAAAAAGACGGAGTCACTTAAAAAAAACCCTGAAGATACTGGAGACGTATTGAAAAAGATATCCAGGAGGATACATCAGTATTTGGGAAATGAAGAAATATATATATACATATACATGTATATATATATATATATATATATATATATATATATATATATACATATATATACATATATATTTTCTTCTTCATACCCCCGCTCATGTTACCAATTCCATTTTTATTTTTTTTAGTGTGTGTGTGTGTGTGCCTTTTACGTTCAGTATTTTCCAACTATTATTCCCATTGTTTTCTTCTTCTTTTAACCAGTTTATTTTCTTTAAGAAATTTCTGAAACCCCTTCTCCATTCCTCTTGCTCGCTCCCCTTTTCTTCGCTTATCTTTCTCTCTTCAGTCTTACATTATCTTCCTTATTCTTCTATTCCCACTTTTATTACTTTCCTTCATCCTACCATTCGTTTCCCTTTCCCCTTTATCCTCAGAATTCTTGCACTCAACTTCAGAGTTGGAAAAAATAAAGTTCTTTGGCGTTTTATGCTTTACAGTGTCTGTCCACAAAGAAACAGTAAACTTCTGTCATGAATTGAATCAAATTATTTCTTTACATTTGCAAGCCAAGACTGCCATATCCTCTCACGGGTCAAATTATTTACAACATAAAATCCATTTGTATACCTATATAAGAGAGTTCCGAGGAACTTTATTCCCCATATGTACTTCCCGCCTTCCCTCGCTTTCGCTATTGTGATTATTTCGTTCTCTTCAGTATTCTGTTTATTTTATCTTTTCATTTGTTTTCAAACTTCTTCGACTCTTTACAAACATATTTCTCTTCCAGTTTTGTTTGTCTTCCAGGTTTCTCACCTCGCTTTCGCTATTGTGACTATTTCGTTCCTCCTCAGCATTCTGTTTATTTTCTTTTCTTCCACTTGTTTCCGTACTTCTTCGACTCTTTACAATCGTACTTCTCTTCCAGTTTCGTTTGTCTTCCAGCTTTCTCACCTTTACTACTTCGTTGTGTTTCTTTTCGATGACGAATCTGTGAAACTAAAGTTTCGCAATTTCTTCCCATTGATGCAATACGACATCTCTTGCAGACTCCTCGAAACACTGCCACCATGCTCCCTCCAGTCTTTGTCTCATAACATCGTCAACTACAGCTCCGGATTTCCCATCCTAATTTGTTGTATTATATCCATACATTAACTTCTTCTACAGAACAAAATAAATGTCTGGCAGTACAAGTTAGCAATAACCACCTTCCATTACGATTTCCAACGTCGTCTTCTCTAAGTCTACCTCGTTACTTACCCTCGCATTCAGGTCTCCAGCAGCCACGCTATGCAGTCCTTCTCACTTAACTTCCCCAACTCATAACGTAGTTCTTCTCGAATGCTCTCTCTCTCTCTCTCCCCCCTCTCTCTCTTACCAATTCACTTTTGTCTTCTCCACAGCCATTACAGCCACCTCCTTGCCATTATTTCTCCTTCACGCCCACATAATTCTGGACTTCCAGATCGCCGTCAAGACGACTGTCATTCCCACCGTTTCGTTCCACAGTCACACTCCTCACAAACATGTATAAAAGCAAAGGTATCTATACTCGTGAACACTGACCCGTGAGGACAAACACGACACAAAAACACACACACACACACACACACACACGACACACAAACACACACACATTTACTTCCAGATATCAACACACGCCCCCTCCCCTCCATATCTCATTTTTCCAATGGCTCCATTTCTTTCTGACACGTCTCTCCCTTCCCCTCCCAAACCTGCTGTGGCTTCCCTCTCCCTTTTTTTCCTCCATCACATTCTCCCTGCCCCCTCCGTCTCCTCCATACTCTCCCTCCCCTCCTGACACTATCATTTATTCTTGTTCCTCAAGCAGGACCTTTCCGCTTCTCCTCGTCCTCTTACAAGAGGACCTCAGGTCTTCTCTTGTAAGGGTGGAGGTGGAGGGACTGACCTAAGACTCCGTTCCCTACTCAGTCCCTGGTCCCTAGACCCTGGTCCCGGTCTCTTGTCTTCGGACCCAGGTTGTGTACTCCCGTCCCTTGGTCCCGGTCCCTAATCACGATCCCTGACCCAAGTCCCTGGCCTCCGGCGGCCCAGTCCTCCCCCTGTCCCCGTCCTTCAGCAGACGGGACCCAATATGTTTGCTGTCGCCCAGCGCAGCTTCTCGAGATCTTGGTCGTCCAGTAGCCGAGATGACGTCAACTCTCATTCGTCTCCCTTCACGTCCTGACCCGACGCCGCCGGTGACCGCACACTCGCCTTCGTCTTCGGGCGAGTGCCCTAGGGGCGCCCCTGAAGGGCGGATTCTTGAAACGCGGTTCATGTCTGCGGTTACTTCGCACCGCAATTTCGAGAAACCACAATCCGGTGCTCAATCTTTAGAAGGGGTAATCAGATTGTCGGGCATATATAACGTTACAAGATCTTGATTGAACGATAATATACGCTTCTTATTGCTCGCTGTCAGCAGAGATAACCTTTAAGATTATGAGAAACCACAACAATACTTAAGTAATGCTTTAAGTACGGTCCTTAGCTCGAGGGCAAATACCGTGTATGGTATTTCTATGACGTCATTCCCACACGCACAAGCAAATATGACGTCATAAGATGCCAATCCCTCTACATGTACAATGATGTCATCATATGTGATGTCATTTCTGCAGTGTTCTACAAGCTTCTTGTATGTCACTTATAAAAGCTCAGAACAAGTTTCCCTGTTTTATATAAACTCTTTTCCTCCTCGACTTCTCTTCGTTTCATAAATGTCTCTAATTGTTTATTTGTTAATCTACTAATTCATTTTTTTTATTCTTTATTTCTTTGTTATTCATTTATTCATTATTTATTGATATATTTATCTATATACATATATCTATTATATACTTATGTATTTATCTATTTATTCATTTACTTATTTATTACTAATAATTGGCCCACGATGGACACCGAATCCGTCTAACTCATTCACTCAAATCCCCTTTTAGTGACTTTAGGAATGGAACTGGGGTCTTTCTTATCACGAGACGGGTTCGACACCGATCGCGCCACAGCGATAGTCCTCGTCTCTAATACAATATACAAAAAATTAGATAAAATAAAATTTAAATAGAACAGAACGAAATGAAACGAAATAAAACCAAACAATATGAAATGAAGTTAAATAAAGTGAAATGAAACAGCATAAAACAGAATAAAAGAATAATAGAAGCTGACACCCACACTATCGTTTCGACGCCAATTGACGTAATTCACTGTTACGTAAAGTACATGATATACGGCAACTATTTGTTCCGCAGCTTTGCAACACGATGCAACAATGTGTTGCACCCGAACAAACTTTGTTGCACTCTGACATACTAACCAATCGAAACGGATGCCAATACACTGACAGGGATCACTAAGAAACCCACTAACTGCCAATCCCCATCCAGCTTCTGTACTGATGTGGGATAGAAAATGGACCCCCATAGAAAATGCATCCCCTTTGGGAAAAGTAGGAAAAGGCGAAGGAAAAGGATGAAAAAGAGGAAGGAGAAGGAAGAGGAGGAGGACGAGGAGGTGGACGAGGAGGAAGAGTAGGAAAAGGAAGAGGAAGAGGAGAAGGAGGGGGAAGAAGACGAAAGTGGAAAAAGAGAGAGAGAGGAAAAGAAGGAAGACGAGGAAGAGAAGGAGGAAGAGGAAAGAGAAGAGGAAGAAGATAAATGAAAAACAACAACGAGGAAAAGTAAAACAAAGAAGAAGTGAAGTGTGTGGGACAGGAAGGGAAAAGGGGAGATAATGTTGGAGTTTCTCCTTTCCTCGTGTTTGTCGAAATCTTTATTAATGGTCAGACCTTCCCTCTTCGGCTCATTCACTGTTCTCTCTGACCGGCCGGCCGGCCGGCCTGCAAGTTGTCCAAGTGTCCCCTTGGTTCCCCCTCTGACTAGCTACACCATCCCACCTCCTCTCCACAAGGTGTGTCTTACATAAACGCCACCGCACAGGCTCAAACAAAGCCCGTGGGAGTGACACCTTTCGGGACACGGGATCTTTGGTTTTCGGAAACCTGTTCAGGACATTTTTATCAGGTCTTTCATGAACAGGTTTTATCATGCATGATCTCTTAGGGAAAATTTTTAGTAAATGTATTTTTTTACATCTTTCGGTATATACGTTTTAGGACATTTTGAATATATGTCTCCTGTAGATCTTTTTTATAACTGGTCACCGTCGAACCCAGTAAAAGAAACGAAGTTGCTTTGTTTGACTGAAACAAGTAGAATAACGTCAACTAATTGTATCATATCGTTCAGTGTCACACGAATCACCATACTCAGTTCCTCAGATTAGATTTGTCCTTTTTTTTTAACCTCTTAATAACTCATTTCTACTTCCTAAATGTCCCTTTCACGGTTCAACGCTTAGCAACGCTTCTCAGGTTTTAAAATTTCTTTCGCCACCACTGTCGGCGAACTCAGACAGTGTTTAAGTGCCACAAATATTGAGCACAGAAAGAATCTAATATCATAAACACCAGCGAGGGAATGACATTAGAGTCTATACCCAATTTCGCTCTTTCTGGCACTCACATTGGTTCTTTGTGGCACATCCCTTGGCACCGTGTCCAGCCCATCGAATGAAACCAATATTTTTCCAGATAGGAAGAGTTTTCAGTGTACTGCCACTATGTACCTTTGTAAGCACCCGAACGTGACCTGTGACATATAAAACCTATACAAATACATCTTTCGTATTTGTTATTTAACACAATTTACTAAAGACAAATTCAATCATAAGGGAACTACCGATATGGTTTAACGTCACAAACTCCTCCCCCTATCGGAAGGCTAGGACGGTGCCCCTCACAGAGGACTCTGCAGCGTGGAATTTAATGAACCATGCCCTTGGTTCAATTTCGCCGGTGGCAGGATTCGAACCACCATCCCCTCGACCTTCGCCTCAAGTAATGACGCCCTAAACCGTATTCAAACCAGATATATTTAAATATTTACACCAAAAGACAGGTTGAAAAATATTAAGAAAAGCTCAAGCAAAAAGAAATAATATTCGTTTACGGGGCAAATCGCAGTATAGCGGAGGGATACACCGATATGAACAACAAACTGTGTTGTCGGTGAAGGTGAGACACGATAGCTACAACGAAATGCTTCGAGTTCAACAGAAATCCATAAGAAAAGTGGCCTTGCGCCTTTCACTTCTCATGCCAGAGTCCCGCTTTCCATTTTCCGGATTAAGACAATCAGTTTCCAGTACTCAGGGTTCCTGACTGCCTCATTCCTTTCCAGCTGCTCCTTGGCCTCAACCAATAACTCGTAAAGATGGAGTCTCCTCTGCTGTTTACTCCAAGACTTCACGTCCCGAAGTCTTTCCAGTCTTGTGAGACTCTGAGTCGATCTTAAGACTTCTGGAGATATACCAGAGGCTTCTGATCTCTCAAATCCAGTTTTCGAGACTTCTTCTGTGTTTCCAGGAAGCGGAGGCTAACCATTATAGAAGAGGTTCTCTTCTTTGTTTGCGAGACTTCGAGATTCGCGCCCGTTCCAGGTCCCGATTGCGTATCCAGTGGCGAAAGCAAGCGTCGCGATTACAAGACCAACGACAAGACAAAAGTCCCTACCCTATGGTCGCCCATACCTCTTGGCTCTACCAGGACCCGGAAGAAAGCTAACCTCCTCGAAATCGTCTTGGGAATCGAAGAACGGTTTTCTTCTTTCGTTCTCTTTCGCTTCCGAGGAACCTCTCAGCCGAGAAAGACGTTCCTCATCCTCCTGCCGACCCTCTGGCCGAAGCCAAGAGGACCAAGTCTGGAGATCGAGGCACCCACTTCGGTCCCAAAACTACTTCGTCTACTGACATTCCTCCTGGTACACATTCTGGCAGTCCTACTGACATTCCTACTGGTAGTCCTTCTGGCACTGCTACTAGTACTCCTACTGGAATTCCTACTGGTATTCCAGCTGGCACTGCTACTAGTACTCCTACTGGTATTCCAGCTGGCATGGGTTCATACGCGAGACGGGGTGCATGGCTGTATACACGTAACATTGTTCCTCCGACTTCACCTCAAGAACCGCTTTCTTGCCACTTGCATGGTCTGGAACATAATACTCGGGAGAGGCCAGCTTGATCACGAAAGTCCCCAGACGAATAAAATAAACTCGTGTATCGAAAAATTGCTTAATGAAGGTAATATCATTTCAGATATAACTCCTTCGACAGAAAGATCCACTTTACGTAGTTTATTCTGGCTAGCGTTAGGCTATCTTATTAATTTTGTGAAAAAAGTTTGTCGAAGTGAATAGGTTGTGTCTCTAACCTTGTATATGATTCAGTATTCCCAGGGGGATCAACATAGGTTCTTGGAACCATCCAGAAATACATTTTAAATACATGCCTACATACGTACATACATAAATACATGCATACACATACACACATACATAATACATATATACATACACGTACATATACATACAGTACATAAATAAACATACACACACACATACGTAAATACATATACATACATAAATACATACCGACCGTAGATGTAACACGAAATAAGAAACAAAAGTTTCAGTGCAAAGAAAATGGGACATTGGATAACAACGCACAAAACAACAGGGACGGACAGGAATCGCAGCAGCCTCTTCCAGTGACCAAAAGTCCAATCTGAGGGTTTCCGTACCATATTCCCCCCCACCCCACCCCACCCCGCCCCGCCCACCCCGGACCTCAACACCGGATATACGACTTCCGGACAAAGACGAAGAAGTTCTTTGACTTCGGGGAAGAAGAAAACGGAGATGAGGGTTGCCCCCGGCCCTGGCTGAGGCACGACCCTCCCCCCCCCCAAAAAAAAAAAAAAAAAATCAAGGGTTGTGTACTTTTAGCAGACGTTCGTTGAAGCTGTGTGTAAAGTATGTTTAATAACTGCAATATTGGAAAATTACCAGTGTAAAATCGAATACATTAACAAAATAAGTTAATTTTTATTACAAATTTCTCTTGCTATACGATGTTAAGTATGCAATACGAAGTTTAAAGAAACTTTTGACAAACTTCGAAAGAAAAAATACTATTTTGTCTCGAGTATAAATAAAATGACTAAAATAAATAGACAGTGTTCTTTATGTATGATCTATATGAATATATATTTGAAATATCGTAAAGAAAAGCACTGTTTCATCCCACACTTCAAACATGCGCGCTAATATGCATGGTATGTGAGAACAGTCCAACAACATTTGCTTTCTGGTTGGTGGGATTTATTTATTTATTTATTTATTTATTTATTTGCTTTCCGGTTGGGGGGATTTATTTGTTCATTTATTCATTTATTTTTTATCTTATTTTTACTTTTTTCCAAGTAGTCCAACCAAACATTGTGTGCGTGTAGCGAGGGTGTAGAAGGGGAAAGTGGGGAAATGGAACGAAATACAATCTTAACATGAAAAAAACTGCATAAGGAGAGATGAGTTAGGGAGGAGAAGGGAGAAGAGAAGAGGAAAGGGAGGAGGATAAAGACGAGAGGAGATGAGGAAGAGAGGAAAGAGAGGTAAAAAGAGAAAGAAGAAGAAAAAGAGAAGGAAGGGTTGAAGAGAGAAGAGAAAGAGGGGGAGGGAGAAGAAGCTGATGATAAGGAGGAGGAGTAGGAAGAAGAGGAGGAGGAGGAGAAAGAGGAGGAGTAGAAGGAGGAGGAGGAGGAGGGAAAGAGGATGAGGAGGAGTAGTAGGGGGAGGAGGGGAAGAGGAGTAGTAGTAGAAGGAGGAGGAGGGGAAGAGGAGGAGGAGAAGTAGGAGGAGGAGGGGAAGAGGTGGAGGGGAAGAGGAGGAGGGGAAGAGGAGAAGGAGGAGGAGGAGGAGTAGGAAGAATAGGAAAAGGAAGAGGATAAGTAAGGGCAAAAGGAGACAGAGGAGGCAAAGGAAATGGAGGAGGGGAAGAGGAGGAGGAGGAGGAGTAGGAGGAGGAGGAGGAGAAGGAAGAAGAGGAGGAGGAAGAATAGGAGGAAGAGGTAGAAGAAGAAGAGGAACAAGAGAAACAGAAGGAATAAGATGAAGAAAAGGAGGAGGAGGAAGAAGAGTAGGAAGAATAGGAGGAGGAAGAAAAGGAGGAGGAAGAAGAAGAAAAGGAGGAAGAAAAAGAAGAGGGGGAGGAAGGGAAGCAAAGGATTGGTGGGTCAAGAACAATTAAAGAAGTTTCTGCAGATCTCAAGTATATCAGGAAAGTGACACCTGTGGAGGTCGAGGGGGGGGGAGTAGGGGTCCTTCCCATGCCTTCTGCGAGGGGGAGACACTTCTCCCCCACCCCCCGCCCCCCGCCGGCAGCAGAAGGGCGAGAAGAAAAAGACTACCACGTTTCATAAAGTGGGAGAAAAGATTTTAATATTTTGTTCAACATGCTGCGAGAGGGAAACAGCTGTGATGTTCAATAAGCGGGTGATTTTTTTTTTTTCTTTTTTTTTTTGACAAGTCTCGGGGCGTCTCTGGCTCGACATATGTTAACGTTTGTGCTAATGCATTACTAATGTGTGTGTGTGTGTGAGTGTGTGTGTGCGTATGTGTATGTGTGTGTGTGTGTGTGTGTGTGTGTGTGTGTGTGTGTGTGTGTTCGTATTTGTGTTCATGTGTGCGTTCGTGTGTATGTTTGTGTGTATGTTCGTACGTGTGTGTTTGTGTGCGTGTGTTATTGTGCGTGTGTTTGTTTGCGTATTTATTTGTACGTGTTTGTATATATTCATATGTGTGTGTGTGTGTGTGTGTGTGTGTGTGTGTGTGTGTATACACACACACACACACTACGTGAGTATCACATGTAAAAAAGGACGAAATAATGATGTATGCTGTTGCTGACATAAGTTTGACTTAAGAAATCGTAACAGTCTGACGTTTGACGTAGAAACGAGTAATAAATTAACCTCATCTGTTTCAACAAACCATAACCCAAACGTGATCCGCAATATCAACAGATCCACTGGAGCATAATATAGTATCACCTCCCGAAAATTTAAAATTCAGTCACTAATATATAGAACAGAAACCTTTTTTATAGTTTCTATGCCTTTTTCTTTTTGGCTACCCCCCGTGTAGGGGGAAAAGCCTTTGGTATATGTATGTATGCATAGTTTCCCCAATAAAAAGGATTAGTTGCACACACGTTGAACACGACCAATGCCCTCTTGACAGTGAAATTATCTTCCTTACATTAATGATGCTGATTTCCCTGACCCAAGACTATTATCCTTTTGCCTTTCACGATCTCCTTCACTCTTTTGCCACTCACGACCTCCTTCGCTCTCTCGTAACACTCAACCATACCCTCTCCATCTTCCTGTCCCCTTCCCTCTCTCTCTCTTTCTCTTTGTGTGTGTGTGTGTGTGTGTGTGTGTGTGTGTGTGTGTGTGTGTGTGTGTGTGTGTGTGTGTGTATGTGTGTGTGCATGTGTGTGTACGTGTGCGCATGTGTACATGTGTGCGTACGTATGTGCATGTGTGCGTGTATGTGTTTGTGGGTGTGTGCACACGCGCGTGGGTTCCGTTTTCGTTTTCTCTGAGCTTTCCCCCGTTCTCTCTGTTCTCTCTCACTTTTCTCTCTCTCTCTCTCTCTCTCTGGCACTCTTCCCCGTCTGCCTCTCTTCCTGTCAGGACCTGTCTCTCTCTCTTGACGGCGTCCGTCCTTGTAACTAAGGTCATCTTTCCCTTTATTGGCAAGCTGCTTCCTTGAAAAAAAGGCCTCTCATTTAATTAAGATATTTTTCCATCGATGATTTTTTTCCCCGAGGCTTCAAGACGCGTTTACTGATGATCTGATCTTACTCTAATGAGATCACAAGGGCAGGACGAAAGAAAGGATCTTTCTTAACTGCATCTGCCAAGTTTAATTGCGTCTCTCTAGGTTAAACGACCCCCCCCCATAACCCGTGTCGATTAATCGGGTTTTTAACCTTGTTTGACCTCTGACGTCGGGGAGGTTTCTTCAGCTGAATAAAATCGTCTGCCGGCAGTTATATTGTAATAAACATAAACCTCATGATAAGTATTGCCTTCTGACATCAAAAGAGCTTTACCTCAGCAAGGAAGGCAGGACTCGTAGTAATGATTTTAATTGGATATTTCTTTTATTTGAGAAGGAAATAGGCAAGAATTGGTTTACCCAACAGATTGGTTAACGAATGAAAAGACTTAGTAACCATCTAATGAGCGTTAAAACAATTGGTAGTTTAAAGAGATTAGATAATTTTATGAATTGGGATGACAGGCGGTAAGGGACATGGAACTGCCGAGTGTAGACCTTATAGCCTCTCGCAGCCTCCTCCATTCTTATGTTCTTTGGTTCTTATGGATAAAAATTGCTCAGCGATCGCTATGATATAAATAAGAATAAAAAATAAGGACCTACGTCTAAACACTAATGGCTGTACGGGATTCCTTGTCTGTATGAAATCATTTTCAGACAGCAAGGGTCGTTTATGATATAGACGCTGAAGGATTTAACGTGGAAAATACGCGTTGACATATCATGTGTGTGTGTGTGTGTGTGTGTGTGTGTGTGTGTGTGTGTGTGTGTGTGTGTGTGTGTGGTGTGTGTGTGTGTGTGTGTGTGTCTGTGTGTGTGGACAAGAGTCCAAACACACATGTTTACGAGCGAATTGGTAACTCCGGTTTCTATAGGCACAAGGATATCACGTGTAGACAACGAAAGCTTAACTTCACAGTGAGCTCGCGGACATACGTATGCAAACATACACAACCACAAACACAAACACACATGCATAATCACACACGCATACACATGCTAGGATATACAATCACAAACACATACATACATACATACACACATACATACATACATACATACATTCATACATAAATACATACACACACGTACACAAACGCATACACACACACATACAAACAAAAACACACACCTACATACACACACACACACATACAAACACGCACGCGCACACACACACACACATACAGATACACAAATACAGATACACATACGCACACACACTGACACATACACACATACACACACAAACAAACACAAAACGTTCTCATACATCAAACGGAGGAATTGTAAATATTTATAATTTCGACATTTCCTGGCGCGACAGGCACTCTCATGAATACTGAAGATGAGCAGGAAATCTCGATTACATGAAAACACGGGGTCGACATTTCCTGGGCAGCCGGCTAACGAAGACCGACACAAATAATAAAAGAAAAAATATATATATACAGCGACGAGGGGAGGATTGGGAGGGGGGGAGGTGGATAGAAACGGAGGTGAAATGTTGATTTATGGATATGAACTAAACCCTGAAAATCAAGATCCGGTCTGGATAAAAGACGGACAGGGGTTCGGTGGAGTCCTGTAGATCCGGTGGAGTCCCGTAGCTCCAGTAGAGTTCTGTAGATCCGGTGTAGTCCTGTAGATCCGGTGGAGTCCTGTAGATCCGGTGGAGTCCTATAGATTCGGTGGAGTCCCGTAGATCCGGTGGAGTCCTGTAGATCCGGTGGAGTCCTATAGATTCGGTGGAGTCCCGTAGATCCGGTGGAGTCCTGTAGATTCGGTGGAGTCTCGTAGCTCAGGTGGAGTCCTGCAGATTCGGTGGAGTCACGTAGATTCGGTGGAATTCCGTAGATTAGGTGGAGTCCTGTAGTTCCGGTGGGGTCCCGTAGCTCCGATGGAGTCCCGTAGATTCGGTGGAGTCCCGTACCTCTGGTGGAGTCCTGTAGCTCCAGTGGAGTCCCGTAGATTCGGTGGGGTCCCGTAGCTCCGGTGGAGTCCTGTAGCTCCAGTGGAGTCCTGGAGATTCGGTGGAGTCCCGTAGATACGGTGGAGTCCCGTAGCTCCAGTGGAGTCCCGAAGCTCCAGTGGAGTCCCGTAGATTCGGTGGAGTCCCGTAGCTCCGGTGGAGTCATGTAGATCCGGTGGAGTCCCATACCTCCGGTAGAGTCCTGTAGCTCCAGTGGAGTCGCGTAGATTCGGTGGAGTCCCGTAGCTCCGGTGGAGTCCTGTAGCTCAAGTGGAGTCCTGGAGATTCGGTGGAGTCCCGTAGATACGGCGGAGTTCCGTAGCTCCAGTGGAGTCCCGAAGCTCCAGTGGAGTCCCGTAGATTCGATGGAGTCCCGTAGCTCCGGTGGAGTCATGTAGATCCGGTGGAATCCCGTACCTCCGGTAGAGTCCTGTAGCTCCAATGGAGTCCCGTAGATTCGGTGGAGTCCCGAAGATTTGGTGGAATCCCGTAGATTCGGTGGAGTCCTGTAGTCCTGTAGCCCTAGCCAAAAGGTCTCCTGTCGGCATGCTCCGCCTTTGTAATCCTTTGTATATACCTTCCCGCCTTTTCTATTACCTATCATCCTGTCTGCCTGTCTGACTACCTATCTGCCTGCCTGTCTGCATGACTGCCCGTCTATCTGCCTGCCTGTCTGACTACCTATCAGACTGCCTGCCTGTCTGACTATCCATTTGCCTGCCTGCCTGTCTTCGTGTCTGCCTTCTGCCTGACTGCCTAGACGTCTGCCATCAGGTCACATGCAGAGCCTTGCCCCAGGCGGGCAGATCCTGCCTGGAGCATTAATAACCCAGGTCATATTTACAGGCAGGCAAGACGGAAATTAATTCATTGACAAGATTCTCTGCTAATAAAAGGACGACTAAAGAATGACGCGGAAAAACCAATTACCTCGTCGTAATGAGATATTGGAAATTGCCATTTCATGCCACCAAAGCCACCAAAAGCCACCAAGCTGGCCTCGACAAGAGGTGCCCTGATGTGGGACGAAGATCTGCCGCCAGGTGATTTTATTCACCCACATAAGACACTCAGAAACGAAGACCACTTGCGTTTGACCTCTAATGACCTGACAACCTCCCTTGCGTTGACCCAGTTTTCTTAAAGAATGAACGAGCACGACAAAGAACCATATCGAGCATCTAATTCGTAATTAATGTTCAGTTGAATGATTTCCCCTCCATTATTATTATTTTTTTTTTCTCGTCAGCCCTCTCAATCACTCCCGCATCTTTCAATGCTTTCTGGCTTTAATTAATCTGGAGCCTTTCCCCCCGGGGGGGACCGCTTTCTTAGATACCTCATTAAGTCGTAATCAAGTCTAGATTGATGGTGCCCAATGCTAAGAGTATTAGGGAAAAAAAAAAAAAAAAAAAAAAAAAAAAAAAAAAAAAAAAAAAAAAAAAAAAAAAAAAAAAATCCCAAATCTAAGCAGTCTTTTTAGTACTGGCCCTGAGCGCCTCTCTGGTCGGTGGGAATCTCCGGACACCCTATCCCAAGGCCCGTTCTCTGTAAGACTTCTGTAGGAGACCTCTTGGTCCCTCAGTCTCCCGGTGTCCCAGTCTCTCGATCTCCCGGACTCTCCGGTCTCCCGTTCCCCCCAAGTCACTCGATCTCCCTATCTCCCGGTCTCCTGGTCCCTCAGTCTCCTGGTGCCCCAGTCTCTCGATCTCCCGGTCATTCAGTTTCCCGGTCTCCCTATCTCTCGGTCTCCCGGTCCCCCAGTCTCTTGGTCTCCCGGACTCTCGGTTATTCAGTCTCCCGTTCTCCCGGACTCTCGGTGTACCGGTCTCCTGGACCACCAGTCTCTCGGTCTCCCGGTCTCCCTATCTCTTCGACTCCCGGTGCCCCAGCCTCTCGATCTCCCGGTCATTCAGTTTCCCGGTCTCCCTATCTCTCGGTCTCCCGGTCTCCTGGTCCCCCAGTCTCTCGGTCTCCCGGACTTTCGGTCATTCAGTCTCCCGGTCTCCTTATCTCCCGAACTCTCGGTCTCCCTATCTCTCGGTTTACCGGTCTCCTGGACCACCAGTCTCTCGGTCTCCCGATCTCCCTATCTCTCGGACTCCCGATCTCCCTACCTCTCGGACTCCCGATCTCCCTATCTCTCGGACTCCTAATCTCCCTATCTCTCGGACTCCCGATCTCCCTACCTCTCGGACTCCCGATCTCCCTGCCTCTCGGACTCCCGGTCACTCTACCTCTCGGACTCCTAATCTCCCTATCTCTTAGACTCCCGGTCTCCCTTTCTCTCGGACTCCCGCTCCCCCTATCTCTCGGACTCCCAGTCTCCCTATCTCTGTCTTCCAGTGCCTATCACGTACACGCCACCGGATCTACAGGACTCAACCGGAGCTACAGGACTCCACAGGAACTACAGGACTCCACCGGAGTTACAGGACTCCTCGCGTGTGTGAATCATTAACATCTATCCACTCGGATGTCAAAAGTAATCATCAATCATAACAAAAAAGAAAAATTGAATTTTTTTTTTTCAGAAATGGTCACAGTCCACCAGCTAAACGTACCAATTTTTTTTTTTTTTTTTTTACAGAAACTGTCACAGTCCACCAGATAAACGTGCCGATGCTCGCCTGAATTCTTCCACGATATTTTCTGTATCTGATAAACTTAAAAGTACGGTCATTTGACCTTTACGTGGCTGATGGAACTTAACCCTTTTCCTCTGGCTTCCCTTTAATCCATTTTATTCTTTTGTGACACCCGACGGACAGAAACAAGTCTAACTCGTGCTTATTATTATCTAAAGCTTATTTTTCACGGTTAATCGTATATAGTCCATTTGCACTGCTTTCAAGCTATATCTATAATCCTTTCTCTCTTCCAACGTACCCATATTACCACGTGCATTTCTCACAACAAAAAAAATATATATATAAATAAATAAATAGATAATAATAAATTAATTAATAAAAAATGAACAAAACTGGATTAAAACCATAATGATGAATCACTATCACCCCCCCACACACACACTCCACCGCCATGCTCTGTTCTCAGGATAGGGAGGTCTTGCAGCGGACCAACAACATTGCACTAAAGTCTAATACTCTATATACTAAGGTTCCTTTGTAGCGAATTGTCACTCGATCCCTGGATTTTAATAATCACCATTTCCTGACTTATGGCAATAATTTGCATCACAAGGAAATAGTTTATCTCTATATTCTCTAACATATACAAGACTGCCCAAATAGACACAACAGTATGCAAATAAAAGGGGGTGACCTACGGAAATGTAAGTTGAACCAAGGTTAATGTATGGAAATAAATACCTATAACATCGATGACTTATGCAAACAGAGGGCTACGACATCCACAATCTATGCAGAGTCGCATTAAAGATGGCGTGTGTAAATAAAGTTAAAAAATAAAAATAAAAAAATTCAGAAACATGGGAACAGAACTCGTCAATACAGGTACAAGCGGCAGCAATGATAGAGAGACGCCCTTGTGATGGTTCGTCGTGGCCCTACGATAAGGACGTCGGGAAGAATCGCCTCCCCCTTCGTTCATCTTCAATTCACATCAACACCCTGAACTCCATCTGGGTATGCAGCCCTGGGAGGCTGGCATACGATCTTAGGATCCAATACATCTAACAAAACAATTTTTTTTTTTACAAGTATTCATATAAGGAGATCTGATAACCAGGACCTTCTTCCCTCTTCCTACTAGACGCAAACAAGAATCCAACGTTTCATCTCTGAGAGATCTGCAAGAGGACCCAGGGACTTGTAGAGTTGCGGGTTTCCACCGAGATGAGAATGACGTGACCTTTGTGTGTGTGTGTGTGTGTGTGTGTGTGTGTGTGTGTGTGTGTGTGTGTGTGTGTGTGTGTAATTCACCATTGTCTTGGATCACGTGTTGGACTCGAGACCGACAGCTATTTCCCTCCCGGAAGAAAGCTCAGAGCTCATATATGACTTATCTATGGGTAATGCTGTGACCTTACACGCACACACACACACACACAACTCCCCGCCCACAAGAATTAGAGTAACGACCCGCAGCGCAGCGATACTGAAATTATTTCAGCCCTGGGCGGAAATCGAACTCGGACCGCCGTAGTGGCAGCCGGAAACTCTAACCACTGCGCCACGATGTGTGTGTGTGTGTGTGTGTGTGTGTGTGTGTGTGTGTGTGCGCGCGCGTGTCTACTCTATATACCCATGCACGAACATGGGCTTGTAATTACAGACACGCTATAGTCCCCCCTTCCTCCTTCCCCTGGCCCCATCCTCTCCAACCTACAGTAGTCGCGAGAAGAGTCCGAGACCCAGGTCGATTCTCAGGCACGGACAAGGAGGCTCCTCCATTTGCATAAGCCATTAGACAGCAGCCACCCTCTCCCGGAGGCTGTCCGACGCAGGTGGTCCCCATGTAGCCAAGGTTCCTCAGTGTTAAACTCCACAGCCGCTTGATCCCATTAGCATTCCAATAACGGAACGTCTCAGGGGGGTAAAGGGGTGGGGGGCTTGACCACTGCCTCTATGCAGTTCTCTCGAAATAAACGCACATTGCCACGTTTCCTCGTCCCTTTGTTTCCCAACATACGTTTGTTTCTTTGGTAAGGGGGGGCTTGACCATTGCCTTTATGGCGTTCTCTCGAAACAAACGTACATTGCCACGTTTCCTCATCCCTTCACTTCCCCCTCATACGTTTGTTTCTTAGGTAAAGGGGGGGCTTGACCACTGTCTTTATGGCGTTCTCTCGAAACAAACGTACATTGCCACGTTTCCTCATTCCTTCGTTACCCCCCAAACGTTTGTTTCTTTGGTTGATATAGGAAGGCCGTCTCTCGGCTGAGCTGAATCGTCTGGTGCCGGTTACAATAAATAATAAATTGAAAATCAGCGAAACAATCGTACAATGCCACGTTTCCTCATCCCTTCGTTTCCCCATACGTTTGTTTCTTTGATTGCTGAAGGCAGGACGTCCCTCGGTAGTTACAATAAATGATAAATTGAAAATCAGCGAGAAGGCTGATCCACATGGATTCAAGTTAATCCTTCATCTTCTCGCTTGGGAGTGGGCTTCTCTACGTTGAATGAAATAAGATCAATTAAATACGTATCTCGTCGTAGGACGGGAGTCAAAGTGAATTACATCAGCTCACTAATGTTTTCAATGTTGTTTGGCCACTTTTGAACATATTAACAATTATGATCTAGCTAACGACGACCTATTTCATTCGATTGAATACAGAATCCATTCTTCTTATTTTTTCCTCACCAAAATCATAGGCCTTATGGTCTCTTGCAGTCTCCATTCTTATGTTCTTATGCAAAGTTAATTAGGCGAAGCATGTCAATATTGCGTTTCTTGAGCAAAATTTGACCGCCAGTGGGTTGTTAAGCCTATCCTGGTTCTTCAGAACTGCTAACTAGTCCCTACCACCGGTCGATTAACCGCCTAAGGATAGAAACGCTGGTTACCCCGCATTACTAATCTTGCTAAATTCCATCTGTATTGAGTGATTATTTTCTCTGGTCGTTACCTCCAGGCTGTTCAATTCAGCTTCGTGGGACCTCTTCGCGGAAAATGGTTAACCCTTTCGCTGCGTATAGGGTTTAACTACTTGATTAAACTGTCGCCAATCGGGTTTATTCGGCTGAGGGAAACCCACACCTCGGCGACACCTCGGTGAGACTTCTTTACAGTAGTCTCACGTGAATATCTAATTTTCTTAAACCAAAAATATTTCCCCCTTTGCTCATTACAATTTATTACCAATTCACTCTAACTAAACTTAACACCAGATGGCTTTATTCAGCTTTGGGGATTAAGCCTAGGGTTGTGGATTAAGTGAATAGTTATCATAGCTCTAAGAAGTATTTAATCCTCTTAAGTAATATGCTTCCCATTGTTATTATCGTCGCCATCAATGATATATGGGCTTCGCGACCCACCGTACCGCTTCCAAATGTGTACAAAATTCTACGGTTCGTTTTCGCCGAATTTCCCATAAAATTATCCCACATGCAATAAACAAGCGAGGAACAGAGGTAATGACAATTCCTAGCCTTCATTTGACCTATTTCCACTGCAATACTACTATTACATGATATTTTAACATTTATGTAGTGCAAAGTAGTATGAAGAACAACAGAGACACTTGTCAAGAAAATAAACAGCTCAACACACACTGAACATTTAACTTGCGTCTCTGACCCAACATATCTGAACATCGTTACTTAGCTTCCCATCGTCGCTGAATGACCCATGGCTGAAGCTGGGTCGAGGAATGGAAAATTGGCAACCTCACTCACCTGTAAAAATAAATAAATAAATAAATAAGTAAAAAGATAGATAAAAAATAAATAAATCAATTAATCAATTAATAAATAAATAAAGGGGAGTATGTCAGTGAACGAATCATTAGGATACAGATCGAGTTTCAAATGTGACATCAAATGAGCCTTAACGTGAGAAACGGGAGGAATCTCAACTCACGCTACTCATACCAAAGTGTATGGGACGGAGGGAGAAACCGAGTGAGAGACAATGAAAATGAGAGCAAAAGAGAGATAGAGAGAGAGAGAGGGAGAGGGTGAGGAAGGGAAAGGGGAAGAGTGAGAGGGTGAAAGAGAGAGAGACAAAGAGAGAGGTAGAGTGACAGAGACAGAGAGCAACAGAGACATAGACAGAGACAGTAAGAGAGAGAGAGAGATAGAAAGAGAGAGTGAGAGTGAGAAAGAGAAATAGAAGAGAAAGAGAGTGAGAGAGGGAAGAGGAGAGAGAGAGAGAGAGAGAGAGGAAGAGAGAGAGAGAGAGAGGGAGAGAGAGAAAGAGAGAGGAAGAGAGAGAGAGGATGAGAGAGGAGAGAGAGTGAGAAAGAGAGTGAGAAAGAGAAATAGAAGAGAGAGTGAGAGAGGGAAGAAGAGAGAGAGAAAGAGAGAGGAAGAGAGAGAGGAAAAGGAAAGGAAAAGAGAGAAAGGGAGAGGAAGAGGCACAGAGAGAGGCAAAGGGAGAGAGAGAAAGAAGAAGAGTGACACAGAGGCAGAGAGAAAGAGAAAGTGAAGAGAGTTGTTTTAACTAAGTTGGTCATTTTCCTCCTCTTGCACACAACCTATATGTTTAACAAATATATATATTCTATTTATTTCCTCTTCGCCAAATATTTTTTCCTCTTCGCCAAAAATGACTTCTGTTCTCCCTCTCCATTTCCCACATCGATAATTATCATATAATTTTTCTTTTTTCACTTTCGGTTTATCTCCTAATTTCTTTTCCTCCCCTTCATCTCCTTCCGTCTCCCCCTTTCCCACTTTCCTCCCTTCCTTCCTTCCTCCCCCCATAGTCCCCCGCTTTCCCTCCGTCTCCCCCTTTCCCACTTCCCTCCCTCCCTTCCTTCCCCCCCATCGTCTCCCCATCCCTCCCCCGTTCCCCTTTCCCACTTTCTTCCCTCCCTCCCTCCCTTCCTTCCCCCCATCGTCCCCCACCCCTCCCCCGTTCCCCTTTCCCACTTTCCTCCCTCCCTTCCTTCCTCCCCCCCCATCGTCCCCCACCCCTCCCCTCCCCCCGTGACACATCCCCGCAATGTCAACCACGCGCTATCGAAGATGTCAGCCTCGGCAGCCGCCATATAATTAAAAGGAAGAATATGGTCGTCATAAAACCCCATCAGATGAGATGCTGCTGCCACGGCGCCGGGTGCCAAGCTCCTGCACCTGTTGGCGCCAAGGTGTGCGTCAACACGGGGGGACGTAACCTCACCCCATCGTTTCTGGCGCCAGAAGATTTTATTCAGCTCAGGGGGACCTCCTTTTCACAAAAACTTGAGGATTAAAGTTTAAGTACTCCTATCTAAAATGGCGATATGCTCTGTTGGAGGTTATTAACGCTGTTGTAGTTGCTAATGTTGTTGTGAATGTTGATAGGTTATTACTGTTATTAAAATGTAGCCATTTCTGAAGTTGCTAATATTATATCAATCTTGTTAATTTCATGTCACAGTGTACTATTCTTAATAGTAGGTGTGTTGGTGGTAGTTATGGTGATTGTAATTTTGGTAGTTGTTGTGGTGCCGACTATGGTTGTGGTTGTGGCGATCACAGTTGTGGTTGTGGTAGCTATTGTGGTGGTGGTAGTTGTCATGATTGTCGTGGTAGTTGTTATGATTGTAATGGCAGTTGTAGTTGTGGTGGTTGTGATCATGGCTGTGGTTGTTGCTATGGCTGTAGTTGTGGCTGTGAATGATTGTGGCCGTGGTTGTATTTGTGGTTGTGACTGTAGGTGTGGTTGTGATTGTGATTATATTTGTGGTTGTGACTGTAGGTGTGGTTGTGATTGTATTTGTGGTTGTGACTGTAGGTGTGACTGGTTGTGGCTACGGTTATGGATGTGGTTGTGGTTGTGATTATGGTTGTGGTTATGGCTCTGATTGTTTATGGCTGTGGTTGTGCGCGCGCGCGCGCGTGTGTGGTTGTGATTATGGTTGTGGTTATGGCTGTGATTGTATTTACGATTGTAGCTGTAGTTGTGACTGTGGCCATGGTTATGGCTGTGGTTGTGTGTGTGTGTGTGTGTGTGTGTGTGTGTGTGTGTGTGTGTGCGCGCGCGAGTGTGTGTGTGCGTGTGTGTGTTTGTGTGTGTGTGTGTGTGTGTGTGTGTGTGTGTGAGAGAGAGAGAGAGAGAGAGAGAGAGAGAGAGAGAGAGAGAGAGAGAGATAGAGAGAGAGAGAGAGAGAGAGGTTGTGATGGCGATTGTGGTTGTGTCTGTGGTTATGACTATGGCTGTGGTTATCGTGACGACAGCCACAGCAACCCACAGCCAGCAAAGACCGAGGCTACGCTGGTTTCCGCTGAGGGATGGTGTTGCCACGTGTGTGGGCGTGCGGGCGTGGGTGGGAGGCGGGCGGGCGTGATCAGCGTTGTGGAAGCCCCGGCGTGATGGTTATTAACATAGCGTCGTACTTGAGTGAGAGAATATCGGAGTTCGACGCAGGTGGTGAAGCGGTGGTGGTGGTAGTGGTGGTGATGATGGTGGTGATATAAGTGGTGATGGTGATGGTGGTGGTGATATAAGTGGTGGTGGTGATGGTGATGGTTTTGGTAGTGGTGGTGATGGTGATGTAAGTGGTGGTGGTGGTGATGGTGATGTAAGTGGTGGTGGTGATGGTGGTGATGTAAGTGGTGGTGGTGCTGGTGGTGGTGATGGTGATATAAGTGGTGGTTGTGATGGTGGTGGTGATAGTGGTGGTGGTGATGGTGGTGATATAAGTGGTGATGGTGATGTAAGTGGTGGTGGTATTGGTAGTGGTGATGGTGATAGTGGTGGAGTGGTGATAGTACCACCAGTGATGGCGACAATTGTGGTGGCAGTGGTGGTGATAGTGTTGGTGGTACTGATATTGGTAGGGGTGGTGGTAGTGGTGGAGTGGTGGTGATAGTGGTAGGGGTGGTGATAGTGTTGGTGGTGGTGATAGTGGTGATAGTGGTGGTGATAGTGGTAGGGGTAGTGATGGTGTTGGTGGTGGTGATAGTGGTAGGGGTGGTGATAGTGTTGGTGGTGGTGATAGTGGTGGAGTGGTGGTGATAGTGTTAGGGGTAGTGATGGTGTTGGTGGTGGTGATAGTTGTAGGGGTAGTGACAGTGTTGGTGGTGGTGATAGTGGTAGGGGGTGGTGGTAGTGGTGGTGATAGTGGTAGGAGTAGTGATAGTGTTAGTGGTGGTGATAGTGGTAGGGGTAGTGATAGTGTTGGTGGTGGTGATAGTGGTAGGGAGTGGTGGTAGTGGTGGAGTGGTGGTGATAGTGGTAGGGGTGGTGGTAGTGTTGGTGATGGTGATAGAGGTAGGGGTAGTGATAGCGTTCGTGGTGGTGATAGTGGTAGGGGTGGTGGTAGTGTTGGTGATAGTGGTGGTGGTTAGTGGTGATGGCAGTGGCGTTGGATCTTCCCCCTTTTAAGACGGTGTCAAGTGACCAATATCTGTTCCTGTTTATGTTGTCAGAATATTTTATTCAGCTATCGGTGGCTGAATTGGGGCAATGAATAGATAAATTGCCAAACAAATAATAATAAAAAGAAACAATAAACATAATAATCAATACACTAATCAATAAATTCATTTTTTTTTATCTATTTATTTATCTGTTTACTTATTGATTGGTTCATTAAATCAATTGAGAACACTACGTCAGTGTACTGAAGAGGCTCTCACAGAGGTAGTGAGCAACAGCTCTGTACAAAAGTCTTTCAACCTTTTACGTACCGTACAGGGTGCCACATTAGTCGTGACGCATTCTGGCAAGGAGCTGTGATCGATTGTTATAACGAGGACTAATGCAATCATCGATTTGGTACAGAAACGATGACAGCACGATTTCGTAAAATTCCGAGGTCGTACAACAACTGCGAGATCGTACAACAGATACGATGTCGTAACGCAATTGTGAGGTCGTAGCACAGCTGCGAGGTCGTAACAGTTCCAAGGTCGAAACAGAGTTTTGACGTCGTAACGCAATTGTGAGGTCGTAACACAGCTGCGAGGTCGTAACAGTTTCAATGTCGTAACAGAGTTCCGAGGTCGTAACGCAAGCGTGAGGTCGTAACACAGCTGCGAGGTCGTAACAGTT
Organism: Oratosquilla oratoria; assembly: GCF_046742065.1. Classification (NCBI taxonomy): domain Eukaryota; kingdom Metazoa; phylum Arthropoda; class Malacostraca; order Stomatopoda; family Squillidae; genus Oratosquilla; species Oratosquilla oratoria. The sequence goes on from NC_134795.1 coordinate 63,928,688, forward strand.
CCAAGGTCGTAACATAGTTCCGTAGTAACAACTGTGAGGTCGCAAGGACTGCGAGGTCGTAACACAGTTGCGAGGTTGTAACATTTGTGAGGTAATAGCTACGACGTCGTAACTCAGTTGTAAGGTCGTAATAGCTGCGTTGTCGTAACATCTGTTGGGTTGTAATAGCTATAATGTCGCAACAAGTGTGAGGTCGTAATGTAATTGTGAAATTGTAATACAATTACGAAATCATAACATGACCATGACAGCTGAGCGTGAGATGGTGCCCGCGTCACTTCCAGCATTAAACGCGCTCATGACTTTTGTAACAAATCGTAATTGGACAGATCGCACGGTTACTTTGCAGTAACACTAGAGATTAACACGGTAATAGAATTGCCAGATACCACGGTACTGTGGCAGGTTTATTTGATCACAATTCTACCCTAAAACTATATTCTCAGTACGTCTGATAATAATATACAGAGTCCATAAAGTTTCTATAATTTGATAAATTTATTACAAAATCAGATGAATAGATAAATATGTGAAAATTATTACGAAATGACGAGTAGATATTTCTTTTTAACGTGCAACGGGCTGCGCCCGACCCCGCAACGTGAGGGCTCGGCCCTTCCGGCGAACTCGCTTCGCCGGCAGGCGCCTTCGGCCAATCAGTCGTCTATGCTGCCGTGACGTCACCGCTCTCGGCCAATCAGTCGTCTACGTTCCCGTGACATCGCCGCTCTCGACTAATCAGTCCTCTTCGTTGCCGTCACGTCACTACTCTCTCAGCCAATCAGGGGCCGGAGGGGACGTGTCCCCTTGAGGGATTTCCGGTTTCCGGTCCGATTTAGATCGATATTAACAGGAATTATTTTATTTGTATATAGATACACCTCTATATGGGCACTATTAGTTGCATGAAGCACATTAAGACGGCAATCTATTTCTTGCCATGTTCCCTATTGCATGGCCTCATCAATGGTGGCAATGACATTAGTGTTTGTTTGAGGCCGTAGACATCCATATAGATATGTATTAAATAAGTTAAGAAAGATATATATCTACTCATTATTTCGTAATAAATGTCACAGATCTATCTATTCATTTGTTTTTTAAGTAAATTTATTAGACTGTAAAGACCCTGGATATACATGTCTTCCAAATTCCTTGCCACAGGAAGTATAAATACAACAAAATATTGTTGCCAAAATTAAAGAGAAACTGGGCACAGCTATAACTCACTCGAGGGTACAGATTTGTGAAAAAGATGTCAGAAAGGCGAGGTTCCTATACTTCAACACGTTAACTTCAGCCACTTGTGTTTCGTTCAGGATGGCGGCTGGGGTATCTTATTAGGTCAATTAATAAGGTTAATTAATTAGGACAATTCATTAATTAAGTAACGTTATGATCACATTTTCTGTTCCGGATTTGTTACTATTTACTCAGTACTAGTAACAAATTTATCCTCATTACTATCATTGTCCTCATTTTTATCATTGTATGCTTTGATATTATCTTTACCACGAGAATCACATCATTACCATTACCATATATATCAATATCAGTATTATAATTACCATTATTACCTTTAGTAAATCCAATATCCAACATGAATAGTTCTACTCAGCAGTGGGGAGGGGGGAGTTGTGGGTGGCTGGTTGTTTGGGGGAGGATGGGAGGGTAAGTTGGGGAAGGGGGGGAGAGGGGGAAGAGGAAGAGGAAGGGGAGGGTGGGCTGGTCCCTGTGCGTGTTCGCGTTTAGTACGAATAAATAGTTTCTTTTGGCGTCCGGCCATCGATCGGACATCCAAAACCTGGAGGTGATTACCGTAAACAACCTCGAGTAATTTCGGTCATTTCACGGAATACGCGGAGACCGTATACCATCTTCTTATTGACCTGAGGGGCGACGGGCGACCCGAGACTAATGCCTTCCGCGCCGCGGACGCGACCAACTTGCGCAATGCTTTGCTCCAAAGGACACACACACACACACACACACACACGGTGCTCATCTGCACAAAGGGTACTTTGTATAATGGCACGGGCTCTCCTCGGAACAAACAAGTAGGAGAGAGATTAGATACAATATGACTACACATATATTGTGTGCGTGCACGCACACACGCACACCACTATATCTATGATATATACATGAGAAATAGATATATACATTATATATTATATATATATATATATATATCAACCACAATATACTTTAATTCTAAGCCATCAACATCGAGAGACTCGTGGAGGCCAGCATGCAGAAATTGATGGCTTAGAATTAAAGTGTATTGTGATTGATAAAAAGGTATATCTATTCACTGGGACCCATTTGGTATTGTGTGTGTGTGTGTGTATATATATATATATATATATATATATATATATATATATATATATATACCTGTATATATATGTATGTATACTTTATATACATACACACATATACATATATACATATACATACATATTTTCATATGTGCATATATAATTGGTTCACCATCAGACGTCAAAGGGACTAATAAGAGGGAGAGGAAGGTATATGGGAGCCGATGGACTATAGGGTAGGTTTGATAAAGGAGGATAATAAACTCTGGGACAAAAAAATAATAATATCGATTACGGGAAAAATAAATCAAGACGGGATTTGGGCGCGCGCCCGTGTTCTCCTGCGTGCGTGTATGTGATTTACCACCATGATCTTAGACCACGTGTTGGACTCGTGATCGACAGTTATTTCCCTCTCGGAAGAGAGCTCAGAGCTCGTATAGGACCGATCTATGGGTAATGCTGTGACCTTAAACGCGCACACACACACACACACACCCAACTCCCCGCCCACGAGAGTTGGAGTAACGACCCGCAGCGCAGTGATACTGAAATTATTTCAGCCCTGGGCGGGATTCGAAACCGGACCACCGTAGTGGCAGCCGGGAATTCTAACCACTGTGCCACCGAGTGTGTGTGTGTGTGTGTGTGTGTGTGTGTGTGTGTTTCACCTTGGTCTTTGGATCACGTGTTGGATTCGTGATCGACAGCTATTTCCCTCTCGGAAGAGACCTCAGAGCTCTTATGACCGATCTATGAGTAATGCTATGACCTTACACACACACACACACACACCCAACTCCCCGCCCACGAGAGTTAGAGTAACGACCCGCAGCGCAGTGATACTGAAATTATTTCAGCCCTGGATTCGAAACCGGACCGCCGTAGTGACAGCCGGGAATTCTAACCACTGCGCCATCGAGTGTGTATGTGCGTGTGTGTGTGTGTGTGTGTGTGTGTGCGCGTGCACGAGCCATGTGATAAGCAAACACAAAAACAAAACATGAAACTAATTCCCAACATTACGACTAATAAAAACAAAGCACCTGCAAGGGGATGAATGAGGTTTCTTGAAAAAACAACAGGAAGAGCGAGGAGGAGGAGGAAGAAAGAAGGGAGGAGGAGGAGGAAGAAAGAAGGGAGGAGGAGGAGGAAGAAAGAAGGGAGGAGGAGGAGGAAGAAGAAAGAAGAAAGAGGGGAGGAGGAGGAGGAGGAAGAAAGAAGGGAGGAGGAGGAAGAAGGGAGGAGGAGGTGGAGGAGGAGGAAGAGGAAGAAAGTCAGAAACGCGTACATCGTCCTGACGAGAAGTGAGAGGGAAGGAAAAAAGCTAAAGTTAACTAATGAAAGCATCGACCACGAGGTCACCAGAAGGGAGGTCAAAGGTCAGGTCAAGGGAGAAGAGCTCTGATTGGTCGCTAAGTGAGCGCTGAGTAAGTTGGCACCCACAAGGAGGACAGGTGAACAAGTAATTGGATAATGGTCGGCCAGACATAAACAGTGACAGACAGACAGACAGACAGACAGACAGACATAAACAGTGACAGACAGACAGACAAATGCGTCATGGATCGCTGGTGTTACCTGCTACGGTAGATGGGGGAGAAGGCATATATATGCGTGCACACATACACACACACACACGCTCAGAGATACGCGCTCACACTCACACGCATACACACGCTAACAGACACGCGCTCACACTCACATATATACACACACACGGGATCGAATCCCGCTCAGGGCTGAAATTATTTCAGTATCGCTGCACTGCAAGTCGTTACTCCAGATCTCGTTGTTGGGTAGTTTTGTGTGTATGTGTGTGTGTGTGTGTGTGTGTGTGTGTGTGTGTGTGTGTGTGTGTGTGTGTAAGGTCAGAGCATTACCCATAGGTCGGTCATATACGAGTATGAGCTCTGACCTCTCTTCCGGGAGGGAAATAACCTTCGATCACGAGTCCAACACGTGATCCAAGACCATGGTAGTGAATTACACATATGCAATTCAAATTGACGTCGATGGGAAAGCGCGTGGGTGCTCTTGGAAGGAAGAAGCAAACGAGGATTCAGAAACACGCCGTGGCAGCTTCAATATCTCTTCTGATGTGCGGGAAGCTGTAGTTGAAGCTTCCCTAAACTGCTGAGGGTGGACAGTGTAAAGTGGAAAGTGGAAAGTGTAAATAAATAAATAAATAAATAAATAAATAAATAAATAAAATAATAATAATAATGATAATAAGAATAATAACAATAATAATAACAACAATAACAATTTAACAGTAACAACAATAATAACAATAATTGCAACAATAAAAATAATAACAGTAATAACAATAACAATGACGATGATGATGATGATAATAATGATAATATGATAATAATAACAATAATAATAATAATGATGATGATGATAATAATAACAACAACAATAATAATAAAAATAATAATAATAATAATACATCGGTGTGCAAGTTGAAAACTTGGCCACCTTAAGAAAGTGACTGTTTCTGGGTTTGTGCTTGAAGACATCGAT
>NC_134795.1:63938537-63943537 GCF_046742065.1 Oratosquilla oratoria
TTATACCTTTATCTGTATTCCCCTGAAGATGTAAAATGCATGAAAGCGACTGGGAATTTTGTTTCTTGTTTTCCTTAGTAGTTACCAGCAAACATGTATATGTATATATATATATATATATATATATATATATATATATATATATATATATATATATATTATTATTTTTTTTTTTTTTTTTTTTTTTTTTTTTTTTTTTTTTTTTAACGGGGTTTTGTTCGACGAATCAAGGGGGTGGATCGATCCACCAAAAACATTCCCCCATCCACCCCCGACGTCGCAAGTCAGGAGTAAATTATTACGGGCGTAACTTTTTGGATACAACATTTACGTGATCGGTGACTTCCGTCCCACGTTTGCCCTCTCCGTCCATCGTGACACATGTTCCTCGGTGCAAGAGTCATTGGTGTCTAATGGTGTCTAATCCCCTCGTTAGGCGAGGGCGGGTGGGGGGGGCGGTGTCACGGTGATAAATAGAATAGTTTTGGCGGAAGTCAGAGCAGAAGAAGAAGTACTATCCCCCCAACGGGAAAGGTTTTTAAGACGATTAGCGTTTTAACATACTTCCCAAGTTGAGACGTATATCTCAGTACTTACTCCCTTGGGTGGGAAGTTGGTCGTGGGAGGAACCGAGGAGGATTTCTGCTTCAGCAACTATTGGATTTATGTGGAAAATATTATTTGCGAGATTAGTAGTTCAACCAATAATATATTTAACCCCGGTAAACAGTTTTCGCTAACGATTTTTTTTTTTTTTTTTCAAATGTTGGTCTCTTATGAACCGTTTGACGTGGCGTTCATTATCACTGTCCTCGCTGGCGCCAGGCGATTTTATTCGTCCGTGAGAAGATCGCCACAATATAGGGCAGCGTTTCTCAACCTTTTTACGCTTGCGTAACCTTTAGAATAAATTGCATGTCTCAAGGAATCCCTGCCCCCCCCCAAAAAAAAAAACCATACACCATATCTTTCTCATTTTATTTTCATCGTAATAATAGGTTAGATAGGATAATGTCTATATTACATTATTACAATAACCAAGAATATGTCGTACGTCTTTGATTATATTACGTATATGAAATTAAATAAAAAATCAAAAGTGCATTAGCTTATCTCATGTGTTCTCGCGGAACCCTTAAGCGGCCCATACACGATCAATTATATTGCGCAATTTCATTGTCAATACTCTGAATTGACAATTAAATTGACAGTGTATGGGCGATATATCGCCCATACACGGTCAATTTAATTGTCAATTCAGAGCACTGACAATGAAATTGCGCAATATAATTGATCGTGTATGGGCCGCTTTAGGGACCTTTTGCGGAACCTTGAGGTTCAGAAATGCTGATATAAGGGTTAATCGTGAGGAGCTTGCTTGTTAGTTATTATTTGTCTGTTAATTTATTATTATTTCCTTTATCATTATTTATCTGTCAATTCATTATTGTTGACTATTTACCTGTTTGTTTATTATTTAACTTTACCTATCTATTTACTTACTTATTTCATTTATTGCCATCTATATTATTATAATTTAATCTATTTATTTATTTATCTATTTATTCATTTATTTATTTATTTTATTTTCATTTTTTTTTTTTACATCCGACCTAATAATAGACCAATAGGTCTCCTGTTGCCATGCTAATCCTTTGCAATCCTTAATCCTTTGTAATCACTAATGTAAAAATAAAACATACTGATGTAAACAACTACTGTTCCCCAGTGACATGATGCTAATGGGAAAGATTTATGGCAACCAGCGACGGCAAAGCGAGGAATGATGGGCAGGGCGTTGTGGAGAAACGCTCCTACATCCTTATTTGGATGTGCCCTGAGTTGAGTGACGTCACAATATATGACGTCATCTCTTCCTCTGTCTCCCTCCCTCCCTCGCACGCACTCACACACACAACACTCACATATTTATGATAAATTAGAGTAAGGTACAGGACTCCACGAGCGTTATTTTTTTCATGTATACTATAATTAGGTAAACACAATTAAGTAAACACACACACACACATATGCATAAGTAAGGTCACGTGTTACAAACATGTTAAATATGTACTCAAGATGAGACGTATAGATAAGCTATAAAATAGAAACGGGTGTGTGGACTGTGTATCTGAAGGAAGAATTTTATAACATTTCTTACAAAAGAACAATACGGAGATTGGGATATGTGAACTGAGTTCGCTGGAATGGATGGAGTACCATCCTGAAGAACAGATTAACGAGAACGGTTGTTAAAGGCAGGATGTCAGACTGGGATGTAATTATTAAGGAACAGATTTACGAGAACGGTTGTTAAAGGTAGGATGTCAGACTGGGATGTAATTATTAAAAAACAGATTTGCGAGAACGGTTGTTAAAGGCAGGATGTCAAATTGGGATGCAATTACTAAAGAACAGATTAATGAGAATAGTTCTTAAAGGCAGGAGGTCAGATTGGGGTGTAATTATTAAAGAACAGATTTACGAGAACGGTTGTTAAAGGCAGGATGTCAGACTGGGATGTAATTAGTGCTGTCTCTCAGGGATCAGTGTTGGCACCAGTAACCTTCTTAATCTACGTTAACGACATGACGGATGGTACGGTATACGTTAATCAATTTGTTGGTGGCGCCAAGATCATGAAGAGAGCAAAAGCCGACGGGGTTGCAAGTTGTTAGATGAAGAGAGGGTTTATGAACACTGCCAAAAGTGGATAATGAGTTTAATTGCACGGAAAATACCAAAGCTGGGCGCGCTCCTCAGCGCGTTCCGCTTTAGTTTGGCCGCGGTTAGCGCTCCCAAACTATCAAAGTAATATAGGTGCCGGTTAAGTATGTGGCCTACCTTTATCTTTGGTATGGTATGTGGCCTACCGGACTTTTATTTCGGCATGAACCTGTCTCTTAAGCTTTAATAGTTTGGGAGTGCTAACCACAGCCAAATTAAAGCGGAACGCACCGAGGAACGCGCCCAGCTCTGGAAAATATTGTGGATGGTTTAAGGTGAGAAACCCACCAATAGACTATGAAATTGGAAATGAATCAATTACAAAATTGATGGATGACAAGGACCTGGAAGTGTTGGTAATGGAAAATTTACCACCCGAAATAAAGACAAAGAATACAAGAGAGGCATAAATAGTTCAGGGACGCACTAGTATACTTCATGTACTAAGAAGTGATGAAAACTCTCATCGAAAACCTAATTCCCCCAAACCGGAATATGCTGCAGTGGTGTGGTACTCACACCAATTATTAACCTCTTCAATACGAGTCAAATTTTCGCAAGCACCACCGGATGCCTAATGTACGATACATCACACTACTCGCGTTATAAAATATAAAGTTACCGCTGTATTACTTGTTCTCTTTTACTCTGAGTAATAATAAACACAGAAAAAGTGATCAAACCAGTTCACAGAACTCGGGGGTCACTCAGTTACAACTACAAAATAAATTTAATCAAGTCGACGACACCTGGATCCTCATATACCCACTCACACTTCATGAAGCCTACGTAGGCCTCATTGTATCGAAGAGGTTAATGTATCAAAGAAAAGAGATAAAAAAGTGCAACAAAAGAAATGGTTTTTAACCTAGTTACCAAATTTTACGAAGACACACACGCACACACTCACACGCGCAAGCATAAACATACACAATCACAAGTGTATACATACATATTTACAAACACGCACAAACGAGCACGCGCCCGCAAGCATAAACATACACAATCACTAGTGCACACATAAATACTTACAAACGCCTACTTTCATATACGAAACAAGCTTTTACATCTGGACATTTCTCTTAGTGAAACACACAACCCAACCCTTGTATTCACAGCACAGTAACCTCTTCATAGGCTTCAACGACTTCGTAAGCATTTCTCTCAGTTTACACCCGCCACCACTGCCATCACCATCGCCGCCGCTGTCACCCCACTATTAATGTCACTACCACCACTACCACCACCGCTACCAACACAGCTGTCGCCATTACTACTAAATCCAACACAACCACAATCGCTGCCGTCTGTGCCACCACCACCACCACAAAAACCAAAACAACTATCACCACTATCAAAAATCACCATCACCAACACCATAACCATCACTACCACCATCACCATAACCACCACCACTGCCACCATGCACACTAACACCGTTACCACGTCCACTAACCCTACCACTACCACATCCACCACCACCACCACCAGATGTAAGTAAAGAGCAGCTCCAGTAACCCTTCCACTACCTCTCCACCACCACAACCACAACCACCACCACTGCCATCATGCACACTACCACCGCTACTCCACTAACCCTACCACTACCACCTCCACCTCCATTCCTGCCCCCACCCACCACCAGATGGGACAAGAACCAACTAAAGAGAAGCTTAACGGCCGGATTCATCCATCTCTGAGCAACAACTCGTCTTCTTCAACTCCGCTAAACGTTTACGTTCTATTCTACTCATTTGTCTGTTCTTTGGTCCTCTGGCGCCTATAATCCACGGTTCCGCTTGTTCTGGCTGTGGTCAAACTATTCTACTCAAACGTTCAAACGAGAGGATCCAGTGTAGACGCCAAAGCGTTAACCTAATCTCTAGCTACTTGCAGTTCGTATTCGACTCTTGTGTATTGTCCTCCTGGCGCCAGTGAATTTATTCCGCTGAGTGGTTTGGCTTTGTCGCCAATACCCAGCGCTTCTATCCTTTGGGAGCAATGACGTACATTTTCTGAATTCAGTCTGACTAATGCCAAAATATTTCATTAAGCTCGGGGGACCGACTCGGCTTAAAACGGGATCCCAGGAGCCTGGGATGAGTTAATACAAAATCTGAAAGGTAAGAATCTATCTACTTATCTAACTATCAATCTACCTCTCCCTCCCTCTCTCTCTCTCTCTCTCTCTCTCTCTCTCTCTCACCTCTCTCTCTCTCTCTCTCTCCACTTCATCTCAGTACTATGATGTAGCTGGTGGCGGACGATGATAG
>NC_134795.1:63948537-63991037 GCF_046742065.1 Oratosquilla oratoria
ATTGCCATATCAAGACAACTGTGGCGAGAATTATGTATTTTTCCCCGTAACCCTGCGTGAGCTTTGCAGTGGCCTGAAGGCGCCTTTACCAAGTAGCCAACTGCCTACTCTACCGCATGAACCACCTCCCCCCCATCCCTCATCTCTTCCTCTCGAGTACAGTAATTGAGGCTGTTCCACAAGTGTAATAATGTAATTACAACGCTTCCCCTTCCCCCACCCAATCTCCATGTCATCAACTGTGACCTCATATGACCTCATCCGTAGAATTATTGCAACACATCCCTCTGTTCATTAGTACTTCCATTAAGCTCTTTCGTGTGTTTCGGGGATCTAGCGGTTCATTTGTTCTAGCAGTTTTCAGATCCCGTGCGCAATGAAAGGGTTGAATAATATTTTTTTAAATAAAATACGTAATCTTATTGTCCTAACTCCCTTAATTGTTCCCAGGTGGTTTCAGTTTTTTTTTTTTTTTTGAGAGAGAGATAGAGAGAGAGATAGAGAGAGAGAGAGAGAGAGAGAGAGAGAGAGAGAGAGAGAGAGAGGAGGTTGGGGTTGGGGGTGAAGGAAAGGGGAATAATTTCTCTCATTACCATTGACTTTTTCCCAACAAATTATTCGCCAATTCTTCTTTCCATTCTTTCCCTTCTTCCTCCTCTCCCCATTCCCCACTCTCCTACAATCACGTCATTCCCCCTCTACCCTCCTCTCCATCTTATCCTCATTTTCTCTTCTCCATTTTCCCCTCTTTCTCTCTCCTCTTTTCCTCACTATCTTCCTTACCCCCCATGAACCCCCCTCCCCCCCGTATCCCCTCTCGGGGGCACCGCCCCACGGGGACCCCGCCCCTATCTCGACATATATCAAGGAGCGTGACACTTACGAGCGGCACGCCCTGCCGCGCGTTCTGTCCCATCCCGGCCGCGATAGGAAGCACCGGCGGCGGCCGGCACCTTATGGCCCATTTTTGCCCCCCGGAAGGACCGGACGACCATTATTACCCGCCTTTTTCTTTCTTCTTGCCCTGCGGAGGCGGCGGACCGAGATGTTCCTCCACCTGGTGGAAGTGTCCACGAAGACCAGATCGAGTGACTCGAGCTCTTTATTTTTTTATTTATTTATTTATTTATTTATTTATTTTTGTCGCAGCGGAACCAGATCGAGTGACTCAAGCTCTTTTTTTTTTTTTTTTTTTGCCGTAGCGGAGGGAAGGAAGAGGTTCTTTGACAACCGAGGTCGGAGGTTTTTCTCTTCCTCCTCCCTTACCCCGTCCCCCCCCCACCCCCAGCCCTGATGGCAGAAGCTATCAGCGGAGAGGAACAGGTAGAGGCCGAGGTGGCGATAGAGGCTCTTCATTTTCGGAGGAGATTGAGATGGGTGTCGTAGTTAGCGGCACGAGTGGTGCCACAAAAGAAAGGTATCCCGGCGCTCTTCAAAAAAAAAAAAAAAAAGACTCCGCTGACGTCATGTCGTCTTGGTGTCAATGACTCCGACGTCTTATTCCTTTGCCTGAGGTGGCAGGTCGAGACGCTTCGGGATGATGGAGTGAAAAGAGGAAGGAGGAGGAGGAAGGAGGAGGGAGGGGGAGGAACGAGGAAGGAGGAAGGAGGAAGAAGGAGGGAAGAGGGTGGAGGAGGAAAAAGGTGGAGTGAGACAAAGGAGGAAACGGATGAAGGAGAAAGAGGGGAAGGAAAGAGAAGGAAAAGGAGGAAGAGGAAGGAAGGGGATGGAAAGGAAAGGAAAAGGGAGGAGGAGGAAATTCGAAGGAGGAGGAAGTAGGAGGAAGGAGGAGGAAGGAGGAGGAAGAAGGAGGGGAGAAGGAGAGAGACTTCTTCATGACCTCGTCTGGATAAACCCTGGTGATGAGGTGCCTTCTTTCGATCTTTTTAATTTTCTCTGATATTGTAGCGAAATGGCTACTCCAGTTAACATGAGCGTTTGAAGGAAGATGGCCTAAGTTCCTTACATAACCCAACTGAAATCTGGGACAAATAAGGTCAAAAGCAAGGTCGAGATCACAAAAATGTGAAATTGGTTTCGTCCGTAACTTAAATTTTTTTTACGAATCGCCTGAAACTAAAATCTAGACGATCTTGTTCATTTTTGTCAAATACGAATAATCCTGTATATTACAGCGATAAAAAGTGCATAAGTTGACCTTAAATGAGTATGGCAGGTCAAGATCAAGGTCACAGGACTTTGGTGGACTTTAAGTCGAAAACGTTTACAGATATTAATTAACGTTCACAGATATTACAGAAACGTTTATTATCATCGGCATACAAAAAGTCGCATATGGTATTAATATATCTGACCTTGAATGTGCATGACAGATCACGATCAAGGTCACAGGATCTTGGTGGACTTTAAGTCCAAAACGTTTACAGATACGTTTACAAATATAACAGAAAAGTTTATTATCAATGGCATACAAAAGGTCACATATGGTATTAAGATATCTGACCTTAAATGAGTATGAAAGGTCAAGTTGGTCACAGGACCTTAGTGAACCTTAAGCCGAAAACGTTTACAGATATAAACGTTTACAGATATTACAGAAACGTTCATTATCATCGGCATACAAAAGGTCAACTTTGGGGTCAGGCATATTCAGATTGCTAGAACTCGAAAAAAAGAAGACTTGTACTTTTGTCAACGTATAGTAGAAAAAGTAAGAAAATAAAAGAATGGGTGAAAGAATACGAGAAAGAAAGAGAAAAAAAGAGAAAAAAGAGAAAAAAATGGTATAGGAGAGAAAGCATATTTAATGGTAAGATTGGGAGGAAGTAAGAAAAAATATAGAAAAAAAATATAAATAAAAAAGAAGTAATTCATCAGCGTTTATATCCACTAGGGACAATATCGCGCCTTTGGAACTGTAAAGCAGAAATTCAAGAAGAAGAGGGTAAGGAAGATGAGGGGCCTAAGCCAGGAGGCACTGAATAACTGCGGCCGAAGCCGTCATCTTGGCCCGTGCACTTGGACTGGCGGGGCAGGTCCCTGCTGGGATTCCGAGAGGAGTGTGGGACTCGAACCCACGACTAAGCGAATGCGAGAACAGTCCGTTTTCGATATCGACACAAGCGCCAGAGAAGTTAATTTTTTTTAGTTGAGATCAACTTCCAACAGAAAAAAAAGAGAGAAAAAGAGCAAGAAATAGAATTAAAAAACAAACGAAGGAATTATTGAGAAAGAGAGAGAGAGAGAATGAGAGGAAGATTAAAAGTGAGACGAGGAAGAAAAAGAGAGAGAAGGAGAGATGGGAAGAAAGGAAGAAGAGGGAGGATTAGGAGGAAGAAGAGAGCAAGGATTAGAGAGAGGAGTATGAGAGGAAGATAAAACGTGGAGGAGAGAGTGAGAGTGAGGGAGAGAGAGAGGGAGGGAGACAGTGAAGGACAGAATACGGATAAGAGGTAAATTATCTACAATGAAGAAGAAAGAGAAAGAGAAGAAGGAGAAAGAGAAAAAGAGATAGAGAAAAAAGAGAAAGCGAAGAAGAAGAAACAGAAACAGAGAGAGAAAGAGAGACAAACAGAAACAGAGAGAGACAGAAAGAGAAAAAGAAAGATAAAGAGAAAGAGAGAAAGCGAAATAGAAGAAACAGAAAGAGAGAAAGAGAAAGAGAAAGAGAAAAAGAAAGAGATAAAGAGGAAGAGAGAAAGCGAAAAAGAAGTAACAGAAACAGAGAGAGAAAGAGAGACAGAGAAAGAGAAAGAGAAACAGAGAGACAGAAAAAGAGAGAAGGGGGAAAGAGAAAGAGGAGAGATAGGGGGAGGGGGAGAGAGACAGAGGCACTCCTGCTCCCCCCCTGTCCCCCCTTGCCCCCCCCTGGGGGGGTCGGAGTGGCCTCCTCCTCCTCCTCCTCCTCCTCCGCTTTCCGGGTGGTCTCTCCTGCCTGGCAAAGGGTTTCCTGATCAAGATAAAATTGGATCCCGAAGGAGGTGAAAGCAGCACAGGCCGGGACTCCAGAAACTCCTCCAGACCTCCACACCACCTCCTCCTCCTCCAGATCTCCACTTCCACCACCTCCTCCTCCACCTCCTTCTCCTCTTCCACCACCTCCTCCTCCACCTCCTTTTCCTCTTCCACCTCCTCCTTCTCCTCTTCCACCTCCTCCTTCTCCTCTTCCACCTCCTCCTCCTCTTCCACTGCCTCCTTCACCTCCTCCTTCTCCTCTTCCACTATATTCAGACCTCCACCTCCGTTTCCACTTCCACCTCCACCAGACCTCCACCTTCTCCTCCGCTTTCACCTCCTCCAGACCTCCACCTCCTCCTTCTTCTACTCCACTTTTACCTCCTTCTTCTTCTTCTCTTCCATTTCCACCTCCTCCAGACCTTCACCTCCTCCTTCTCCTCCACTTCCACCTCCTCCTCTCCCTTCACCTCTTCTTCCTCCTCCTCCACCTCTTCCTCCTACTCCTCCTCCTCCACCTCTTCTTCTTCCTCCTCCTCCTCTTCCTCCTATTATGAGTCAATGACGTCATGATGAGGAAGAAGAGGTGGGTGTAGAAGTAACGACCGACTTAGAGTGGGAGAGGTGAGAAAGAGGGAGCGAGGAAGAGAGGGAGGGAGAGGGAGAGGAGGAGAGAGAGTGCGAGAGGGAGAAGGAGAGGGAGAGGGAAAGGGAGAGGGAAAGGGAGAGGGAAATGAAATTGAAAGATGTGGAGGAGAGAGTGAGAGCGAGGAAGAGAGGAAGGAAGCGAGGAAAAGAGGGAGGGGAGCGGGAGAGGAGGAGTGAAAGAGGGAGAGGGAGAGGTAGAGGGATAGGGAGAGTGAAAGAAAATGTGGAGGAGAGAGTGAGAGTGAGGAAGAGAGTTGATGAATTAGAGATTGAGTAAGTGAATGAGTAATTGAGGGATTGAGTGGAAGATGGAGGGAATGGAAGAGGGAGGGAGGGAATGAGGCAGGGAAGGAGGGAAGCAAGGAGGGAAGGAGAGGGAAAGGAGTGGGAGGGAGTGGAGGGAGTGGGGATGGGAGGAGGGAAGAGGGAGGGAATGGAAGAGAGGGGAGTGGAAGAAAAAGGAGAGGAGGGTAGGGTGGAGAGGAAGGGGAGAGGGAGTGGAAGAAGGGAAGAGAGAAGAGAGGAGGAGAGTAGTGAGAGGGAGAGGAAGAGAGAGAGAGGAGGAATAGAGGAAGAGAGAGGGAGAGAGAAAGAGTGGAGAGAGAGAGAGGAGAGAGAGAGAAGAGAGAGAGAGTGAAAGAGAGTGAGAGAGTGAAAGAGAAAGAGAGAGATTAAGAGAGAGACAGAAAGAGAGAGAGATAAAGAGAGAGAGAGAGAAAGAGAGAGAGAGAGAGACGGAGAGAGAGAGATTATAGTGAATAGGGTGAAACAAAATCAGGAAGAGGTCGCGTTCTGCAAAGAAAGGACAGATCGGGAAAGGTCCGACACCCCCACCCACCCCACCCCACCCCCCTCTCTCTCTCTCTCACTGAGGGAGGTATTCACGAGCTGAATACGGACACGGACACTAGAATAATACACACAATTTTCTTTTTCTTAGAATTTTCTGGCCCTCGTAATCCCTCGCTTTAATCCCCCCTTAATCCCCTCCAGTCTTATTCTATGTTAACATAATACCGTCTCTCTCTTTATGAATGGGTCAACATATATATACACACATATATATATATATATATATATGTGTGTGTGTGTGTGTGTGTGTGTGTGTGTGTGTGTGTGTGTGTGTGTGTGTGTATGTGTGTATACTGAATCATAAACGAATTAGTAAATACATGAACAAGCAAATTGATATGCATTACAACAATTAAACGAACAGATACAGTCAACAGATCCATAACTTGATAAATGTACTCATTTCTGTATTTGTGCATGTTTAAGACAGATTGAACATTTCAGAAGCTCTGCCAAGGGATTCGAACCCTGATATGTGCGTGCATAATCACGAATCGGTTGCTAGCGTCTTGGCTTCGTGATTATGCACGCACAGGTCAGGGTTCGAATCCCTTGGCAGAGCTTCTAAAACATTTCTTTATTTATTCATCCACTTCGGGGTGGATTTCTGGTCGACCCAGGACTCCACATCGTTACACCTTTGTGGTGCAGAGGCGTAACTTTAAAAGCTTCGGCGTCAATCGACTCAATGTTCTATCCATTAAACAACCTCCAGACAACTCAGGATTTTTTTTTTTTTTTTTTTTTTTTTGAGTGGATGCACGTGGAACTACTTTTTGTATTCTCTCACCCCTCCCCCTCTCTCTCTCTCTCATTCTTTTCCTTCGGACATCTTTGTGTATATTCTTTTCTCTTTTTTGGCATTTAAAGAACGAACACAGTAGATATAAAAAACGCTCACGAGAGAAAGAAAGTGAGTGAGAGAAAGTGAGAGACAGAGAAAGAGAGATAGAGAGAGGGAGAGAGAGAGAGAGAGAGAGAGAGAGAGAGAGAGAGAGAGAGAGAGAGAGAGAGAGAGGCACAAGTCCTCACACGACATTTACTTTACGACCTGTGAACATGAAGCCAAAATGTTTACAAGAAACCACAGACTGGTCGGTTATCACGAAGTGGCGAAGTAAACGTTCTTATTCTCAGAAGCTGAAGACCGTTCGAGACTTGCGTCGCCGCTTCAACGTGATTCCTGAATCTGTCTGTTGTCCTCATCGAAATTAAACCGTTTGGTTGTAACTAGAATGAACACTGATGTCTTCAAACGCATGGAGGATGTTTCGTTAGTTTGGTTTTTTATTTCTGTTCCCAAAGCAAGGCAGGCGAAAGGGCAAGTGGAGCAGAAACGAGAGTAGCAACCTTCCGGTCATGTGTAATTGGCTAATTGCTCTCTTTTCCTTCCTTCTCTCTTCCTCAGTTTACCTTTCTATTCCTCTCCTCGTCTATCTCTCTTTTCCTTACCTTTCCCCGCTCCCTTCTCTCTATTCCTCTACACTGGTCTCCCATAGGATGTCACGCAGTCAGTAGAGTGGGATTTTGTCACTTCAAAGCAAATTGGATATTTCAGATGGCACTTTACAAAAATTCGGCTCATGTGACCACACGCTTGCAACCCATTCGTCCTGGGAATTGAGCTGCAGCTTCACAAAACCTAACCTAACTTACGCTGACCTAACCTAACCTACCCTAACTCAACCTAATCTACCCTAATCTTGCCTACCCTGACCTAACCTAACTCAACCGAATCTACCCTACCTTAACCTACCCTAACTTAACCTGACGTAACCTACCCTAACTCAACATAATCTACCTTAGCCTAACCTACCTTAACTTAACCTAACCTAACCTACCCTAGCCTGACCTACCCCACCTTAACCTACTCTAACCTATCATTAGACAGAATAGAATATCTGAAGTTCCCCCAGATGAGGGCAGTTAGGATAAAGTATGTAAAGACTGGGAGATCTGGGGGGGAGAGGGGAGGGGGAGAATAAGATGAGGAGCCTACGCCAAGAGTCGCGTAACTGCGGCCGAAGCCGTCACCTTTGCCCTGGACTGTTGGGGCGGGTAGCAACAGTCACAGCTGGGAATCGGAAAGGAGTGCGGGATTCGAACCCACAACTAAGCGAATGCGAGACCAGCACGCTTCCGATGACGCCACCAGCGTACAGGGGGAGGAGGGGGGAGGACAAAATGGGTTAAAGAGGGAATTTGTCGCCTCTCGGTGATGACGTATGAGATCGGGCTCAAGGAGACAGTAATGCAAGCTTCGACCACGAGACAGAAATCCGCCGCGGGAGGGGCTTTGTCAAGCAAGCACCCCCCTCCAGCTCCTCCTCCTCCTCTTCTTCTTACTCTTCCTTCTCCTCTCCCTCTTCTTCCGCTTCCTCTTCCTCTTCTTCTTCCTCTTTCTTCTCCTCTCCCTTTTCCTCCTCTTCTCCTTCATTCTCCCCTTCCTCTTCCTCCGCTTCTTCCTTTTCCTTCTCCTCTCCCTCTTCCTCTTCTTCATTCTCCCCTCCCTCTTCCTCCGCTTCCTCTTCCTATTCCTCCTCCGCTTCCTCTTCTTCCTCCTCCTCCGCTTCCTCCTCTTCTTCCGCTTCCTTCTCCTCTCCTCCTTCCTCTTTATTCTCTCCTCCCTCTTCCTCTTCTCCTCCCTCTTCATTCTCCCCTCCCTCTTCCTCCTCTTCCTTCTCCTCTCCCTCTTCTTCCGCTTCCTCTTCCTCCTCATCCTTCTCTTCTTCTTCTTTCTTCTCCTCTCCCTCTTCCTCTTCTTCCTTCTCCCCCTCTTCCTCCGCTTCCTCCTCCGGTTCCTCCCCTTCATTCTCCCCTCCCTCTTCCTCCTCTTCCTTGTCCTCTGCCTCTTCCTCCCCTTCCTTCTCCCCCTCTTCCTCCTCCTCCGGTTCCTCCTCTTCATTCTCCTCTCCCTCTTCCTTCTCTTCTTCCTCTTCCTTCTCCTCTGCCTCTTCCTCCGCTTCCTCCTCTTCTTCATCTCCCTCTTCCTCCTCTTCTTCTTACACTTCCTTCTCCTCTCCCTCTTCCTCCCCCATTCATTTCCTCCTCCTCCTCCGCTTCCTCCTCTTCCTTGTCTTCTCCCTCTTCCTCTTATTCTTCTTTTTCCTTCTCCCTCTTCTTGCTCTTCTTCTTCATCTTCCTTCTCCTCTCCCTCTTCCTCCTTTTCTTCTTCCTCTTCCTTCTCTCCCTCTCCCTCCTCTTCCTTCTCTTCTCTCTCTTCCTCTTCCTCCTCCTCCACTTCCTCCTCTTCTTCTTCCTTCTCCTATCCCTCTTCCTCCTCCTCCGCTTCCTCTTCCTCCTCTTCCGCTTCCTATTCCCCCTCCTCTTCCCTTCTTCCTACTCCTCCTTCTCCTCTCTTCTTCCTCTTCTTCCTACTCCTCCTCCTCTTCCTACTTTTCTTCCTCCTTCTCCTCTCCTCTTCCTCTTTTTCCTGCTCCTCCTCCTCCTCCTTCTCCTATCTTCTTCCTCTTCTGCCTAATCCTTCTTCTCCTTCTCCCTCTTATTCCTACTCTTCCTCCTCCTCCCCCTCGTCCTCCTCCTCGGCCTCCTGCTGCACCTCGGAGGTAGCGAGGCAGGTTGCAGCTGCAACCTGCGCAACCTCACAGGTTGTGAAGGTCTGAGCCCTGAAGCTGAAGCATTCATGGCCTGAGGGGGGAAGGGAAAATGGCGACAAGGGCCTCCTTTTCAAAATTTCCCTTCTTTTTTCCACTTCGTTCGAATATATTCCCCACTATGAGCATTCTCTTCAGGCTACGGCCGAGCGGTCTTTATTCGCCTTGAGCGAAAAATAAAGAAATTCTTCAGTGGGTTTAAACTATGTGAAAATCGTCTCGATGAAGGCCCTGAAGCAGATATTCTCAACCAGTGATATTTCAACCCCCCCCCCCCTACTTGGGAAGGGCGCACAATTACATGGCAGGGGGGTAGAAATATCACGGCGAATATTTAATATTATTTCCCTAGTACCTATGAGCTAGCCAGCCCAGATTTTATGGCTAGCCTGGCGATCTTCTGGGCTGAATATAGCCACCATCTGGCGTTTTTTTTTTTGTTATTTATCTGCGCCCTTATGCTGGTTACGTTCTTTTATAATGGAGGCAACGGGGTACAATGGCTAAATGCATCAAGCCAAGGGTGTGGTAAACGACGGAAGAAGGAGTTCATAATCGTCTTTTCTGAAGTATACGCCTCTCTTTAAACAAAGTGAGCGTCAGATGATTCTATTCAGCTTTGGGAAACATCTTTCCGCTTTCATGGAATGAATCCGTACTGGATTTAAATCCTCATCCGCTTATGTGTCCTCCCAAGGATGACAGTGGATTGGAGAGGATTGCAGTGTTCAGTCCTGGCTTTGCGCAGGAACGACCATAACATAAATGGGGTGGAGGGATTCATCTAGCAGGAGCACTGAAAGGGAGACAGGCCTCTTCCTAACACCTGTGACCGAACCCACTGACAGGGTAAGTTAAACAACAACATCAATACCAACGCCAGTACCAGCACCAACGCCAACGCCAGCACCACTACCACCTCCAACACCAATTCCAGCGCCGACGCCAGCACCAACACCAATGCCAGCGCCGACGCCAGCACCATCACCAACGCCAGCACCAACGCCAGCCCCAGCACCATCACCAACGCCAGCACCATCACCAACGCCAGTACCAGTACCATATCCAACACTAATGCGCCAGCACCAACACCAATGCCAGCACCGACGCCAGCACCAACAACAACGCCAGCACCAACACCAACGCCAGCACCAACACTAACACCAACGCCAGGACAACGATACACTGAGTTTACATTTACTTATTATGTAACGTAACCCGTTTTTCTCAAAAAGAATATTTCCCACTATATTTTCTTACTCAAACATTTAACATAAATCATTATCGTTACCAACTCTTATTTACTATATCCTACAATTTTACTTCCTATTACCTCCGTCAACCTGTTCCTCCGTAGCCATCAGTTTATGATAAACTCATTTACAAAATAATTCACGTAAGGAAGCGTTCTCTCCATTATCAAAGAGATACTTATTCAATTATTTGTATTTCCTCGTTTAATCTTATACTGTGATCATGTTTACGAGATGATGTAAATTGATATTGATAAACCGAATCTGTACTGATGTGGTGGTCGTATAATTCCGTGCAGTCGATACTTGACGGACTATTGTGACGCCCCTACGGACATGAGTCACGTAGTATTCGTCCATGTTTGGAGACATAGGAGATATCACTTATAGAGGAGTGATGAGCCCCCCCCCACCCACCCCTGAGGAATGATCTTCTCCTGCCCCCCGAAGAATTTTGACCCCCCCCCCCACAAATGAAAATTTTTGGTGTCCCGGTAGGGAATATTGATAATAATTTACCTCCCCTGAGGAATGCTGATGCCCCCCCCTCTCTCTTTCTGTCTCTCCCTCTCTCATTCTCTCTCTCCCTCTCTCTCTTTCTGTCTCTCCCTCTCTCTTTCTCTCTCTCTCTTTCTCTCTGTCTCACTCTCTCTCTCTCTTCCTGTCTCTCTCTCTCTTTCCCTCTCTCTTTTTTTTTACTATACTCTTTTTTACTCTTGTTTTTAACTCTCTTGTACCACTCCCGCACCGCCCCTAGGACCCCGCTTCTCCTCTTTCCCATGATCCACCTCCGGCGCAGAAGATAACAATGTCGTCATTGTATCCCCGTGCGTGTCGTTAAAGGCGACTAAGTGGGGGGCGGAGCGAAAGGGGGGGGGAGATCTCCCCCTTTTCTGTCTTTTTCTCACACAAAGAGTCATAGCATGCTTTGACTTGGCCCCCCTATCCCTCCCCACCACACAC
Source organism: Oratosquilla oratoria (assembly GCF_046742065.1). Lineage (NCBI taxonomy): Eukaryota > Metazoa > Arthropoda > Malacostraca > Stomatopoda > Squillidae > Oratosquilla > Oratosquilla oratoria. Next base: position 63,959,783 of record NC_134795.1, read on the forward strand.
ACACACACACACACACACACACACACACACACACACACACACACACACACTGTCAGTATGGCGGTACTGGCGGTACCTGGTTCGAATCATGCCCAGGGCTGAAATTATTTTAGTATCGCTGTGCTTCGAGTCGTTACCCCAACTCTTCTGGGCAGGGAGTTGTGTGTGTGTGTGCGTGTAAGGTCATAGCATTACCCATAGATCGGTCATACGAGCTCTGAGCTCTCTTCCAGGAGGAAAATAGCTGTGGATCACGAGTCCAACACGTGATCCAAAGACCAAGGTGAATACACACACACACACACACACACACAAAGAGCAACGACAAAGATGGCGCCAACACTGTCCAATTTGACATACAAACAAAGACTGGATAAACTAAATCTACCATCCCTGGAACAAAGAAGAGAAAGAGGTGATTTGCAAACCATCTACAGAATTGTGAAAGGGAAGGAAATTCTTGATAGAGATGACTTACTAAAGTGGGACAGAAGAAAAACAAGAGGACACGAGAAGAAACATAAGAAGGACAGTTACAGAAGAGGTCTGAAAAAGAATAACTTTCCACACAGAGTGATAGATATCTGGAACAAAATGAACAAAGGAAACAGTGAGGGCTAAAACTATACACGACTTAAAGAACAAACTGGATGAGGAAAGATACAAAAGCGGGTCACTTCGAGCATAGCTCTCTTCCCGTAAAATACAACTAGGTAAACACAACTAGGTAAAATACACACACACACACACACACACACACACACACACACGGTGTCTAATACGGAGGTGCGGCAGTACCTGGTTCGAATCCTGCCCAGGGCCGAAATTATTTCGGTATCGCTGCGCTTCGGGTCGTTACTCCGACTCTCGTGGGCGGGGAGTTGTGTGTGTGTGTGTGTGTGTGTGTGTAAGGTCATAGCATTACCCATAGATCGGTCATACGAGCTCTGAGCTCTCTTCCGGGAGGGAAATAGCTGTCGATCACGAGTCCAACACGCGATCCAAAGACCAAGGTGAATACACACACACACACACACGTACACACATACACCATTCCCTTTGCAAAGGCCCCTGGTATACAGAAAACTCAAAAAGAGCGGCGTTAAGGTCAAGGGCCGCTTTAAGCTTTCCTCCCGGAAGACTGCAGTTTCCCCCCACATCCGCTTTATCCTTTCAATATGTGAGCAGAGTGGCATTGCGTGGTGAAGCGATGAAGGGGAAGAAGTGTAAGGTCGTATCGAGACAGAGACAGAGTAAGAAGGCGCTAAGGCGGTGCGGTGGTAAGGTGGTATGGGCAAGATGGCGACAAGGAAGGGTGAAGAGTGGCAGCATGTTATTATGGCAGGTCGGCAGGGTGACAGGGTGGTAGGATGGTAGGGTGGCAGGGTGACAGGGCGGTAGGGTGGCAGGGCGGTAGGGTGACAGGGTGACAGGGCGGTAGGGTGACAGGGTGACATGGCGGTAGGGTGACAGGGTGACAGGGTGGTAGGGTGGCAGGTCAGCAGGGTGGTAGGGTGGCAGGGCGGCAGGATAAACTGGGTTAGAAGAAAGTACAAGAAAGTACGAAAGTGAGACATAAAACGTGGCAAAGTCGCAGGACCCGCCTTCCCTACCAAGTGGCACTTTTCTTAACAAAACGTCTGTCGCCAGACGATTTCATTCACCTCAACCCCTGCCTCATCAGTGGCGATGGTGCCCCGTAGTTCAACTTACCCCTTCCATACAAATCGTTCCTTTTTACTTTTAATCTGACATTCGCTAGGCTACTTTATTCAGCTCCCCATGACACTTCATGACAGTGACACTCGAGGATGAACTGTCGAGGGTGAGAGCGAAGTGAGGTACGTTCGAGGGCCAGGTGTCTGCCGAGACCGGATACGATACTCCATCCAAATTAACTTGAGAAGCAAGCTCCTCCCCCCCACCCCACCGTGGACCAATGACAAGAGCCGGAATTGGTCCCCGGCCCTCCTCACGCCCACCAATCACATCCATCACGACGGGGACGGGAGTTGGAGCCTCTCCCTCAAGTTAATTTGGACGCGGCGCACAAATCCCGAGGAACCCGGGGAATGAAGTAAACATAAATCAGGAACTGCTGGATGAGGAGGAAGTAATAAAGACGATAAGGGTTTCACGGGCGAGAAGTGTGACACAAAGTAGGCTAAGTTGGAACAGGAGTAGGAGGTAGGAGAGGAGGGAGGAAGAGGGAGGAGGGAGGAAGAGGGAGGAAGAGGGAGGAGGGGGCAAAGAAGAAGGGAGGAGGAGGGAGGAGGTGGAGAAAGAGGAGGAGAGAGGAGGGGTGAGAGAGGAGGGGGTGAGAGAGGAGGGGGTGAGGGAGGAGGGGCGAAGGAGGAGGGGGTAGGAGGGAGGAGGGAGAAAGAGGGACGAGTGGGCGAGAAAGGAGGAAGGAGGAGGAGGGAGGAGGAAGGAGGAGGAGGGAGGAGGAGGAGGAGGAGGAGGAGGGAGGAGGAAGGGCGAAAAAGGAGACAAAGAGGAAGCGAAAAAGGAGGCGAAGGAAGAGGTAGGGGACGTAGGAGAGGAGGGAGGAGGAGGAGGCGAGGGAGGAGGAGGAGGCGAGGGAGGAGGAGGAGGCGAGGGAGGAAGCGAAGGAGAGGTGAAGGAGGAGGCAAAAGAGGAGGTAGGGGAGGAGAGAGGAGGGAGGAGGAGGCAAAGGAGGAGTAGAAGAAGAAAGAAAAATACAAGAGAAAGAGGTAGGGAATGAAGAGGAAGAAGAGGAGAAAAAAGAGGAGGAGTGGAAGTAGGAAGAGGAGAAGGAGAAAGAAGAGGAGAAAGAGAAAGAGGAGGTAAAAGGTGAGGAGAAGGGGAAAGAGAGGAGTAGGAGGAATATTATAATGTGAAAGAAGAGGAAAAAGAGGAAAAAGAAGAAATGGAGGAGAAAGAGGAGTAGGAGAAGGAGGAGGATCAGGATGGAGAGGAGGAAGTAAAGGAGGAAAAAGAGGAGGTAGGGGAGTATGTCGAGAAAGAGGAGGAGGAAGGGAGGAGGAGGAGAAGGGGAGGAGGAGGAGGTACATGAGGAGAAAGAGGAGGAAGAGGAGTATGGTGAGAAAGAGGAGGAAGAGGAGTATGGTGAGAAAGAGGAGGAGGAGGAGGAGTAAGAAGAGGTTTTAATAATCATGTGTGGATGTCAACAATAATGATTAAAGTGGATAGAGTGATAACATTGATAACAAAGGACACACGATAACAGTAGATAACAGGGCGCTGACAATAGTGATCATAGTGTAGAGTAACAATAATATCAACAGTAGTAACATCAGTGGTAACAATAATGATAACAGTAGACGCTAACAGTAATTATAATAGTGAACGGCAAGAGGGGCTTTACATGATCTAACGGTTCGTCGAACGCGGTTCGACAGATACGTGTTTAAAGTGATGTGAGAACGTGTGAACGGGGTATTTGGTTGTCGAACACGTTGGTTAAACCCCAAATACCCCGTTCTTCACACGTTCACACATCACTTTAAACACGTGTCTGTCGAACCGCGTTCGACGAACCGTTAGATGTGTAAACTCCCTCTAACAATGACAACAAAATGCGCAATAATCATAACTGTTGATGGTAACAGTAATGATAACAGTAACAGCATAACAGTGCAATTATGATAACTGTGGACGGTATTATACTGATAACAGTGGATAGTGACAATAATTATAAGATTGGCTGGTAACTAATTATTATAGTAGGGGTGAGGGAACATGGGGGGTATTACTACTACTACTACTACTATTACTACTACTACATCATCATCAACTATTATTATTGATTATATATTATTATTATTATTGTTATTATTATTATTATTATTATCATCATTATTATTATATTTTCTTTTTTTATATTTTCATTTTATTTTCTTTTATTCAATTCTATTTCATTTTAGTCTATTTTTTATCCTATTTCTTTTTGTTTTGTTTTATTTTTATTTTCGGTATTTTATTCTATATATTTTTTTTATAATTTTTTTATTTTATCATATTCTATTTCTTATTCTATCTATAAGATTATCTATTTACCAATCTATATATATATATATGTATTTTTTTTTATTATTCTTTGGCAAGGGATGCAAAATAAAATATGGAAGGAAAGGAATCACAGGACTTGCAACGAAGGAAGCATCAAAATAGGGACAAAAGGAAAAGAGAATTTGATTAAAAAAAAGAAAAGTTATGAATACACAATATGCTCGTGAAGCAGAAAAACAGAAATAAAAAGAAAAACGAAAGAAAGAAGGCTAAGAAGAGACGAAAGACGAAGAAGAAAAGAGAAGGTGGTGGAATGGAAGAAATGACCAAAGAAAGCGAAAAAATTATTTTTTCAAAAATACAATATTTTTTTTTTTTTTTTTTTTGCAATTACATGCAAAATCTCTCCTCCGTTTTTTGCACGCCCGAGGAGGCTAGAAAAGCAAGACGAAGCAAATAATTCAATTCTGAAAGAAGGCATGACAAGAAAACTAATTGATGTTGTGAGCGAAGTATGAATAGAGAACAATCTCCACTCGATCAACGTTATTGACACAAAACATTGACAATATGTGGACACGATATTGTCAATATATTGTGCGTCCTCCTAGCATGGCTCCATCAATATACCCTTAAACTCAATGATATTGTTTAGCTATATACCAAAAGGTCTCTCCCTTCCTATGCATCCATCAATGTCCTTAAACTCATTGATTCTGTTTAGCTATGTACCAAAAGGTCTCTCCCTCCTTATGCATCGTTCAATCAGCCTTTGCGGTCAACTATATCTCACATGAAAACTTGAACACGTTTCTAGGGGGGAGGGGAGGTTCTCGGTTGAATAAAATCACCTGGCGCCAAGCTCATTACACACGTACAGTGTAGCGCCAAGACTCATGTTGGCACTGATGTTTATAGGGTTTCCCTCGGCTGAATAAAATCGCCTGGCGCCAACCAGGTGATACAATATTATATATATATATATATATATATATATATGTATATATACCAGAGACCGACCTGACGCCTGACCTGACGCGACCTAATTGCGGTGACCCTTCCTAGCCTTACCGATCACTGAATCAGATCAACTACCACACAAATCTACCATGCATCAACCTGCACCTTACGCACAAGCATGCTTGTGGTTTTAATGAAGCGGCCGTGCTGTGGATGTGCCGTGTCTTGCGACACTGCTTCTGACCCAGCAGGGCAGTGGACAAGATGCAGGGATGACCCGTCATACAGGAGGTGCCAAGATAAGAGGGAGGGAAGAGGGTAGAGGAGAGTGGAGTATGTAGGGGATGGAACGGATGGGAGTGGTTCCTATGCCTTTGTTTTGTCATCTGAATAAAATCACCTGACGGCAGCCGGCGCCAACAAAGAGTCGTATGGACGCTTCAGAGGGGTCGTCGGGATGCGTTCAACCCTTTGGCGTCCAGAGGGGTTGTCCCTCTGTATTACAGAATTGCTCTGTAATCTGTTCCCTCGGTCGAATTACACCGCCCGAAGCCAAAGGCAGACGGAGTAAACACAGACAGACAGACAGACAGACACTGACACACATGTGTACGTACACACACATGCACACGCGCATGCAAACGCACACACACACATACACAGACAAGACCGAGACAGGTAAAAAGAATTACATAGATAAATAAATTGATTAATAAGTAAATAGATATATAGATAATAATTAAATAAAAAAGTAAGGAAATAAATAGATAGATAAATAGGCAAATAAATAAACATACAAATAAATAAATTAACAAATAGGTAATTGTCAAATAAAGATAAATAAATCTACAAATAAATAGATGAATACATATATAAATAGATGAATAGATGAAAAAACAAAGAGATGAATAAATACATTAATAGATAAATAAATGAATAAATAAATAAAAATTAACCACTCCTCCCATCTCAGCACTCTGAAGATGAAGTCATTTGGTCTGAGTCCGAAGACCATAGACGGTTTACCCCCACTGATTCACCCTATGGCGACCTCCCCCTCCTCCTCCGTTCTTATCCACTCAAAACAAATTATCGAATAGATGAGAACATCCCCTCGGACTGAGTCAACTCTAGATCTATTCACAATCTCCCTTCATTCACGCTGTCTTTCGTCCCCTCTCTTTCCTGCTCGACAGGCATTCCACGAGCATCTAAAGCCCCTTTCGCCCCGTGTCTTCATCTCAATTGTTGGTCTTCCTCTCACCCACCCTCCATCTACTTTAAACATTCCTAACTCTCCTTGTTATTCTTTCCTAATTCATTTTCTTTTTGTGTCCAAACGTCGGCATTCTATGCGAGCTTAACCACAAGAATAAAAGATAAAAAATTATAAAAAAAAAAATAATAATAAAATAAAATAATAATAATAATAGTAATAAATAATAATAATAATAATAATAATAATAGTTATAACAATGATAATAATAATAATAATAATAATGATAATAATAATAATAAATAACAGACACAGGCGTGACAAATCTCTGTGTTAGAATACCGCAACTTATGCCCAAGATCCGAAAGCCATGTCTATTTAGTCATTAACCTGTTTACCAAGAAAGTAAGTGGTTAATTTCGGTATATTAAACGATAGTCCATTTCATTTAACCAAGAGATGGCATAAGGACTTTATTAAAGTCATCCCTTAATCACCCCGTAATTACAATACTACAGATTCCACTGTCCACACTTATACCGTACTTGATATATATTAGGATATACGTTAGGAAATTCACATAAAAAATTGAAGAAAAAAAAAAATATATATATATTATAATCATATTGTGAAATGCAAAAAAAATGCTTCAAACTTCTGTCACTAACTGTACCTTGCTTCGTCTGCTAAAATGTATGGCACCTCCTACATTTCTGGGTGAAAGCCCCAACCGAAGCCCCAAGCCCAAACCCCCTAAGCCACGACCCCCAAACCCCAATCCAAAGCTCCAAATCACGAGCCTCAAGGCCCAAGCCCCAAAGCCCAAAGCCCCAAGCCCGAAGCCCCGAATCCCAACCCCCAAGCCACGAGCTAAAGGCCCCAAACCACCAGCCGCAAGCCCCGAATCCCAAGCCCAAATCCCCAGACCCCAATCCCTAAGCCCCTAGGCCCAAGCTCCAAGCCTTTACCACGAGTCAAAGGCCCCAAACCACGAGCCCAAAGTCCCAAAGTCCCAAGTCCCAAGCCCCAAGCCACAAGCCCAAAGCCCCGAATCCCAAGCCCCAAGCCCCAAGCCACGAGCCAAAGGCCCCAACCACGAGCTGCAAGCCTCAGGTTCCAAGCCCCAAGCCACGAGCTGCAAGCCTCAAGTCCCAAGCCCCAAGCCCCGAATCCAAAGCCCCAAGCCCAAGCCCTAACTAGGGATCCTGTACAAAGTGAAATTCCCCTCAAAGCTGTAAACAACGTCGAGGGGTGGCGACGCGCCCATCTTGGCTTCTTATTTAATTCTCGGTCCCTTCAATTTATTTTAGCTTCTTTTCCATTATTTTACCATTCTGTTATTCTTTCATCTATCACGTATTCATTATTTACTTATCATTATTTACATATTTCTATTAATAAATTATTTCATTCATTTACACTTATACACACGCGCGCAAGCACATCACACACACACACACACACACACATATATATATATATATATATATATATTTTTTTTTTTTTTTTTTTTTTTTTTTGCAAGTACCAGACAGTTTTATTCATCCGCGTGGTCGCAAAGATATTACAGCCGATCTCAACTAATCCCTTCCATGTCGGTTGGTCCTTTCTCTTAGATATAATCGGACAAACCCTTTTGAATTCTCCAAGATACTGATCCTGAAGATGTCGAATAGGTTCCGAAAAATGTTCCGCTCCGTTACTTCCACTCCTGAGTACTACAGGACCTAATGTCTTCTCAAGAGTGAGGTGGGTGTGGGTGTACGACTTTAGGTCGTAGATTTGCGATGTTAAGGCGTCCCTTACGACCTCGGAAGCTTATGCGTATCGTAAAATGACCTTCGTAAATGAATACACTTGCTACAGTTTCGCCGGGCGTTGTAGTACTTACAAGTGAAACCAACTTTAACCCGTCCACTCCCGTCCACTGATATTACCGCCATCAGAACACACAGACAGAAAAAAAACGTACACTCTAACAACTACTCCACTATTTGTCAACTCTCCATCCACGCTGGGGTTTCCCCCATAACACACTTTTTAATGGACTCCCATCCATCCGGGCGAAAATAATCAACTTTTTCGTTAATTCTTCGTGTCCTTTTTTTTTTTTTTTTTTTTTTTTTGGGGGGGGGGGGGCTCAGAACGAGCGCTCTGCACTGGGACAGAATACATACATTACGCTCACTCCAATTTGACGCACACCCGATTACCCCGGGCATTCTGAAATTAATTCTCCCACCCCCCCGCGAAAATCGATGACCTCCCTCTCCCCCCTTCCCCCCACATCCCCCCTCCCTCTCCCCCCTCCCACTCCGGACGTCTCAACCCCGATCAGAGTCCGACAATAGACCAGGAAAGGCTATTGAGGTCAACCAATCCGTCATCACGAACGCTTAATAGTTTCGGTTTCATTCAAAAACATTTCGCAAGAATGTCAACCATGACGACGACCTGCCACAGACGTTCCCAGACGCACTACGTCACTCAGTAGGTCATCTTCGTGGAATTCACACGGATGGGTTCAATAGTATACGCTGACAATCACTGAAGGAACTTTTCCATTCAAAACATACTCACAAAATAGATGTGGGCTGTCAATATGTTTTATACGTCTTAGAACAATACTCACTTCATTGTATTTGTGTGTATGTTTGTGTGTGTGTGTGTGTGTGTGTGTGTGTGTGTGTGTGTGTGTGTGTGTGTGTGTGTGTGTGTGATTCACCATGGTCTTGGATCACGTGTTGGACTCGTGATCCAGAGCTATTTCCCTTCCGGAAGAGAGCTCAAATCTCATATATGACTGATCTATGGGTAATGCTGTAAATCTATGGGTAATGCTGTGTGTGTGTGTGTGTGTGTGTGTGTGTGTGTGTGTGTGTGTGTGTGTCTTACTTTCTCATGTTCAAATTATGAAGGCAGAAAGCCATTTTTCTATCTTGCCTCAGTCCATCGGAAGTGTACTGTGAACTATAACTAGAGTTAATCATATTCCATTGCTAGGATGAGATCCGCGAAATTGCCATTATAGAAACCTCTTAGCGGGAGAATATATTCGCGTTGCATTTAACCCTCTCGGGTACATTGCCAGCACGCCCACTTCCCACCCACGCCCGAGGCAATCTCACTTCGCAACATCGACACAGATACGCAACCTTTCCCGTTCCACACAAAATCACCATCGAGAGTAATCCCTTTCGGTTCGCTATGAGTTGTCCTGTATACAGGACAACTCATAGCAAACCGGGAGTAATCCCTCTCGGTTTGGAATGAGTTGTCCTGTATACAGGGCAACCCATAGCCACCTCACCCTCACCTCCCTCGCCCTACGCTCACCTGCCTCCATCTACTCTCACATGCTCTAATCTACCTTCATTTGTCTTGACCTCCCTCGTTTATGCATGCACTGACCTGCCTTGACCCTGTATACAGGACACCCCATAGCCACCTCACCCTCACCTCCCTCGACCTGCCTCGCCCTACGCTCACCTGCCTCCATCTACCCTCACCTGCTGTGATCTACCTTCACTTGTCTTGACCTCCCTCGCTTATGCATGCACTGACCTGCCTTGACCTGACTTAGGGAGGGTTCGCTAGCCATCGAGGAAAAGACCGAAAGAGCAGGACTCTGCGGGGAGCAGCTGGTCCCGAACACGGACCCTCCGACGCGGATGCACGGACGTGCGGTTGCATCTATGCATATGTGTACATGAAGAGGGGTCAACCCCAAGGCGGGGAGTCGGGGAGTCTGGGAATTGGGGAGTCGGGGAGTTGGGGAGTTGGGGTAGGGGAGAGACAGGGCGAGGGGGGGGAGGAGAGAGTGGGGAGTGGAGAAGTTCCTGCAAAGCGTTGTGGATAGGGACAGAGCATACGGTAGTTGCCACGACATTTCATTACCGGGGAACGAGGGGAGGGAGAAGGGGGGGAGAGGAGGGGGAGAAGGGGGGAGAAGGAGGGAGAAGGGAGAGAAGAGGAGGGAGGAAAGTGGAGGAGGGAAGGAGAGAAGGGGGAGAAGAGGGAGAAGGGGGAAAAGGGGAGGAGGGAGGGAAAAGGAGGGAAGGATAGAAGGGGAGAAGGGGGGAGAAGGGAAGAAGAAGAGGATGAGGGAGGGAAGAGGAGGAGGGAAGGAGAGGAAGAGGAAATGAAGAGGAGGTGATAAGATGGGAGAGAGAAGGTGGAGGGGGAGTGAAGAACAAGGAAGTGGAGGCGGGGAGGAAGAGGGGAGGAAAATGAGGGAGGAGGTGGTGGTGAGGAAGGAGGAGGTGGTGAAGGAGGAGGTGGTGAGGGAGGAGGAGGTGGTGAGGGAGGTGGTGAGGGAGGAGGTGGTGAAGGAGGAGGTGGTGAGGGAGGAGGAGGTGGTGAGGGAGGAGGAAGTGGTGAGGGAGGAGGAGGTGGTGAAGGAGGTGGTGAAGGAGGAGGTGGTGAGGGAGGAAGAGGTGGCGAGGGAGGAGGAGGTGGCGAGGGAGGAGGAGGTGGTGAGGGAGGAGGAGGTGGCGAGAGAGGAGGAGGTGGTGAGGGAGGAGGAGGTGGTGAGGGAGGAGGTGGTGGAGAAGGAGGAGGTGGTAAGGGAGGAGGAGGAGGTGGTAAGGGAGGAGGAGGTGGTGAGGGAGGAGGAGGTGGTAAGGGAGGAGGTGGTGAGGGAGGAGGAGGAGGGGAAGAAAAAGAGGAAAAGGAAGAGGAGGAGGAGGAGGAGGAGGAGGAAGAGGAGGAAAAGGAAGAGGAGGAAGAGAAGGAGAGAAAGAAGAAGGAAAACAGAAGGAGGAGAGGGAGGTGAAAGAGGAAGAGAAGGAGGAAAAGGAGAAGGAGGAGGAGGAGAAGGAAAAGGAGAAGGAGGAGGAAAAGGAGGAACAGAAGGAGGAGAAGGAAAAGGAGAAGGAGGAAAAGAAGGAGGGGGAGGAGGAGGAGAAGGAGAAGGAAAAGGAGAAGGGGAGGAAAAGAAGAAGGAGGAACAGGAGAAGGAGGAGGAAAAGGAGAAGTAGGAAGAGAAGGAGGAAAAGAAGGAGGAAGAACAGAAGGAGGGAGAGGAGGAGGAAAAGGAGAAGGAGGAGGAGAAGGAAAAGGAGGAGGAAAAGAAGAAGGAGGAACAGAAGGAGAAGGGGAGGAAAAGAAGAAGGAGGAACAGGAGAAGGAGGAGGAAAAGGAGAAGTAGGAAGAGAAGAAGGAGGAAAAGAAGGAGGAGGAACAGAAGGAGGGAGAGGAGGAGAAGGAAAAGGAGAAGGAGGAGGAGAAGGAAAAGGAGGAGGAGGAAAAGAAGAAGGAGGAACAGAAGGAGAAGGAGGAGAAGGAAAAGGAGGAGAAAGAAAAGGAGGAGGAGGAGGAGAAGGAAAAGGAGGAGGAGGAGAAGGAAAAGGAGGAGGAGGAAAAGAAGAAGGAGGAACAGAAGGAGACGGAGGAGAAGGAAAAGGAGGAAGAAGAAAAGAAGGAGGAGGAGGAGGAGGAGGAGGAGGAAAAGAAGAAGGAGGAACAGAAGGAGGAGGGAAAGAAGGAGGAACAGAAGGAGGAGGAGGAGGAGGAGGAGGAGGAGGACGAAGAAAATGAGAAGGAGGATTACATACATGCTGCATACACAGTGTAAACACGTCCCTATTTCGATGGGTGCAAGATCACCTTTCCTTCTTCCATCATCAGCAGAAGCTTCCGCTCGGCAAAGAGTGTAATTTCTCGTCGCCGTTTGTTTAATATTCAGTAGCATTTGGATGACTCTTCAGCGAAATGGAAATATCTAAGCTTCATCCCCATCTCCTTGATCATTTTAATGAATGTAAAGATCTTTTACGGGGACCTTGTCCGAGTCCTCGACTAATTGACATTGGACATGGGATCGCGCGATGAATTCGCTGTATAAAGGATATCAGTGGGTATCCACGTAAATTTCCTTGATGAATACGTTTATGTACAAGTGTATGTACCTTCACACACATGTATATGGACACAAGTATACATGAATACTCAACTATATGTGTGTGTGTATATATATATATATATATATATATATATATATATATATATATATATACATACACCTAGTGACAGGAACATTAATCTGATCATTTTCATGACAGTCGCATGTAGGATTCGGACCTACTGATTTCGGCCACAAGTAAAGGCTGTATGAAGGTAATCTTACGGGTGGCCGAAGGCAGTGGGTTCGAATCCTATATGCGACTGTCATAAAATGATCATATATATATATATATATATATATATATATACATATATATATATATCTATATATGTATATATAATATATATGTTTATATAATATATACATGTGTATATATATGTATATATACATATATATATATATGTATATATAATATATACATGTGTATATATACATATATATATGGTTAAAGACCAGCGCAAATTCAGTATCAACTAACTTCTTAGTAGTTTTCTCTATCTTCCGAATAGACTTCTTGTAATCAGAAGGGAGGTCAAAAACGAGGCTGCCGAGATCCATATTGAATTATTAAGAAAATACTATACAATGATACATAATGCGAGCTTTCGGTTGATGCTTTCAACCATCTTCAGGCGAGAAAAGAATCTAATACATAAAAAGAATGCTAACAATTTAAGTACAGAAATTTGTGGTATAGAAGGTATTGGGAGAGGTCACAGTTATTGCCTAGGTTGGCGCACAATGGTGTATACATGGTACTGGGAGAGGTCACAGTTGGTACCTAGGCTGGCGCACAATGGAGCTACGTGTGGTGGGTCTGTTGTGGATTGGTGAGATTATGTCCGGTGGGATTATGTCGGCTGCGCTAAAATTCCTGAATACATTTTGAAGAAGCTTCTCCTCGCTTGTACGACCGAAGTGCCCTTTACAGACCCTTCGGGACAACTATATTACCAAGTTGAAGGTGTAGCCATGGGGTCTCCTTTAGGCTGTACTTTCGCGGATTTCTACATGTGCCATTTGGAAAACAAGGTTCTTCAATATCCCGATTTACGGCCCTTCACTTATTGTAGATATGTCGATGACATATTTGTAGAGGTGAGAAGTGAGTCTCATCTTATGGAATTGCAGCAAGCCATGGAATCTTCTTCTGTCCTGAAATTTTCCTATGAACTCAACTTACATAACAAGATCCCTTTCCTAGACATTCTAATTTCTTCAGAGGACGACCAATACCAGACCACCGTATACAGGAAGAAGACAGACATAGGTAGATGTCTCAATGCTGCTAGCGAGTGCCCTCAACGCTACAAGTTGAGTGTCATACGTGCCTACCTCCGCCGTGCTTTCCGGAACTGCTCCTCATGGACCTTATTCCACCAGGAATTATCTCGCATCAAGCAGATACTTTCCAACAACGGATATTCTAACACAGTCATAGACAACGAAACAAGAATATTCATGACACGCACTTTTACACAACAAGAACAAAACCAACCTCCCACCAAACATATAGTCTTCTACAAAAACCAAATGACACCTGCTTACAAAACGGACGAACGCGTCATCAAAGAAATAATCACACGAAACACTACTTGCACCAACACTAAAGACAAATTAGACATTATTATTTATTACAAAAACCCCAAGGTCTCCAACCTCCTTATGACAAACAATTTGTCTAAGAACCACAGTCCCCTCAAGCAAACCAATGTGATATACAAATTTTCCTGTCCCGAAGAAGGTTGCAAACTTCTAAATAATGTATCTTACATTGGTGTCACTACGACTTCGTTGAGCAGGAGACTTACAATGCATGCTCGTGAGGGCAGCATACAAAAACACATGAAACAAGCTCACAACAAAACCCTCACAAGGCCACATTTGGTGGATAACACGAAAATAATTAGACACTGCAGCAATCACAGAAAACTACACATTTTTGAGAAAGTATACATTTCACAACAGACTCCACTCATCAATATACAGACTGACACACTCGGTGCCCTCCTATTGCATAAGAACTCGACTGTTCAAAGACATCCTCCGAGCATCGCAACTCCCAGAAACAACAGATCCTCCCTAGGGAGTTCCAGCAGACATCCTCCCAGCGCAGCCGACATAATCTCACCGAACATAATCCCACCGGACATAATATCACCAATCAACAACAGACCCATCCTACGGAGTTCCAGCAGACATCCTCCCAGCGCAGCCGACATAATCCCACCGGACATAATCTCACCAATCCACAACAGACCCACCACACGTAGCTCCATTGTGCGCCAGCCTAGGTACCAACTGTGACCTCTCCCAGTACCATGTATACACCATTGTGCGCCAACCTAGGCAGCAACTGTGACCTCTCCCAATACCTTCTATACCAAAAATTTCTGTACTTAAATTGGTAGCATTCTTTTTATGTATTAGATTCTTTTCTCGCCTGAAGATGGTTGAAAGCATCAACCGAAAGCTCGCATTATGTATCATTGTATAGTATTTTCTTAATAATTCAATATGGATCTCGGCAGCCTCGTTTTTGACCTCCCTTCTGATTACAAGAAGTCTATTCGGAAGATAGAGAAAACTACTAAGAAGTTAGTTGATACTGAATTTGCGCTGGTCTTTAACCAAACATGTTTAAAAGAGAACTTACTGCCTATTTATTCTAACATATATATATATATATATATATATATATATATATATGAATACACATACTCATAGCCAATACCTACATACGTTTAGATCCATTCATACACATATAGTGTATATTCATAAACACACACCTATGCATGCATGTGTACATGTATTCACACAGATACATGACATATTCATACATATATACAGTATATTCAACACTATGAGTATACATATTTCCCTACTCAAATCCTTTCACTATAGGAGAATCATGTAATAAAGCATATGAAAAATCAGAGGCAAAATGTTCATTTGCGTAGCTAAAACCAAAGTGTACAGAGCCAATATCCACCAGGTGATTTTATTCAGCTGTAGAGAACGCCAACAGGGCGACACCATTCTCATCCACTCCCTCCCGTCTGGCGCCAGGCGAGTCTATTCGGCTGAAGAAGATCTCCCGGCTGTTTCATGGTTGAAGGCCGGGACCGCGACGGAGCTGAGGCATCAGCTACGCCGTTCCAGAAGAGGCATCACCCACGCCATTCCAAGAGAGGTATCAGTAACGCCGTTCCAGTAGAGGCATCACCCACGCCGTTCCAGGAGAGGCATCACCCACGCCGTTCCAGGAGAGGTATCAGCCACGCCGTTCCAGAAGAGGCATCACCCACGCCGTTCCAGGAGAGGCATCAGCCACGCCGTTCCAGGAGAGGCATCAGCCACGCCGTTCCAGGAGAGGCATCAGCCAGGCCGTTCCAGGAGAGGCATCAGCCACGGCGTTCCAGAAGAGGCAGCAGCCACGCCGTTCCAGGAGAGGTATCAGTAACGCCGTTCCAGGAGAGGCAGCAGCGACGCCGTTCCAGGAGAGGCATCAGCCACGCCGTTCCAGGATCGCCTGTCCACGCGCGTAGAATCGGAATGAAAGAAAAAAGTAAAAGAAAAAAAAGGAGAAAAGAAAACGAAGCTTAATTGGAGAGTCAGATGAACGGAAATCAAAAGAGGAGGAAGACACAGAGAGGAGAGGGAAGCAGAGAAGAGAGGGAAGAAGAGAGTAAGAGGAACAAGAGAGGAGGGTGAGAAAGAGAGGAGGAGGGAGAGCAAAAGGTGAGGTAGAAGAAGAGAAGTAGGAACAGAAGAGAGGACACAAGAGAAGGAGATAAAGAATGTGGAAACTGAAGAGAAAATGAAAATTATCGTGAAGGAAAATAAAGAATGAAAGTCTGACAAGAAAATGAAATGAAGCTGGAGAAAAAGTCGAATCAAAAAAAGAGAGACAGGAATGAGGGAAAGATTTTTGAAGGATGAGAAAGAGTAAGATAAAAGTTTTAAGTAGGAAAAAAGAGGACAAAATGAAATGCCTAAATCTGGTCTTTCTACTGGCACTGATAGAAAAAAAAGAGACGGCAATGAAAAAAGAAAGTATTGAAAATTTCCATCGAGATGGAGATTGAGACGGGGAGAGAGACAGGGAAAGAGACGGGGAAAGAGGCAGGGAGAGGCAGGACGAGAGACAGGGAGAGAGACATGAAGAGAGAAAGTGAGAGAGACAAGAAGAAAGGCAGGGAGATAGTAAACGAGGCAGGCAGAGAGACAAAAAGAGAAAGGGAGACTGGGAGAGATAGTAAACGAAGCAGGCAGAGAGATAGAGAGACAGGGAAAGAGACGGAGAGAAACAGGGAGAGAGACTGGGAGAGAGACAGGGAGAGAGATAAGGAAAGAGACAGGGAGATAAACAGGGGGACAGAGAGGGAGAGAGAAGGGAATAGGAGGAGCGGGACGAGGAGGAGGAGGGAGAACGAAGGAAGTGGAAGCAGGAGGAGGGAGGAAGGAGGAGGGAGAGAGAAGGAAGAAGAAGGAAGGTAAAAAAAAGAGAGGAAAGAAAAAGAAAATGGAGGTGTGGCGTAGCAGTTAAGGCGACGGACACAGGAGGAGTGAGGAAGGAGGAGGAGGGAGGAAGGAGGAAGGAGAGAGGAGGAAGAGAAGGAAAAAAAAGTTGAGATGACGGTTGGAGGGAGAATAAATTACTTCGAATATTAATGGGTTGTCAGCTGTAGATGGATTACGGCCCTCAGGCGACAAGTTCCCCCAAATGCGGGGACTTCGCGAAGGAACCTCGGAGGTTCTGCCGAAGAGCTCCTCGAAGTGAGTTCGAGAGAGTCCGCCGGCATCGGGCCGCGGAACTTCTTGACTCGAGTTCCAAATGCGGGGACTTCGCGAAGGACCATTGGAGTTTCTGCCGAAGAGCTCCTCGAAGTGAGTTTGAGAGAGTCCGATGGCATAGGGCCGCGGAACTTCTTGACTCGAGTTCCAAATGCGGGGACTTCGCGAAGGAACCTCGGAGTTTCTGCCGAAAAGCTTCTCGAAGTGAGTTCGAGAGAGTACGATTGCATCGTGCCGCGGAACTTCTTGACTCGAGTTCCAAATGCGGGGACTTCGCGAAGGAGCCTCGGAGGTTCTGCCGAAAAGCTCCTCGAAGTGAATTCGAGAGAGTCCGCCGGCATCGGGCCGCGGAACTTCTTGACTCGAGTTCCAAATGCGGGGACTTCGCGAAGGACCATAGGAGTTTCTGCCGAAGAGCTCCTCGAAGTGAGTTTGAGAGAGTCCGATGGCATAGGGCCGCGGAACTTCTTGACTCGAGTTCCAAATGCGGGGACTTCGCGAAGGAGCCTTAGAGTTTCTGCCGAAGAGCTCCTCGAAGTGAGTTCAAGAGAGTCCGATGGCATCCGGCCGCGGAACTTCTTGACTCGAGTTCCAAATGCAGGGACTTCGCGGAGGAGCCTCGGAGGTTCTGCCGAAGAGCTCCTCGAAGTGAGTTCGAAAGAGTCCGATGGCATCGGGCCGCGGAACTTCTTGACTCGAGTTCCAAATGCGGGGACTTCGTGAAGGAGCCTCGAGGTTCTGCCGAAGAGCTCCTCGAAGTGAGTTCGAGAGAGTCCGATGGCATTGGGCCGAAGAAATTCATGACTCGAGTCACTCTGCATGCTGAAGGTGGACTGGGCATAGTGGAGAGAGAGAGGGGATGAGGAAGAGGAGGGGGAAGGGGAAGAGGAGGGGAGGAGAGGAGGGGAGGGGAGGAGAAAGTAGGAGGAGGAGGGGAGGAGAAAGTAGGAAGAGGAGGAGGAGGAGGAGGAGAAGGAAGAGCTGGAGGAAGAATAGGAGAAAGAACATGAAGAGGAGGAGGACGAAGGGGAAGGGGAAGAGAAGGAGGGAGGAGAGGAGGGGATGAGGAAGTAGGAGGAGAAAGAGGAGGAGGAGAAAGAACAGGAGGAGGAGATGGAGGAGGAGCAGGAGGAGGAGCAGGAGGAGGAGAAGGAGCAGGAACAAGGGGAGGAGTAGGAAAAGGAGCAGGAGGAGGAGGAGGAGTAGGATGAGGAGCAGTAGGAGGAGGAGGAGGGAAAAGAGAAGGAGGGAAAGCAGTAGGAGGAGGAGGGAAAAGAGGAGGAGGAGGAGTATGAGGAGGAGGAGAAGGAAGAAGAGTAGGAGTAGGAGCAGGAGGAGAAGGGAGAGGAGGAGGAAGAGGAGAGCTGAAAAGACCATACGTCGTTCGCTGCAGCCGAGGGGGTCAAAAGTTGCGTCTCTGGTTGTTGTTGTTGTTGTTGTTGTTGTTGTTGTTGTTGTATTGCTCGCAGTTCTCAAACTTTTCGATTGTTTCTCCCAGCCGTAGCCGGAGCTGACACTCGGCTAAACTCGACACTCATTTCTTTCAGTTATTTTTCATTATCATCAGCGAAAGGAAAAACCGGCTATGCTTCTCGCAAAACTTGAGATGAATAAATGAATGAAATAAACAAGTAGAATAACGGTAATGAGAGAAAAAGAATAAAATGAGAACTATAAGTGTGAAATAATCTTAAGATATGAAATAGGTTTTAAGTTGTCTCAAAGTAACACACAAATAGATGTTTTCTTGTGCGAGTCCTAAGTAAAACGTTGTAGCCTCCAAATTCAAACCAGAGCACCTCCAACGCCTCCAAAAAAAATTTGCCCAACATCTTCCTATGAAAATTCTAAGTACAACGTTGTAAGCTCCATATTCAAACCAGAGCACCTCCAATGCCTCCAAAACATTTTTGCCCAACATCTTCCTATGCATAATCTAAGTACAAGGTTGTAGCCTCCAAATCCAAACCAGAGCACCTCCAACGCCTCCAAAATATTTTTGCACATCTTCCTATTAAAATTCTAAGTACAACGTTGTAGCCTCCAAATTCAAACCAGAGCACCTCCAACGCCTCCAAAACATTTTTGCCCAACATCTTCCTATGCAAAATCTAAGTACAAGGTTGCAGCCTCCAAATTCCAATCGCAGTACCTCCAACGCCTCCAAAATATTTTTGCACAACATCTTCCTATGCAAAATCTAAGTACAACGTTGTAGTCTCCAAATTCCAACCGTAGTACCTCCAACGCCTCCAAAATATTTCTGCCCAACATCTTCCTAAGTACAACATTGCAGCCTCCAAATTCCAACCGTAGTACCTCCAACGCCTCCGAAATATTTCTGCCCAACATCCTCTCAACACGCCGACCGAAGAGTTACCAGTGCAACTGCTCATAAGCGCATTTGTAAAAATGTTCTGAATTCTTCGAGATAACGTGAAACATAAGAAATATGATTCTTGGGAAATAGCGCAAATGTGGTATTTGCATTTCTGTGTACTATACAAAGCGTTCCCTGGTTATGAGCAGTTGGCTAATTTTCTTCGAAGAGGGTTCAATTTTGATTAGGTTCCGTAAAGTTCTGTCAGGTTCCGTCAGGTCCCGTTATGTTACTTCAAGTTCAGTCAGGTTCCATCAGGTTCTGTCAGGTTCCGTCAGGTTCCATCAGGTTACTTAAAGTTCAGTCAGGTTCCATCAGGTTCCTTTGGGTTCCATCAGGTTCCGTTAGGTTACTTCAACTTCAGTCAGGTTCCATCAGGTTCTGTCAGGTTCCGTCAGGTTCCATCAGGTTCCGTCAGGCTAGATTAGATCAAGTTTGGTTAGATTAAGTTAGACCAATGCGTTCTTGAGCAAAATTTCAAGAAAGCAAAACTAAAAATTGGCCAGTAAAAAGAAGGAGAAAAAGATGAAGAAGAAGATGATAAAGATGAAGAAGATGAAGAGGATGAAGATGAAAAAGAAGAAGAAAAAGAAGAAGAAGAAGAAGAAGCAGAAGAAGAAGCAGAAAAAGAAAAAGAAGAAGAAGAAGGCGAAGAAGAAGCAGAAGAAGAAGAAGAAGAAGAAGAAGAAAAAGAAGCAGCAGAAGAAGAAGAAGAAGAAGAAGAAGCAGAAGACGAAGAAGAAAAAGAAGCAGAAGAAGAAGAAGACGAAGAAGAAGAAATTCATTATAAAAAAGACAACGCCTGAGGTGGGTCCGACCTATAGGTAATTACTGCCTTGTCAATATCATCCCCTCCAGGACACTCAACGTCCTCTTCTCTCCCACCACTTCCTCTCTCTGACCAGCGTTTCTCACTTCCCAAGCCCATTCCCGAAGACCTCAATCCTGGAATAACCCCATAGAACTTCCCATTTTTTCCTCAAAATCAAAAACCAAAATTCCGATACACAACTGGATTCACTTCTAAGTACCACAGTACCTGGCGTCCTCAGCGTGGGTGCACGTGCTTAGGTGCGTGTGTGTCTGTATGGGTGTGTGCGTGGATGTGGATAAGGGTGTGGGTGGCTGGGTGTGGGTGGGTATGTGGGTAGTCATGTGTTGTTATGTGTGTGTGCGTGTGTGTGTGCGTGTGTGTGTGCGTGTGTGTGTGCGTGTGTGTGTGTGTGTATGTGTGTGTGTGTGCTTGTGCGTGTGTGTGCGTGCACGCGTGTGGAGTAGGAGGGTGAAACTCAATTGGTCTAAGGAGTTAGTTCTCACTTCCGAAGACCTTGAATCGATTCAAGGCTCCAATCACCTTTTACATTATACAACTGATCTGCACATGCCAGCACCTCATCTCCCACCTATGCACCAATCAGAGATCAAACACCATGACAGCGCACAGCCCAACTCGCCCTTCTCCACCCCTGAGGATCATTCCCGTAGAGCTCCCAGGAAAAGTCCCGCCAAAGCACCCGTCCACACTGAACTCTCCGCCAGGCTAGTCTCGAGGTAACCGAGAAACCTTCCACTCGATCTCGCCCTGAGTAGTTCGTATAAGGAGTCTCGGTACTTTCAAAAGCCACCTGACGCCAAACGGTCGATGCTGACAGTGGACGCTGACAGTGGACGTTGACTGTGGACGTTGGCACTGGACGCTGAAAGTGGACGCTGACAGAGGATGCTGGCACTGGGCGCTGGCAGTAGACGTTGACAGTGGACGCTGGCACTGGACGCTGACACTGGACGCTGATACTGGACGCTGACAGTAGACGCTGACAGTGGACGCTGACAGTAGACGCTGACAGTGATTGCTGACAGTGCCGTTGCTACAACCAAAGGAAGAAAAATTACAAGTGGAGTTCCTCAGGGTTCTGTTTTTCCTCCACTTGTTTCCCCACGAAGTACGAAGAGATGGCTGAGGCTAGAGTACCTTCCGACCCTCACGATGAAGGAAACCACGGACAAATGGAGCGAAAAAAAACATCCCAAAGAAACTCGCTGGCTAACGATCGGGCAGAGATTAATCCCAGAAAACTCGTGGGGAGCCCGACACTATAGTGCAGACGAAGATTATACAGTATCGTTCTTGCCGCATTTGGGGGCAATTTCTCCGATAGGCCGACCATTCTTTTCTTCGGTTTGTATTCAAGGACACCCCATTGGGCACGACACAGTGTCTCCCATGTCATCGATTCAGGGTACGGACGGTTTCCGCATCGCTGGAATTATGAACAAGGAGTGGGATCTATCGTGCGCCATCATTCCCACTGTGCCATCCGGTGCCCCAAGAGTTTCTTTTCGAAAACCGTCCAAAATCCAGGATGAAAAGAAAAGCTGCGGTACACAAACGACGGAGGAGGAAGGGGAAAGAGGAAACGAGTGATTACAGAAAGAGGAAGAAAATGCCACGGGAACGTGAGAGGTAAAACAAGAAGAGGACCAAAAGGGCCAAAGAGGGCCAATAAGATCCAAAGAAGGCCAATGAGGTCCAAAGAGAGCCAGAGAGGTCCAAAGAGAGCCAAAGAGGTCCGAAGAGAGCCAAAGAGGTCCAAAGAGGACCAAAGAGAGCCAAAGAAGTCCAAAGAGGGCCAATGAGGTCCAAAGAGAGCCAAAGAGGTCCAAAGAGAGCCAAAGAAGTCCAAACAGAGCCAATAATGCCCAAAGAGGGCCAAGGACGGCCAATAAGGGCCAAAGAGAGCCAAAGAGGCCCAAAGAGAGTCAATAAGGCCCAAAGAGAGCCAAAGAGGTCCAAAGAGGACCAAAGAGAGCCAAAGAGGTTCATAGAGAGCCAATAAGGTCCAAAGAGAGCCAAAGAGGTCCAAAGAGAGCCAAAGAGGTCCAAAGAGGGCCAAAGAGAGCCAGAGATGCGGAGATGGCCAGATATGGCCACAGAGAGCCAGAAATGGCTAGAGATGGCCAAACATGACCAAAGACGGCCAAAGACAGCCAAAGAGGACCAAAGGGTCCCAAAAGGGCCAAAGAGGGCCAAAAATGTGGTGAGGAAGTGGAGAGAGTACACGAAGAGGTCCTATATCATGTCGCTCTGCGCCGACAAGCCGAAAATTAGAAATTTCTTAAAGACATTTATAGTCTCGCAGGAAGTTGGCAAAGTTGTGGTAGACGGCAAGCAAGCAAGCAAGCAAGGATAAAAGGAAGGAAGGAGTTGAGAATGGTGGAATAAAGCGAAGCGAATGAGAAGGAAAAGGAAGAGAAAGAGAACTGGAAAAGGATATGAAAAGAAAGAAGAGAAAGAGAGAGAGAGAGGATGAAAAATTTCGAAGGCAAAAAGAAGAGGGCCGAAGATGAAAGGACTAATGGGTAGGGAGGTAAATCATGTTAAAGGAAGAAGAGGAAGGGCGAGCAAAAGAGAGTGAATAAAGGGAGAGCTGGGAAAGGACGGGTGTGGGGACGGGTGTGGGGGTGGGTGAGGAGTGGGTAGGGGCTAGGGATGTGGGTGAGGGGTGGGTAGGGGGAAGGGATATGGGTGAGGGGTGGGTAGGGGGTAGAGATGTGGGTGAGGGGTGGGTAGGGGGTAGGGATGTGGGCGAGGGGTGGGTAGGGGGTAGAGATGTGGGTGAGGGGTGGGTAGGGGTAGGGATGTGGGTGCAAGGGACTGAACATGGCCTAAGGAAACATTTCGCTGGCTTTGCAGTGAATAACCTAACACACACATCTACACACATGCCCACATCCACATGTACATCCACAAGTGCCTACGTACACACACATACACACACACACACCTCGATGGCGCAGTGGTTAGAGTTCCCGGCTGCCACTACGGTGGTCCGGGTTCGAATTGCGCCCAGGGCTGAAATACTTTCAGTATCGCTGCGCTGTGAGTCGTTACTCCAACTCTCGTGGGCAGGGAGTTGGATCGGGGTGTGCGTGTAAAGGTCACAGCATTACCCATAGATCGGTCATATATGAGCTCTGAGCTCTCTTCCGAGAGGGAAATAGCTGTCGATCACGAGTCCAACACGTGATCCAAGACCATGGTGAATCACACACACACACACACACACAAATAACACACGTGTATGCAATTGAAATAGATGACTGCAAGTGAATAATAAAAAAAGATAAAAACGCACACTGGCGAGACCAGTTTCGAAAAATAAAGAGGAAGGAAAAAGGAAAAAGAGCAAGAAGAAACAGGAGTAAAGGAAAAAAATGGGAAGAAAATATTTACGAAAAATTCTGAAAAGATTACGATGAGGGTCGGATGGACCCAGACCGATAGCAAAGAGAGAAGAGAGGAAGAGAGGAAGAGAGGAGTAGACTGGGAAGTGGGGGAGTGGGGAGGAGGGAGAAGGGAGGAGGGAGGAGGAGAAAGAGAGGAGACACGATAGGAGACGTGAGAGGAGACATAAGAGAAATGTTAGATGATAGAAATGAGATAGTAGAAATGGGACATGAGAGAAATAAGAGATGGGAGATGAGATGAGAGATAAGAGATAAGATTAGATATAACGAAGACGAGTGGAGAAAGGATAGAGAGAAGTATAGAGAGAAGAGAGGAAAGAAGAGGAGAATCGAGAGATGAAAAGGAATAATTGGAGAAAAAGAGAAGAAAAGAGAGAAGAAAAGGAAAAAGAGGAGAGATGAGAACAAAGATGAGATGTGAGGAGAGAGGAAAACGAGAGAAAGGAGAGGAGAAAAAAGAGGAGAGGAATGGGAAAAAGAGGACGAAGATATAATGAACAAATGAACGAGAGAAAAGAGAAAGAGAGAAGAGAGGAGGAAAAAGGAGAGGAGAGGATAAGAGGAAGGGAGAGAAGATAAGAGTGAGGAGAGAGGAGATAAATGTGAAAAAAGAGGAGATAAGAGAGAAGAGAGGTAGAAAAGAGGGGAGGTCGAGGAAACGGGAGAAGAATGAGAGGAAAAAATAGGAGAAAGAGGAGGAGAAGAAAGGAAGGGAAAAGTAAAGGGAGATGATATGAGGCGAGGCGAGATGAAAGGAGATGATGAAAATGAAAGAAAGGAGAAGAGAGGAAAAGAGAGTTTTGCGAGAGTAGAGAAAGAGAGAGGAAAGACGTGGAATCCTCTGTCCTGTTCTTCTTCCCTCTTCTCCTCCTCGATGTATTCTGCAGTGCAGGATCAATCTCGAACTTGTGACGAACTCCCAAAGAGATCGAATTGAGAGTCAAAGGTTTTACAGTCATGTCAAGTGGGACCTTCCAAAACATAGTCGTTCTACTACCAATGTTTAGTACAAGGTGTCCTACACGAAAAAACAACAACGACGACGACGACGAAGACGACGACGATGAAGAAGACGAAGACGGTGACGACGACGACGAAGTAGAAGACGAAGACGGTGACGACGACGACGATGAAGAAGACGAAGACGGTGACGACGACGACGAAGAAGAAGAAGACGATGACGGTAACGACGACGAAGAAGACGGTGACGACGACGACGACAACAACAACAACAACGACAAAGATAATAAGTGGCCACACCCTCAGCAAGACTTCTTTCGACCTCCTTCCTTTCTTCCTTCCTCCCCTTCCTTCCCCTCCCTCCCTCCCCCTTCCTTCCTCCTCTCTTCCCTTCCTTCCCCTCCCTCCCTCCTCTTACTTCCTCCCCTTCTTTCCTTCCTCCCTCCCCTTCTTTCCCCTCCCCCTTCCTTCCTCCTCTCTTCCCTTCCTTCCCCTCCCTGCTTCCCCCTTCCTTTCTTCCTTCCTCTCTTCCCTCCCTCCCTCCCCTTCCTTCCCCTCCCTCCTTCCCCCTCTTTCTCTTCCAATCATTTCTATATATATTCATTCACTCCTTTCATTTGTCGCAAACCTTCATTTGCCTTCCTCCTCCTCCTCTTCGTCTTCGCCATTCCCCCTTTTCCTCCTCCGCTGCGTCTCACTTATTTGTTTTTATTATTACTTCATATATCTCGTCTCTTGCATATCTGATATTACATTTGTAATAAGAGGAGGATTTCTTTGCGCTGTCCTGTATCAATTAGATCAGGACTTTGAAAAAAAGGAGTGAAATTATTGAATCCAAGGGGAAGCGAAATATGTCGTACATGTTTCGCCCACAATTGCTAGGAGGGGTGTCGGAGAGAATGCTCTCCCCCCATGCATGTCTTCAAAGCTCATCAGCACTCACCTCCATCGCTATTGTCCCATATTAGGACATTTGGTCGTAAATTGATATCATATTAATTCTGAAATGGCCTTCTTGCGTATTTCTTGTTATTTCATCTCATTTCTTATTGTATTTTATTTCCTTTTTGGGGCCACGTGAAGAATTGTCACCCCAGAACGCCCACATGAAGAATCGTCACCCCATGAGATCCCACCTGAAGAATTGTCACCCAAGTACGCCGAATATTAACAGTGGAGTAAAGATTAGGTTAAGTTAGGTTAGGCTAGTTTAGGTTAGGTTAGGTTAGGCTAGGTTAGGCTATGTTAGGGTAAGTTAGGTTAGGTCAATTTAGGTTAGGCTAGGTTATGTTAGGTTAGGTTAGGATAGGTTAGGTTAGGCTAGGTTATGTTAGGTTAGGTTAGGCTAAGTTAGGCTAGGTTAGGTAAGTTAGGTTAAGTTAAGTTAGGTTAGGTTAGGCTAGTTAAGTTAGGCTAGGTTAGGTTAGGTTGAATGGGGGTTATGCTTATTGTCATCAACTTATACAACCGAAGAATCGTAAATCCAGGATGACCCACATGAAGAATTGTCACCCTAGGATAGGATAGGTTAGGTTGAATGAGGGTTATGCTTATTGTCATCAACTTGTTCAACCGAAGATTCGTAAACCCAAGATGGCCCACATGAAGAATTGTCACCCTAGGATAGACCACAGGAAGAATTGTCACCCTAAGAGAATAGCCCACATGAGGAATTGTCACCCTGTCGAAGTCTGGGGTGACGATTCTTCATGTGATCCCATTTTTGTTCTATTTCACCTTATCTTATCTTATCTTGTTTAACTACAAAGATATCTTTATCTTTACAGTTTGGAGCGACCCACCCTCTAAGCTCTGTGTATTTGCAAATTAGTGAAATTAGTGTCACGCAGCGGAATGTAGGGAGGTCGGGAACAGTTCCCTGACCTTGTTCGGTGAGGAGGTCCTCTCTTTAGCCAATCGAGAACTTTAGGGAAACCAAACAGAATCAAACCTAAGAAATACCTCCAAACCTTATGTTAAGTTTCCTCTAAGTTCCTAGGTCGCACGAAGGTTTTAAGAAATGTGATTATATATATATATATATATATATATATATATATATATATATATATATATATATATATATATTCTCTCTCTCACTTTCTCTCTCTCTCTCTCCCGCGAGACAATATTGTTCATCTTATCCCTGACACTATTACGGCAATAAAGGAAGGATACGAAAATTAAAGAAAGGAATAAGAGCAGGAAGGAAGGGCAGGGAGGAAGGACATGAGAGAATGGTAGGAAAGAGGGCCAGGAGGGAACGGCAGGAGGGAAGGGCAGGAAGAAGGAAGGACAGGATAGAATGACAGCAGAGAAGGTTAGGAAGGAAGGGCAGAAGGGAAGGGCAGGAGGGAAGGGCAAGGGGGAAGGGTAGGAAGGAAGGAAGGCCAGGAGGGAAAGACAGGAGAGAAGCGTAGGATGGGAGGGCAGAAGGGAAGGGCAGAAGGGAAGGGCAGTGAGGAAGGAAGGACAGGAGGGAAAGGCAGGAGGGAAGGGCAGGAGGGCAGGACAGGGGGGGAAGGGCGGGAAGGAAGGGCAGGAAGGAAGGGCAGGGAGAAAGAGCAGGAGGGAAGGGCAAGATTAAAGTGTAGGAAGGAAGGGCAGGAGGAAAGGGCAAAAGGGAAGGGCAAGAGGGAAGGGCAGGAGGGAAGGGCAGGAGGGAAGGGCAGGAAGGTAGACATTGTTGTCCTCATCACCCCAGTGATATCAGTGGTGGACAAAGAACCTCCCCTCCTCCCTCCTCCCTCTTCCCCCACTTCCTCCTCCCTCTCCTCTGGAGAACCCGTCTCTATGGAGGATCACATCAAAACACTGTGCTGGATTGTTAGTCAAGGAAGAGAGGAGAGAGGAAGTGAAGGGAAGAAAAGAAGAGAGGTAATAAAGAGAGGAAGACATGGGGAGAGAGGGAGGAGGGGTGGGGAGAGAGGGAAGGAAGGATAGGGAGAGACAGAGGAGGGGACGAGTAGGGAGGAGGAGGGAAGGGAGGAGGAGGGAAGGGAGGAAGAGGTAAGGGAGGAGGAGGGAAGGGAGGAGGAGGGAAGGGAGGAAGAGGGAAAGGAGGCGGTGGGAAAGGAGGAGTATGGAAGGGGAGGAGGGAAGAGAGGAGAAGGAAAGGGAAGAAGTAGAGAAGAGAGAAGTAGGAAAGGGAGGAGGGAGGTGGGAGGAGGGAGGAGGAAGGAAGGGAGTAAGAAGAAACGGAGGAGGAGGAAAGGGAGGAGGAGGGAAAGGAGGAGTATGGAAGGGGAGGAGGGAAGAGAGGAGGAGGAAGGGAAGAAGTAGAGAAGAGAGAAGTAGGGAAGGAAGGAAGGAGGAGGGAGAGGGAAGGAGGAGGGAGTAGGAAGAAACGGAGGAGGAGGGAAACGAGGAGTATGGAAGGGGAGGAAGGGAAGAAGTAAAGGAGAGAGAAGTAGGGAAGGAAGGAAGGAGGAGGGAGGAGAAAGGAGGCGTGAGGAGGAAGAAAGGGAGGAGGAGGAAAGGAAGAGAGAGGAGTAGGGAAGAGAAGATTAAGGAAGGAAGGAGAGAGGCAGGAAGGAGAGAGTGTGTTTCAGGGAACCATCAACAAAGAAAATACCCAACAACTATCATTCCCTATCAGTTCTATCTCCCCCTCCCCCTCCCCTTCCCCCCATCTCTCTCTTTCTCCTCTTCCACTTCCTATTTTTTCTCTCCCAAGTTAAATATCTCCCATTTCTCCTGCAGTCACTCTCCCCCGGGCGAAGTAGATGACACCCATTTTCTCTGTGATCTCACTTATCTCAGACTTGTTCTCTTGTCTCCGAGTCATCAGACCAGCCCCCCCCCCCACCCCAAGCCCCCCCCCAAGCCCCCCCCCTATCTATCCCCAGTTTCCTTTCTACAGTTTTTCTCTCTCAAAATCCTCGTTTTCTCCTTCTCTCTTTCTTTCTTTTCGATCCTTCTCGTTACCCTTTACAGTGGCCATTTAAGAACATAAGAGTGGAGGAGGCTGAAAGAGACCATAAAGCCTACACTGGGTAGTTCCATGTCCATTACCACCTGTCATCCCCATCCATAAAGTTATCTAATCTTTTCACTATACATGATTACTAAGTCTATGCCATTTGTTGACCACCCTATTAGTAAACCAATTCTTGCCTATTTCCTTAGCAAGCCTTCTCTTTAATTGTCCCACTACCACTACTACTAGTGCGACTATTATCATAATTACTATTAGTGTAACTACTTTTATGACGACTGCTTATATTTCTAAGACTCCTTATGCTAATGCTTATGCTACTTCGGCAGCAGCTTATGCTACTTCGGCAGCAGCTTATGCTACCTCGGCAGCAGCTTATGCTACCTCTGCAGCAGTTTATGCTACCTCGGCAGCAGCTTATGCTACCTCTTCGGCAGCTTATGCTACCTCGGCAGCAGCTAATGCTACCTCTGCAGCATCTTATGCTACCTCTGCAGCATCTTATGCTACCTCTGCAGCATCTTATGCTACCTCTGCAGCAGCTTATGCTACCCCTGCAGCAGCTTATGCTACCTCGGCAGCATCTTATGCTACCTCGGCAGCAGCTTATGCTACCTCGGCAGCAGCTTATGCTACCTCGGCAGCAGCTGATGCTACCTCGGCAGCAAGTATTATTGGTGACGTCTGGGGTGTTTTTGTACAACAGAGAAACAATAAAACGAAGAATCAACTTATGTAATCGTCCCAACTAATCTACCACTATCCCCAACAAATCCAAATACCTCCTTACCCGTTCTTCTCCCCCTCTCCCTCTCCCTCTCTCTCGTTCATTTATTCACTTAATTTACTTCCCTGTTCAGTACAAAGTTAAAGAATGAATAGACATTTTCTTTTATTTTCCTTTTCTTTGCCCTCTCTCCCTCTCCCTCTCCCTCACTTTCGTTCGCTTATTCCCTTAATTCACTCCCCCGTCGGGTACAAAGTTAAAGAATAAATAGACATTATCTTATATTTTCCTTTACTTTGCCCTCTCTTCTGCATAACATCGTTCCTTCCTCCTTCGCATTGTCCTGTCTGCGTTCTCATGTTCTTAGCCATCAACTTTACTTGTTCGAGATTTTTTCTTTCGATTTTTTTTATCCATCGACGTCAAACTTGTCAATTTTCTCTGCAATAATGTTTTTTTTTTTTTTTTTTTTTTTTTTTTTTTTTTTTTTTTTTTTTTTTTTTTTTTTTTTGAGGTGATTTCAACTTTAGGTACATACGACTGAACTTGCGCTGTACCTAGAAGGTTCCTAAGTACAAACCTACATATATGTAGTCTAATGACAAAGTAAACAAACAAACACACACGCGCGCACACACATACACACATACACACACACACACACAAACACACACAAACACTGGGTATAGAGTTGTTGTCGAATGTCACAGAGAAAGTGACATAACAATCAACAATTTTTCACATATAAAAGTCTTCAAGGGAGGGGGAGTGGAGGAAAGGAGAGGAGTGGAGGGAAAGAGGACAGGAGGCTGGGGGGAGAGAGAGAGAGAGATAGAGAGAGAGGGAGAGAGAGAGGAGAGAGAGAGTGAGAGAAAGAGAGAGAAACAGAGAGAGAAACAGAGAGAGGAGAGACAGAGACAGACAGACAGACAGACAGAGAGACAAACAGAGAGAGAAAGATAGAGACAGACAGACAGACAGACAAAGAGAGAGGGAGGGAGAGAGAGAGAGAAAGGGGGTGAGAGAGACAGAGTGAAAGAGAGAGTTGCCTAATACCTATATTTCGATGCTGTCCTCCTAAAGAACGAAGACGGGACGAGAACCCTCCGACCCGACTCGACCCGACATGACCCGACCCGACCCGGTCCCCTCGACCTTTCTGCCCGAATCTTCCTCTCCTTCGTCTTCTTCGCTGCAACGGAAACGAACAAGCCCACGACTGATGAAGAGCCACCTCTCCTCCTCCTCCTCCTTCACCTCCTCTTCTTCCTCCACCTCCTCTTCCTCCTCCACCTCTATCTCCACCTCCTCCTCCTCCTCCACCTCTATCTCCACCTCCTCCTCCACCTCTATCTCTTCCTCCACCTCCTCTTCTTCCTCCACCTCTATCTCACCTCCTCCTCCACCTCCTCTATCTTCACCTCCTCCTCCTCCACCTCCTCTATATCACCTCCTCCTCCACCTCCTTTATCTCCTCCTCGTCCTCCTCCTTCACCTCCTCTATCGCCTCCACCTCCTCCTCCTCCTCCTCCTATTCTTCCGATCACGAAAGGCGATGATGCACAATTAGCACGAACGGAGCGAGGGGGGTAGCCTTAAGAAAATGCCTACGACACAATCTCTCTCTCTCTCCCTCTCTCTATCCCATGTCAATTTCCAATGAGATCTTCATAGAGCCCTCCTCCTCCTCCTCTTCCTTTTCCTCCTCCTCCTCCTCTTCCTTCTTCTCCCAACCTCCTCTCTCTCTCTCTCTCTCTCTCTCTCTCTCTCTCTCTCTCACTCCTTCACATCTCTTTCACTCTCCTCTTCCTTTCTCTCTCTCTCTCTCTCTCTCTCTCCTTCCCTAACCTTACCTATATTCCTCCTTATAACTGATGGCCCTCAGATTCTTTCCTCATCCTCCACTTCCCTCCTTTCTATCTCATTCCCTCTTTATTCTCCTCCTCCTCCTCTTAACAAATTTTCATCGAATAAAAGACAAAAACAAAAGGTGAATGATGAGGAGAGGAGGAGAGGAGGACGATAAGGAGGAGAGGAGAAGATAAGGAGACGTAAGAAATGAAGGAGGACGAAGAGGAGGTGGAGAAGGTGAAGGAGGAGGAAGAGGAGGAGAGGAAGGGGAAGGAGAA
>NC_134795.1:64001037-64008537 GCF_046742065.1 Oratosquilla oratoria
GTCCAGATCATTTCAGGACTTAGCTAGCTGAAACGAGAGGGAGCTGAAACACGAAAAGTAGAGACGTGATATTAAGCGATTTACTCTGTCCTGACAATCAGTAAGAGTAATGTACTTGGGTATATACATACGGAGTTATACTGTCACAAACGCACGCACGTACACAAGGACACACACAACCACACACACATACATAAATATACACACACATACACAAGGACACACACAACCACACACACATACATAAATATACACACATATACACACACACACACACATACGTACACACACACAGACAAATACACACACGCACGCACATACGCATGAACGTACACAAACGAACGCTCACACATGAGTACACACACACACACACACACACACACACACACACACATGAACTCATACACATGAACGCAGGCAGGTACTCACGCACAAAAACATACACAGAGGAGATGCAGGGTGTACACGCACGCACACGTACACACATGTACAGGGCACATTATTTTGGTGGCGACTGTACAGACTACGAGAAAGGAAATTAAACTTAAACAGACGAGTTTTTGGACTTTCCTCCACTCGTTAAGTTTCTCGTGACTCGTGGTGGACGGGTCAGACGATTCCATTCGGCTGAGCGACGGATCCAGGAGAAAATTGGCGACGAAATAAGAATTCGAAGAGCCAAACTCCAGCAGCTAGGGCGTCACCTTTGCTCTAAGCTCTAGGGGATGATTGAATTAAGACTTAAGATCTAAAAAAAATCATATAAATGAATGAAGAAATGAACACAGATTGGACAGAAGAACAAACAAGGTAGAAAAGAAAAAGAAAACATAAAATAAGAGACAACTATAAAAAAAAAAAAGCTGATTGGTGTCTAGCTGTTCGTACACAGTGACATTTCAACCCACTAATCCTCCGCAGAACTTTTGTCAGACACTGTACATCCCCCACACCTTCCCCCCGGGACCTGTCGACGTGAACCACTTGACCCGGCTCTTCAAGAAGCACGAAGGCGAGTCCCAGAGGTAAGCGCCTCCTACTGTACGCATTCACCTCTCTCTCAGGCACTCGCTTGGTCCGAGACGTGCCTCGTATGTGCCGAGGGTTGCGGTCAACAAGTGCCACATGGCACTCTTGGCACAGCCTTGACGCTTCGACCTCCGAGTTCGATGTCCTTCGCCTTCGCCTTCGTCAGGTGTGACACGTGAGGAACACTTCCCCAATTACTTCGGAAAAGAATCTGGGGTCAAGGAAATATAAATAAATAAATAAATAAATAAATAAGATAAATAAATAATAATAAGTAAATAAATAAATAAATAGATAAGTAAATAGATAAATAAAAAAGAAATAAATCAACAAAGGCATGAATAAGTTAACAAATAGATAAACAAATAAATGAATACATAAATGAATAAATCAATTAATAAGTAAATAAATAAATAAATAAAGGATAAATATAAAATTGATAAACAAAAAATGAATAAATAAATGAATGAATAAATTAATAAATAGATAAATAAATGAATAAATAAAAAGATAAATAAATACATGAAATTGATAAATAAACAAATGAATTAATAAATAAACAGATATATAAGTAAATAAACAAATAAATAAATAAATAGATGAATAAATGAGATCAATGAATAATGGATTAGTGGTGGATAGCTCACTGGCATCCATTTTGTGTTTGTGGTCGCCTGTCTATCTCCCTGTCTGTCTGTCCGTCTTCTTACCCACTTGCCTGCCTGCCTTCCTTCCTTCCTTCGATCTTATAACCTTGTTATTTACCAGCCTGTCTGCGGAATTCTACCCAAGAAACTATGGGTGCTATTCTTTAAAAAAAAAAAAAAAAAAAAAAAAAAAAAAAAAAAAAAAAAAAAAAAAAACTTTCCATTCCAAGGATTTATATAAGATTTATATAAGGAAATATTTACATAAGGAACGATTCTTAAAAAATTCTTTCCTTACCTAAATCTTTCCCTTCAAACAATTTATATAAGACTTATATAAGGAAATATTTATATAAGGAAAGATTCTTAAAAAGTTCTTTCCTTATATTAATCTTTCTCTTCCAACGATTTATATATAAGATTTATATAAGGACAGATTTTTTCTTTCTTTTTTTTTCTTTTTTAAAGAATACCACCGTAACTTCCTTCTCTTTACCCAAACTCCACTGACGACCACCAGAGACCCCCTTTCCTCTGAGGATCGAGAAAGTCCCCGGACCCTTCCCTCTTATAGCCAAAGAGAAGCGAATGGCTTCCAGAGGACCTGGACTCTTCTTCTGGTCGCTATCTGATGACGCCGCCGACATTTGCTCCTCCCGAAGAGCGGACTCCAAGAGCGAGGGAGAAGGCGAGAACCAATCAAGGACATCTTATCCCAAATTTCTAAACATTCGGCAGAGCGAGCTGACCATGACTTTGTGCCTATGTACGTACGCACATATGTACACACACACACACACACAGGCACATATACACCCGTACACACACATACACTCGCGTATACACGCATACACACACACACACACGTACACACGCATACACACACACACACATACACTCGCGTACACACGCATAAACACACACACATACACGCACGCATACATACTCACACACACATACACGCATACATACACACACACATACACACGTACATACACATACACTCGCGTACACACGCATACACACGCGTACACACACATACACTCGCGTACACACGCGCGTGTACGCACACGTGTACACGCATGTGTACACACAGACATACACGCAAGAACTACTCTAACCTAAATAAATGAATTCGGTGACCTCCTTCATGCCTAAGATGACCTTAAGACTTTCGGTCCGGGCGTCCTGTCGTCTGCGGCATAAAGCCGTCTCGAGTTGTTAAAAACAAAGTCTGTACAACATTTCATTGAACCAAAGGAGAATAAACACGAAACAAGTTGGTTTAGACAATTATTTCCGAAGTTAAATGTTACTCAAGCAGCACATTATCCTGTCATTAGTTTCATATTTGAATCCGTCCCCAAGTAATTAACAAGAGCTGGAAGTAATTAACGGCAGAGACCCTGGAAAACAAAAACAAAATATCCTCGAGTTTTCCAAAGCTTCTGGGATTCGGGTAACATTTGCTGAAGCCTTGGAAACTTGGAAGATTTTTTTTTTTTTTTTTTTTTTTTTGAGACTTGGGGAAGTGTTTGAAACTTGGAAGAATCTAGCTCTCCCACCCCCTATTTTATTTGTGTGTCTTTTGAGACTTGGAGGAAACGTTTACCTTGCGGTTTCCAGCACCTGGACTGGAAAGACCACGAGGGTCGAGTGTCTGGAAAAGACCCAAGTCAACAACTGTTCCAGAATACCAAAGAGCAGTTCTCCAACTGTCGCTGGCGTTTCGATCTTCAACCAGACGATTTCATTCAGCTAAAGGAGAATCCTTTCAGGAGCAGAAGGACTGAAATCTAGATTCCCCACCCTCCTCTGCGTTCTAGAAACTTAGTTATTTATTCTAGCTGCTCCCGAGAGATTTTATCTGGATAACTGACGAAACCCACCCATTCTCTCCTCTTCCCGGGGAAATTGTACCGATTCAGGATGACGTTGTTCCTCGATCAAATGTATGACAATCAACGACAGAATTACCCATCGTCATCAGGGCGATTACCACCACTAATCACCACCTTCATTATCACCACCACCACCTTTACCCACCACCACCACCCCTATCACCACCGCTATCACCATCACCATCGTCACCTTTACCAGGGCCACCACCGCTGAGCTCCCAGTTCACTATCACCAACCAAGCACCGTTTGTAACACCATCGAACTCCCTGTGCCCTATCACCACACAAACACCACCACCACCACCACCCACTCACCACTACAAGCGCCTTCAGCTCAACCTCACACCAACATTGACTTCACGAAATGTGGCACGCCCACAAACACCAATGACGTCATCGAAACAAATGACATCAAAACAATGACGTCATCGAAACTACGACGTCATCGGGACCAATGACGTCATCGAAACAATGACAGCGTCACCAATGAGGTCCTCAGAACCAATGGCGTCACCTGCATCAATGAGATCACCAGGACAATTGACGTCATGGAGCCCATCACGTCAGCAGAAAGAATGACGTCATCAAATTCAAGGATATCAATAGAACTAATGATGTCACTGAACCAGTGACTTCATCCAAATCAACTACGTCATCAGAACCAATGACGTCACCCTATACTTGCCAGCATCACCATCTTGACCAACTATGGTGAAGAGCACCATTGCTATCACCATTCACGGGCAACCACTCCGGTCCCACCATCTGCAGTAATAATCATCTCTCTGGTGCTCATTATTTCCCCAACCTTTCTTCATTCATTCCTCATTTCTATGAAGCTCAAGTCTTTTGGCTCCTCCCCGTCCCCCTCCCCCCTCCTCTTTCCTCTTCTTACCTTTCTTCCTTCCTTTCCTTCCTTTATTCCCTTTCTTTCCTCTTTCCCTCATTCTTACAACCTTCGCCGAGAGTCAGGTCAAGCCGTTGAATAGTGACCTTGCTTCACCTGTACTAAAAATGTCATGGAATCTAAAATAAAGTCGTACGAATTCTTTTTCTCTTCCTTTCATCCCACGTTCCTCCCCCCTCTCCCCACTCCCCACGAAGCCCAGTGCCTCTGGAGCGTCTTCTCCCCCCAGTCTCCCCCCCCCTCGCTTCCCCTCCCCCCCCAGCTTTCCTCAACCCAACTTTTACACCCAATCCTTGCGAGGCAGCAGTAGCGACAGCGATTCTCCTCCAATTCACACATCTTCCTGATTTCTTTCCGCCTCCCTCCTCCTCCTCCTCGCCCCCCTCCGCCCCCCCTGCGTCTTCCTCTACTCTTCTTTCCTCTCCTCTCCTCTCCTCTCTCCATCGCCCCCCTTTTCACAAGAGAACAATTCACACATCTTCCTGATTTCTTTCCGCCTCCCTCCTCTTCCTCCTCCTCCTCGCCCCTCCCCTGCTCCTTCCTCTCCTCTCCCCTCTCTCTCCATCGTCCCCTTTTCACAAGAGAATTCCCTCCCTCCCTCCCTCCTCCTCCTCCTCCTCCTCTTCTTCCTCCTTCTCCTCCTCCTCCTCCTCTTCTTCCTCCTCCTCCTCGCCCTTCCCCTGCGCCTTCCTCTCCTCTTCCCTCTCTCTCCATCGTCCCCTTTTCACAAGAGAATTCCCTCCACCGGAAATTTCCAAAGGCGTCGGCGGCCGCGGCGCTGCTCTTAGGCCGAGAGCCCCCGAAGAAAACCGAACCCGGAGACTCGAGGTGAAAGGGACGCCGGATTTCAATGGCAAAGACGACAAGAAGGAAGAGGAGGGAGGTGGCGGACGAGGAGGGGGACGAGGAAGAGGAGGAGGAGGAAAATAAGAGGAGGAGAACAAGGAAGAGGACGAGGAAGGGGAAAAGATGGAGGACGAAGAGGAGGACGAGGAACGGGACGAGGAACAGGACGAGGAAAGGGACGAAGAGGAGGTAAATACGAGGAGGAGAACAAGGAGTAGGACGAGGAAGAGGACGAAGAGGAGGACAAGGAAGGAGACAAGGAGGAGGACGAGGAGGAGAACAAGGAACTAGACGAGGAGGAGGACGAGGAAAAGGACGAGAAAGGGGACAAGAGGGAGGACGACGAAGGGGACAAAGAGGAGGACGAGGAGAAGAAGGAGGAGGAGGACGAGGAGGAGGACGAGGAAAGGGACGAAGAGGAGGACGAGGAGAAGAACGAGGAAGGGGACCAGAGGAAGGGGACGAGGAGGAAGACGAGGATGAGGATGAGGAGGAAAACAAGGAGGACGAGGTAGGGGACGAGAAGAAGGACGAGGAAGGGGACGAGGAGGAGGAGGAGGAGGAGGAGGAAGGGGACGAAGAGGAGGACGAGGAGGAGGACGAGGAAAGGGACGAAGAGGAGGACGAAGAGAAGGGAGAGAGAAGAGGAGAATAAAGAAGAGGAGGCAAAGATGAGGGGACGGGCGTATGGGTGTGTGGGCGTAGATAGGGGTACACGAAAAGAGAAGACGATCAGAAGTAGCAAGGTACCAATAGGTGGACGTGGGTGAGGGCGTGGGCGTAGGCACGCAAGAATTAATGAAGAAAGTTCCAAGGAGGCGTTCAGGAATTAAGGGCGCGAGATACGCGCGAGTTTTCTGTCTGGGCGTGGTGAGGCGTTGCTGAGTCTACCGCCTGCCTAGGGGCGTGGGTGGGTGGGGGCGTGGTTGTGTGGGCGTTCTTTCGGGTGAATCGTTGTTAGGGGAAGGCTAAAACGCACCAAACAATGGCGAAGAATATTGAAAGGAGAATTTCAAGTCAATTATAAAGTCTTACTTCTCTGCTTCTGACCCAGGGCAGTGGACAAGATGCAGGGATGACCCGTCATCCAGGAGGTGCCAAGATAAGAGGGAGGGAAGAGGGTGGAGGGGAGTGGAGTGTGATAGGGATGGAATGGGTGGAAGTGGTTTTTATGCCTTTGTTTTTTGGCTACCTCCCTTATAAGGGGGAAAAAAGCCTTTGGTATAGGTACAAAGTTGGATGGGAAAAGACATATAAATAATAGAGATAAAAAAAACTACGTAAATAAGTGAATGAACAGGTAAATAAAAAAATAAATGAATAAAACATAAATAAATAGACAAACTGAGATTATAATAAACAAATAGATAAAAAATAAATAGAATAACGTAAACAACGATAACACACGAACGAACGAATAAAAGATAAAAGATTAGAACGAACAAAGAAGCATGAAAATACAAAGGATTACAAAGGCGGAGCATGCCTACAGGAGACCTTTTGGTCCATAACTTGGTCGGATGCGAAAAAAAATTATGATAAGGATAAATAAATAAATAAAAAATATAATATAAATAATAATAGATATGATAAATAAATAAATGCATAGGTATAGTTAAATAATAAACAAACAGGTAAATAGAAAGGATATATGTTACGTATGACCGCTTGGAAATGTTCCCCTGCCCTTATAATGGAAAGCCTTTTGGAAAATTGCATCAACGCAAATGAATTCGCGTTATATTTGCAGAGCCAAATCCACGAGAGGGGGGTGGTAACAACTTTTGTCCTGTGAAGTCCAACACGGACATTACAACCACTCGGCTCCTGGTGGCTGCCACAGGGGCATAGCCCGGGGACCTTTTCACAGACATTACAACACCTCGGCTCCTGGCTGCCACAGGGGCATAGACCTGGAATCTTTTCATCCCTCAAACACGATGCCGCACTTCAACGACTTGGTTCTGTCTAAAAATACATACATACATACATATACCAAAGGCTTTTTCCCCCTTACACGGGAGGTAGCCAAAAGACAAGGGCATAGAAACCACTCCCACCCATTCCATCCCCTACATACTCCACTCCCCTCTACCCTCTTCCCTCCCTTTTGTCTTGGTACCTCCTTTCTAAAAATAAGTTTGTTTTATTCACATGAGGACATACGGGA
>NC_134795.1:64018537-64021037 GCF_046742065.1 Oratosquilla oratoria
TGGAGTGGAGGGGTTCCCCCCAGCTGAATAAAATCGCCTGGCGGAAG
The DNA here is from genome assembly GCF_046742065.1 of Oratosquilla oratoria. NCBI lineage: Eukaryota > Metazoa > Arthropoda > Malacostraca > Stomatopoda > Squillidae > Oratosquilla > Oratosquilla oratoria. The sequence continues at coordinate 64,018,585 of NC_134795.1, forward strand.
CCTCGTTAGATGCCAAAGTCGACGCCATTCGTGTAATGGACTCCACAGGATCGAGCATTGTTAGTGTTATTACTACTAATGTTATTATTATCATTATCATTAGTATCATCATTTTTGTAATTATTATTATTCTCATTATTATTACCATTATTAATTAGTATTTACAAAGATAACATTTGAAAAATCTCTCATTTACTAAAATTAGAAAATTGTGATATTTTGTCAATTGTGCGGTAGAGTCCTTTAGATCAGGTGAAGTCCTGTATATCCACTGGAGTCCTGTAGGTCCGGTAGAGCCTTGTAAATCTTGTGGAGATCTGTAGATCCGGTGGAGTCCTGTTGATCCCGTAGAGTTCTGAAGATCCGATGCAGTCCTGTAGATCCGGTGAAGTCCTGTAGATCCGGTGGAGTCCTGTAGATCCGGTGGAGTCCTGTAGATCCGGTGAAGTCCTGTAGATCCGGTGAAGTCCTGTAGATCCGTTGAAGTCCTGTGGATCCGGTGGAGTCCTGTAAATCCGCTGGAGTCCTGTAAATCCACTGGAGTCCTCTAAGTCCGCTGGAGTCCTGTAAATCTGGTGGAGTCCTGTAGATCTGGTGAAGTCTTGTAGACCCGGTGGAGTCCTGTAGATCCTGTGGACTCCTGTAGATCCAGCGGAGTCCTGTAGATCTGGTGGATTCTTGTAGATCCGATGGATTCCTGTAGATCCAGTGGAGTCCTGTAGATCTAGTGGAGTCCTGTAGATCCGGTGGAGTAATGTGGATTAGGGAGTGCTATACATCCGGTGGAGTCATGTCGTTTGTTGGAAACCTGTAGATCCAGTGGAGTCGTTTAGATCTGGTGGATTCCTGCCGAAGACGCCTGTGGCCGAAGTCTGAGCCCTCCTGCTCAGCAGGGATTGGCGCAGCCGGTGATTCGTCCTAATATTAATACGCTAGTGTGTATATATATGTGTGTGTGTATATATGTATATCTATATATATATATATATATATATATATATATATATATATATATATATACACATATATGGGCAGAAGGGGAAGAGGAGGAAGAAGAGGTGGAAGTAGAGGAAGTAGAGGAGGAGTAGGAGTGGGAGAAGGAGGAAGAAGAAATGTGCGGAGAGGAGGAAGAAGAGGAAGAGGAGGAGGAGGAAGTAGAGGATGAAGCAGTGAATGAGGAGTAGGAGTAGGAGGAGATGGAGGAGGGGGAAGAAGAAATATGGGCAGAGGAAGATGATGAAGGAAGACAGGAGGAGGAGGAGGAGGAGGAGGAAGAGAAGGAGGAGGAGGAAGAGGAGGATTTGGACACCTTCCATTCCGGATGGCACTTTTCCTCCTATTTCTAGCCGCCTCATAAGAATGAAGGAGACTACAAGAGACCATAAGGCCTACACTAAGTAGTTCCATGTCCATTACCACCTGTCATCCCCATCCATAAAGTTGTCTGATCTTCTCTTAAGACAATCGATAGTTTCAGCGTTCCATGTGATTTTTTTTAACGTGTAGTTCGAAATGAAAAAAGAAAAGAATATATAGTATAACACATGTAAAGATAAAAGGAAATAAAAATATATAAAAAGATAAAAAATGTAAAAGTACAGGAGGAAGCAAAAGAACCTGAAGAACCAGAACAAGAACAAGAACCAGAACAAGAAGAACAAGAACAAGAAGAACAAGGGCAAGAACCAGAAGAAAAACAAGAACAAGAAGAACCAGAAGAACAAAAAGATCAAGAAACAGAGCAAGAACAAGGAAAACCCTAGGATGAAGAACCAGAAGACGAATCAGAAGAACAAGAAGAACCAGAAGAACAAGAACAACCAAAGAGGAAGAACCAGAAGAACCAGAAGAAGAACTAGTAGAAGAAGCAGAAGAAACAGCAGAAGCAGAAACAATAGAAGAAGAAACAGAAGAAGAAGAAGAAGCTAAAGAAGAAGAAGCAGCAGCAGCAGAAGAAGAAGCTAAAGAAGTAGAACAAGCAGAAGAAGAAACAGAACAAGAAGCAAAAGAAGAAGAATAAGCAGAAGATGAAGAAACAGAAGCAGAGGAAGAACCAGAAGAAGAAGAAGAAGAAGAAGACCGAAAAGATGGGCCACCTTTAAACATTTTCCCTCACTTTACGACTTCCATCGATCTTTCTATCTGCCGCCGGGCGATTTTATTCATCCGAGAGAGAAAAATACCCAATGATGAGAGCGGAATCCGGCACGGAGGAGCAAAACATTCATACAAACGCTCCAAAGGAGATTCAGCGTCTCGGTGACAATCGTTTCAGCGTTTCCCCAAGTAACAAAACCCGCCACAACAGAAGTAACGAGGTTGAGTTACCTGTACACGATCCAGTCACCCCAGCAACCCCGGGGTTCTCCCTCCCTCCCTCCCTCCCTCCCTCCCTCCCTCACTCCCTACCTCCCTCTCTCCCTACCCCTACACTTCAACAAAATCGTCTACGT
>NC_134795.1:64026037-64041037 GCF_046742065.1 Oratosquilla oratoria
ATAATATCACCGTAAAAATCTTACGGTAGTACTCTTAAAAAATCTTTCCTTATATAAATTCTTGGAAGGGAAAGAATTTTCTAAGAATACCACCGTAAGAACTAGTAGCGCAAGAGTAGGAACGAATTCTGAGAATATTTTATCCACGAGGTGCTGAGATAGGAAAGACGTTAAATGAAATTTGTGTACGAGGTGGTTGTGTACTTTTTACTAAGCTACCCCCTCCCCTTATAAGGAAAAAAGGACAAAACGTTGACTGTAACTAGAATTGGTCACACCATTATCATACCCATGACCTAGATCAAGCCATATGACATGACCCAAAAACAACTACTTGCATCAGAAAGTTCAGGGCGTTGCCCTCCGTTTCATCAATTCGAAATAGAGCGACTTCAGAACCTCTGAATCAATTCACCACACTACAAATATCCAACCAATTAACCAATATGTTTAACAAACCGTACTACAGACATCATTACAAGACTCACTCTAAGTATGAACAATGATACGACATATAACACCCATACCTGACCGCACAGACTGGCTTCTGCAGCCTACGCTACAAAGTACCCATGTCTAACTTGTATCCTTTTACTAATTTTGACTGATCTAGGTTGATTTTGTGCAAGGTGTCGTAGCTTTTCTCCAAGCACTTCCACATAAAATTATTTTAATACTCTCCGATATCAGAAGTGTGTGTTTGGGGAAAGGGTGCAAGTTAACGACAATTTTGCTCAAATATCAATGAAGACGTTGGTCAGTTTGGATTTGTCATGACCAATTTTTTTTTTCTTTCACATTTTATATTTCATATTTCAGCTTCACTTACGTATATGCTCAACTTTATACATGTACATATTCTACTTCTACCCTTTTACTAACCATGACTGATCTGGGTAGACAGCGCAATAATGAGCCGCAGACTATCTCCTAGTACGAGGATGCATAAATACTGTATCTTACAACCCTCAAAGGTGTGTGACAGGTTTCTGACACATATGCTACTGTATCGTCGAGAATATTGGTCGGATTGTATCTGTCGTGATAGGATTACCTTTGTACATTTTCTTGCTCGTGTATTCGTTCTGCCAGGTATTTCATATATACAGTATATATTTCATAGCAAGAAATAAGATCAGCTTAACACGCTGTGCGCACGCGCGCACACACACACACACATACACACACACTCACAGACACGGTTGGTAGAGTTCCCGGATGCCACTCCGGAGGCCCGGGTTTGAATCCCGTCCAGGGCTGAAATAATTTCAGTATCGCTGTGCTGCGAGTCGTTACTCCAACTCTCGTAGGCGGGGAGTTTTGTGTGTGTGTGTGTGTGTGTGTGTATGTGTGTAAAGTCACAGCATTACCCATAGATCGGTCATACGAGCTCTGAGCTTTCTTCCGGGAAATAGCTGTCGATCACGAGTCCAACACGTGATCCAAGGCCATGGTGAATCTCACACACACACACAGACAAGCAACCATACGTACATTGTCATGCCCACAAAGTGCAAACACCTCCACATATTTTTTCTTCAACTAAAGTTCACTTCCCAAATTTCTCCAACACTACATCTCCTTTATCTTTATCTTTATTGTTTTCTTTCTGGTTATCTCCAATTCTAAACTTAAAAATCTCTTCCCAACTCTGTAAACAAATCAGCTCCAGCCGCTTTTCCCTCTCGTTCCTCCCGAGGCGCGACAGAAACTAATCCTACACAGAACTCCGGAAAGGCGCTTAACGGCAACAGCCACGTTTGCACACAACTACACTTTCATTTTCTTTAAGACTGATCTCCTAAAGACACCAATCCCGTGAAAGCGGATGGTTTTATCTGGATGACCCTCTGGCCTTATCTTATCTCCACCTGACGATAATTAATTGAAGCGATATGTAAAACACTGTAGCAAGTAAAGTGATTGTCCATGTGTATCAGTCTCATACAGAATCTTTGGGTAACGCTGTGTTTTTTGTGCAGTAAAACCTGGAAAGAAATATTGAAAATCTAAAGAGAAATATTGCCGATACCGATATGCTGTACGAATTAACAAAACAAGTATTCGAGAAAACCTGTTCGTATTCTGTGTGTGTGTGTGTGTGTGTGTGTGTGTGTGTGTGTGTGTTTGTGTATTTGCATGTATGCATATCAAAAACAGAAATGTGAAATATATGACCCAAACCACATCGGACAGCGACCCGTCTCCACTGCCTTTCCACCAAGCGGGGCCGTCGCGTCGCTGAAAGCCGTCCACTCGCTTGTCGCTGAGAGCCGGCCACTCGCACGACGCTTTATAAAAACGCGTCGCAACACGCCCGCTGCTCTTTTGTTTCTAGCCTCGCGTGCCGAGGCACCTTGCTCCGAGGCGAGAAAACACGGCGGGGCCACCAACACGCGATTCCAGAGTCTCCCATTAATTATTTAAATCCAGCCCAGCCACTCCTCGTAAGTTTTTTCTTTCTTCAACGCCATTATACACGAAGACGTGACCACTGCCTTTCCACGCCACTTTCTATTTCTTTCTCTCTTTCTTTCTCCAGACTAGCACCCTTCAATGACGGCAGGTGTACCACACCTAATAATTATCCCTGAGTATGATGTGAACGCTGAGATTGAAGATATTCACAAGGTTCGTGTGGCTTAAATGGACTGTATGAAGAGCGTTTCAACTAAAAATAGAAAACAAGGAAAATTAAACTCAGTCATAAGAAAGCTGTTTAAAGATAATGTGTGCTGAATACGAAAGTGACATGATGTTGCGCTATTATGGTCAAATCAGCGTAATGAATACCGATAGGACAAATACACTGCGAGGAGAAATTACAGGTCTGAGGTGACAGAAGAGGAAAGGATGACCAAAGATATGTCTTATTGACAAATGAAAGATGACGCGGAAGATGTTATGCAACTCCATCAACATCGATGTTCTGAAGAAAATCCTCCATCACCGACACGTACCTCCAGTATGTGTGTGTGTGTGTGTGTGTGTGTGTGTGTGTGTGTGTGTGTGTGGAAAGTTACGACAAATGGATTAACAAACTCTGCCACTGGGATTCGAGCCCGTGGCTGTTGGACTGCTTACCACAAAGCAAGGACGCTACCGTTGGGCCACGCTAACCAGTGTGACGGGATGGTAACGTCTGAGTGGCAGAGCACACACACACACACACACACACATATCAAGATGGCGCAATCGGCTAAGTCACTAACACTTGTCACGTGCTAGCCCAGCCTCGAGTCCTTGGCCGTACCACGTTTCAATTTCTGCATGTTAACCTCCACGAGTCTCGCTTGATGTTGATGGCTTAGAATTAAAGTGTATTGTGGTTGACATATATATATATATATATATATATATATTATATGGTACATGCATATACTAAAGGCTTTTCCACCTTACAAGGGAGGTAGCCAAAAAACGAATGCACAAAATCCACTCCCACCCATTCAAACCCCTCCCTCCCTCTTATCTTGGCTCCTCCTGGATGACGGGTCATCCCTGCATCTCCCCCACTGCCCTGGGTCAGAAGCAGTGTCACAAGACACAGCAAGACCGCTTCATTTAATCGGCGTCCCCCTCCTCCTTTCCGTACCCTTATGCAGAAAAAGAGAAGACGGGGAGAAATCCCTTCAGGCTGCGTTAATTAATTTTCACACATACTCCCTCACCATCCCACCCCCCACCCACTCCCTTTCATGCATCACAGTATCATCCATACACATCCATTCTCCATTCACCCCTATCTTCTGTCTTCTCCCTTCCTTCCTCACCAGACATTACTAACACAATTATCATTAATTATTATTATTAACACAAACATTAGAAATGTATGCATGCACCATGCACATATTATTCTACCGGCTGCTTTCGTCTTCCTATGCCAGTTTAAAAAGCCCCGGCGCTTCATGTATCCATGCTGAAATTCAGGAATCTGTTTAATTCATGTCAGAGAAATAACGCGCTGGCTTCCTGCAGGCAGGACCATTTTGCCACGTCCTTGCGTTCTGACCCGCTCTCGCATTGTATTCGAGAGTCGGTGCTGCCCCCCATCACCCTTCCCTTCCCCCCCCCTTTTTTTCGCCCTTGTTATACCTCTGGTAACTAGTTGCCCTCCCACCCCTAATTCCGTTTCCCTTGGCCATATATAAAGGGTAGAATTATGTTTGATTATTTGTTTATTCGTTTATTTATTTTGTCATTCTTTTCGTTTTTTTTATTTCTTAGAGTTGGTGTGCTCCTTTTTTTCGTAGGTACGTGGATGGTCTTAGAGTTTACATATTTGTAAAATGTGGTTAGAAAATCTGAACAATCCGGAACAAATGTGAAATAAAATTAAATCTAATCAAATATATTCTATGAGCTTGTTTTGCTGCATACTGCATCTCTTCTCATTATGTGACATAACATCATACACACACACACACACACAAAATAAATAAATTTCTCCATGACTATCTATAATTTGCCTCGGCAGTTCTGACTATATGTCACAAATGGTGTACTGTAAATATTACAAATTTATATAATGTGTGTCATCTACCATGGTCTTGGATAACGTATCAGACTCGTGATCGACAGCTATTATCATCCAAAATAAGAGCTCCACAGTTTGTGTGTGTATATATATATATATATATATATATATATATATATATATATATATGTGTGTGTGTGTGTGTGTGTGTGCGTGTGTGTGCGTGTGTATGTACGTGTGTGTGTGTGTATGTACGCGTGTGTGTGCGTGCATGTGTATGTGTGTCTGTCTCTGTGTGTGCGTGTGAGAGAGACAGAGAAAGAAAGAGAGAGAGAGAGAGAGAGAGAGAGAGATAAGGAAAGGTTGGAATATCTCATCTTCTCCGTTACTCCTGGAAACACAAAACCCATCACACAGCGTATGGCAACATCACATCCCTTGATCACACTGACCCAATGCAAAGATTTGACCCTGGGTGACGCCAAGCGATTTTATTCGTCTCAGAAGACGTCACCTTGTGGGTGCCGTGACGTACTTTAGAAAGTTTATTCAACCTAACGACGGACGAGTTTATCGTCTTTGAGTTTAGGGTAGATATGGGTGGAAATTGATCGTCAATTTTAAACTTTATACTACGATATGGATGTACTGAGGATGGTTAGAAGAGACTGGCGACAGGAAAAATAAAGTAACTGTTTTCCAGGACCTTTCGTCTTTTCCAGCTGAGTGGTAGTTCCAACAACGCTGTTCTATCTAACGCCATATGATCTTGTTCAGATTTGCAGGAGAAAATCATAAGTTAAAGGGTTGATTGTACAATGCGTATATCAATTTCATTTTAATCTGTTCTGTAGTTTCACCTCCAAATAATTATTCTAGACGTACCCAGGCGACTTTATTCAGCTAACAAAAATACCTTAATTGTCTAGGTTTCTCAACCTCTCTACCCTTGCGTAACCTTTAAAATAAATTGCATGTCTCAAGGAACCCCTGCGCAAAAAGAAAACTCATATACCATATCTTTCTCATTTTGTTTTCATCGTAATAATAGGTTAGATAGGATAATGTCTACATTACATTATTACAATAACCAAGAATATGTCGTGCGTGTTTAATTATATTACGTATATGAAATTAGATAAAAAATCAAAAGTGCATTAGCTTATCTCACTTGTTCTCGCGGAACCCTTAGGGACATTTTGCGGAACTTTAGGGTTCCGCGGAACTCTGGTTGAGAAACGCTGCTCTAGGTGATTGAAAGTAACTACATTTAATTTCCTGACACTAAGTTAATCTTAGGTGAGGTAGTATGTGTGAGCAGGATTTGACGCAGCCCGAAGGGATTTCTCCCCGTCTTCTCCTTTTATGCATGGGGGGACGGAGAGGGGGGGTCGCCGATTTAATGAAGCGGCCTTGCTGTGGATGTGCTGTGACTTGCGACACTGCGTCTGACCCAGGGCAGTGGACAAGGTGCAGGGATGACCCGTCACCCAGGAGTTGCTAAGATAAGAGGGAGGGTGGGAGGGAGTGGAGTGTATTTAGGGATGGAATGGGTGGGAATGATTTCATGCCTTTTTCTTTTTGGCTACCTCCCTTGAAAGGGGGAAAAAGCCTTGGTATATGTAAGTTAATCTTTTCCCTGCTGTTTTCAAATCCCTGTACTCTATTAACTCCGTGAAATTCCACCAAAAGTATATACTAGTGCAACGACATATGTATATTCTATCACAAAAATCATGAGACAAAGTATATGTAAAATATAAAAACTAAAATAACGATATGTTTGAACTCTCAGACGATATTAAATGCATACGCTTAAAGATTCTCACACACAGAATACAACAATTTTCTATCAGGACTCATGATATTTCACAAAGCTTCCTGCTAAACACGAAATGATTTTAAACGAGATCGTTCTTGAACTAATCCGTAAGTTTTAAGAACATTAGATACATTAATTTTAATCAAAACAAACCTATCCACGAACACTCGACGTCATTTTTCGAGTGTAGTAGCATATGCTGTCTCTGTTCAACTGACAGACATTTCAACAACGAACTTAAATGATAATACCGTAATTTACATTCGATTTATTTCTATTCATGAATAAAAGTTATTATACACTCTATGAAGGCTATCTTTAAGTGACATATCTCATAATGTGGGGGACTGAAGGTGGAGGAAGGAAGGGAGAGGAAGGGAGGGGGAGAGGATAGGGAAAATGAACGTACTATGTATTGTCCTAACAACCAATCTCACAACAGAAAATGTGTACTAACAGTCTCCCTCCTTATTCATTCTATTACATTTACAACGTAACGAAAAAAGTAACGCAAACACACTGTATATATGCATATATATTTGTTTTTGTGTCATTATGACTTTTGGAAATAAACTCTCCTATTGGGATTCGAACCCTCGCCTGAGCGGCTTCCATTCTATAAGTCGAAGACCGTGTCGTGACGGTACGATCTTCGCCTTATAGAAAGCAAGCCGCTCAGGCGAGGGTTTGAATCCAAATAGGAGAGTTTATATATATATATATATATATATATATATATATATATATATATATATATATATATATCCAGAAAGCCACAATGAAATTAACAGGAAATAGACCGAGCGCTTTCGTCTATCTAGACATTTTCAAGATCTGTACCTTGAAAATGTCTAAATAGACGAAAGCATTCAGTTTATTTCCTGTCATTTTCTTTGTGGCTTTTCTGCATATATCATATATATATTATATATATATATATATATATATATATATATATATATATATATTGGAAGATTTGAAAGACGAAACAGGCTGTTAGTTCGCTCGTTATCTACACCGGTTCAACACAGCGATTCTATCAAATCTGACCATTTTTCCGCCAAGTGATTTTATTCTGGTGAGGGCCGGGAAGATTGAATTAATAAAATCGTCCAGTTTTTCCCACAAATGTGACGCCATCCTTAAGATTTATTTTGTTCATAGATACATACATATACAAAGAGGCCTTTCCCCCTTACAAGGGAGGTAGCCAAAGTCAAAGGCATAAGTCCATTCCCACCTATTTTATTCCCCACATACTCCACTCCCATTCGCCACCCCCTCCCTCCCTCTTTTCTGGGCTCCTCGTGGATGACAGGTCTGTTCATGAAAGTATATCTTTCTAAACCGACAGTAACTGAAGTCACCTTTGAATAAGGATCTTCTGCAAGCCGTCAGGCAATTTCATTCATCTGAAGAGACCTCCAGGAATTACGGATGCGTTATGAAGATTACAAAGGATTACTAAGGCGGAGCATGCCGACAGGAGACCTTTTGGTCCATAACTGTTACGTTACAAAGGTATGCTGCCGGCGTCGTCGCCGGAATCGTTCTGGTCTCGCATTCGCTTAGTTATGGGTTCGAATCCCGCACTCTTCTCCGATTCCCAGCATGTGACCTTCCCCAACAGACCAAGTTCACTGGTTAAAGCTGCCGGTTTCGGCAGCAAGTACTCAGTGCCTCCTGTCGTAGACTCCTCATCACTTTCTGTGAAGAAGCCGAAAGCTCTCAAATACTAATAAAGTGCCTCTGATACCCAGTAGGACTCCTGCAGTGGTTAGCGTTACTTGTCTGTGTCGTAAATTTACGATGGACCGTAAAAGACTTGATAAATCGTAAATCTACGATAAAGACAAATACTCAAACAGCCGCCCAACTTACGATAGGCCATAAAAGGCTTATTGGGATTGCAAATTTACAATATAAACAAATACTTTGAATACATCCCAAAAATATGATAATATTTTGAATACATAAAAGAATATATATATATATGTACACACACACACACACACACATATATATATATATATATATATATATATATATATATATATATATATATATATGCCATGACTTATCCAGTATGCAAATTTTCGACTGGAACAAATACACTTGCTAAAGCATACTCAAAAGGCCACCGGCTACTTTATACATGGAGCCGACTGTACATCACATCATTATATCCTCTCTGGATCTTCCAGAAACGGCCCTCCTTCCGTACCTGCAAGACTACAGTTGACTTGAGAATATTCCCTTTAAGCCCAAGAAGTCAAGTCACAAAATCCTCAACGCTTAATGAAGTATCATCCCTTAAAGCCCCAAAAAGTCATGTCACAAACCCTCACAGAGCTCTTCTTTGTACAGTTGGAAGAGAAAGTTCGCTGTCATTGATGTGTTGTTATGAAAAAAGAAATTTAAATTCATTAAAAGAATGTCCTCTGTTGACTTATAGTCATAAAACAGTTTCCTATGTCTTTCTTGTGCCAGATGCTGTACAGGGAGGTTCAAAAGTTGTGTTATCTTTCCCTAACCTAATTACGAAACTTTCCTTGTTGGTTTTGAATCACGTGTTGGACTCTTGATCGACAGCTACTACCCTCCAGTATGAGAGCATAGCTCGTATATAGTCCGATCTATATATGTATGTATGTGTGTGTGCGTGTGTGTGTGTGTGTGTGTGTGTATGTGTGTGTGTGTGATTTACCATGGTCTTGGATCACGTATTGGATTCGTGATCGACAGTTATTAACCATTCGGATGAGAGCTCAGAGCTCGTATGACCGATCTATGGGTAATAATGTGACCTTACGCGCACACACACACACCCAACTCCCCGCCCACGGGAGTTGGAGTCACACCCCGCAGCGAAGCGATACTGGAATTATTTCAGCCCTGGGCGGGAGTCGAACCCGGACAGCCGTAGTGGCAGGCGAGAACTCTAACCACAGAGCCACGAGATGCGTGTGTGTGTGTGTGTGTGTGTGTGTGTGTGTGCCAGGTAAAACAAAATATCAAAAAAGGTCAACGGAATTCATTGATACATTATTATTTCTTCAATAAACAGTCTATCTTATTGAAGGGTAATTACTGACGAGAAAATTTACATAAATTGCCTAAGCTGGTTAGAGCGTCGCTACTTGTGGCGGAGGTCGAGGTGACGGCATTTCAATCCCTATCACCAGCGAGTTGGACCAAGGGCATAATTAATTAAATTCCACACCACAAAGTCTTCTGTGAGGGGCACCGTCCTAGCCTCCTGATAGGGGGAACTTTGGGACATTAAACCGAATCATCATAATGAGTCACAAAATGTCCCAATGCCAAAGCTACCTCACAGGAGACCTTTTGGTCCATAACGAACATCTGTAATACGTTTAGTCGCTTCGGGGGAAGTTTTTCCGTTCAATGACTACGCGGTTAGAGAAGTTGTTTCTGCCTGGTGCTAGACTAATCTACGTGTATCGAAAGAAAAATATATTTGTAAATAAATTCAGAATGTGTCACGCTGTGTCTCTAACTGTACAAAAACAGCAGATAATCAAATAAATAAATACATAGATAAATGAATAAATACATAAATAAATTAGATAAACGAGCAAATTAATACATACCTAAATAAATTATTAAATAAGTGAGCATAGAGATAAGTAAATATTTTAATAAAAAGATAAACAGATAGATAAGTTAATAAATACATAGATAAATAGATTAATAAATGTATACATAAATGAATAAATAAGTAAACGCATAAATAAACAAATAAAAGATACTGGATTAACATAAGTAATTCTAAAATGTTTACAATTTTGTTTCTAAAAAGGCATTTTTTCTAAAGAATGACAACCCGAAACGATATTGGGCAACGCATTGTCCCACTGGGCATGGGCATCGCCGTCTGGGGGCAAAACCTCGATAGACGTGAGTTCGAATCCCCCTGGAAACAACGCACGACGCCAGTAAGGTCATATGATCTTAAATCCCAGAGCTTTTACAGAAGGCACCAATACCTAGCGACCTCGTAGAGCGAGTAGCGGCTGGAAATGAAAAGAGAGAAAAAATACTAAAGAGAGCAAAACGTCGCTACAGAAAGTGCAAACGATGGAGGCATTTCTCGCGTCGCTCCTTTGACGCCAATGCCGACACAGCCTGACAAATGGGCGCCCGACCGGGATTGGGCGGCTCGGCCCCAGAACTCCATACCCACATTTATTCATCCAGGGGGAAGGTGGGGAGCCGAACTCAGACTTACCAACATGCAATTTTGCTAAAGTGCATGATGGACTTTGGTTTGTATAAATCATAAGTGGCCCAGCAAGCGAGGGGAGCGAGGCCAAGCAAGGCCAAGCGAGGCCAAGCCAGTGAAATATGAGGTGACGCGCTCAGAAGCGGGGGGGAAGGTGGGGGAGAGGAAGGGGAGGGGTAGGGGATGAAGGGGGGTAGAGGGGGAGGGGAGAGAGGAGGGGTGGGGAGGGAATAACTTTGTTATATAAAGAGTGGGTGATTTGTTTGCAAAGTTTGTAGACAATGCCCAACAAGGAAATCTGGTTCATGAATGTTTTGTTAGGCTGATCAACGCCATCAAGAAATTGGTTCCGGCATCCCACATTTGTGTATATGTGTGTTTGTATATTTATGTGTGTCTGTGTTTGTCTACGTGTTTGTGCGTGCGTGCGTGTGTGTGTGTGTGTGTGTGTGTGTGTGTGTGTGTGTGTGCGTGTGTGTGCGCTCGCAAGGAGAAGTATAAGGTCCACATCTGGACACACTCTATGTCTAAAATCTAATACACAGCACCTTCCCTTTGGGCACAAGAGTCCCATTCCTATGTATGCAATCAGAGAGTGTCTTTACACAGATCCCCCTCCCCCGGGTTAACAGTGTATAGGTGCCTATGGAGTGAGGGAGTGAGAGGGTGAGAGGGAGATAGGAGCCGGGGGGGGACGCGTCATCAGACATCATCATCATCACCGTCATCATCATCATCATCATCATCCGTTTTGGAGATTCTTAATTTGATTGGAGCTTTTGATATTTACGTCACCCCCCCCCACCCCGCCCTCCCAAAACACACAAATCAACAGGTTTCATTCATACCGACATAAGACATCCAAAGGTGGGTCCTTTGAGGCGGACGTCGAAGAGAATCATCTCCCCGTAATTCCCCTTCAAATCTCCTCGCCTCTATCTACAGGTGCAGCCTCGAGGTACTGGCATTCGGTTCCCGGACTTTGTTCGAGAATGTCTACTTTCACTATCCTCTATTTGAGACTAATAACGGCTACCTACACGGGACAGACGTCAGAGAGGATCGTCTCCCTGTTGCCCATCTTCAGAACCCGTCAAAGCCCTCATCTCCGAGTGAAGGTGGAACCCTCAGGGGCTGATACTCGGTCCCTGGTCTGGGCCTAAGATATCTATCAATTTGGACTGCCTCACGTTAATACAACACACACAACAATTTTTTTTTCTTCTTTTTTACAGATCTAGGTGAAGAGCTGAAGGATAACTCAAAGTAAAATTATCTTTATTCTTTCATTCCTTTACGTAAGAAGCTCTGACAATCACTTACTATTCCCCTCCACCAGCTAGTCGACAAGCCGTTACTCTCTCTGTTGAGCAAGGAAATTGTGTGTGTGTGTGTGTGTGTGTGTGTGTGTGTGTGTGTGTGTGTGTGTGCGCGCGCTCGTTTGTGTGTGTGTGTGTGTGTGTGTGCGTGTGTAGGTGTGCGTTTGTGTGCGTGTGTGTATGTGTGTGTGTGTGTGCGCACGCTTGTGTATGGTGTGTAAGGTCACAGCACTACCCACAGATCAGGTAATACGAACTGAGTCTCTCATCCGAAAGAGTAATATCTATCGATCACGAGTCCAGCACGTGATCCAAGATCATGGTGGACCACGCCTAAGCAACATAGACAATAGTCAAAATTTCCTTCCTGTAGACATGCATGGGAGGGGCTGAGGACTGTTGGTGGTTACTATAGGGGCCGCGGGTTTCCTGAAAGACGAAGGACATCAGGTCCCCCAGGGGGCGGGGGGGGGGGGTCTTCGGCGCCGTCCCCTGGGGGAGGGGGTGGGTGGGGTGTCCTAATATCGGTAATGCCTTCGAAACTTTGGCCCAAGTAAGGAATAATGAATGGCAAGTGTCGGGACATCAATATCAATCTGAGTAACACTTCCGGTACACATTTAATGATTCATTTTTTCTTTCTTTCTTCTCTTTTTCTCTTTTTTTCCATCATAACCAAACTTCCGATGCGGAACAAGAAACTTGAACAAAGTTTCGTCATTGGGTGGCTCAGCAGTAAGGAAAAAAGAAATCGATTATTTATCAATTCATTTGCCAGGGAATGTGGACCCCACGGATACGAACGAGAGGGGCGGTGCTCCACGGCGTGAGTGGGGTTACACTGTGGACGAAGCTGAGGGGGATGCTACGAAACAGCTCGTACGTGTACATTAAATTGTCTGACTAGTGCAATGGAGGCGTGTGACGGCTACCAAACCCTTCTGCCACAATGATGCACTGAGGAGACTTAAGGTAACATTCTTAAACAGAAATTATATAAATCTTATATAAATCCTTGAAAGGCAAAGATTTATATAAGGAAACAATTTTTTCTAAGAATAACACCGTAAGAATCATACGGTGGTATTCTTAGAAAAAATATTTCCTTATATAAATCCTTGAAAGGGGAAGATTTATATGAGGATTTTTTTTTTTAAGAATACCACCGTAAGAATCTTACGGCGGTATTCTTAAAAAAAGTCTTATATAAATCTTTCCCTTCCAAGGATTTATATAAGGAAAGATTTTTTTTTAAGAATACCACCGTTTGTTTTGGTCAACACCAGACGATTTCATTCAAATAAGGACAAGACCTTGTGATCTCAATTCGCGGACTATTGCGCCATGGACTCGTTCAACCAAAGCATATGGCAGGAAGACTAATATGGCAGGAAGACTAAGTTCTGAATCTTTAATTCACTTGTGCTCCTGTCTTACTGTACGGCTTTGAGACATGGACACTGAATGTTGACTTCAGGAGACGTCTCGATGTCTCTAATACCCAGTTGGAAGAACCTGTATCAAATGGGCGATTTCTCCGTTTGACTACCAACACCTGTTAACAACGATTAGACAACTTTATGGATGGGGATGACAGGTGGTGATGGATACGGAGCTGCCTAGTGTAGGCCTTATGGTCTCTTGCAGTCTCCTTCATTCTTATGTTCTTAACATAATCCGTGAATACCAAATGTGATTATATGATGTTGATCCTACTCACAGGATTGTCTCCTCAAGAGACAGCCGTAGAAACGAAAGGGACACCCACATGGCTTTGGAAAGACAGGATCCTACCGAGAATTGTCTGGAATGGGAAGGGTGACTGCATGGAAGCTTGTTCGGAAGAAACCACGAAGAATGACGTCGGCGCGTGAGTGTGGCGACGACCGAGCCCTCAGCGTGTGAACAAGGCGACGACCGGGACCTCATCCCTTGGGGGCGTTTGCACCCAATTGATTCATAAATCAACCCAACCCTTCCCGGGACGACCACACCAGAAAGACTTATTTTTCTTCCCGGCGTCTTTTGATCGACAACTGAGCGAAGCCGAACAACAAAGGTCCGAACACTTCTTGAGAGCGGGAGAGCCTCGATCATCGAGTTTGCTTTGATTAATGAACCTGTTGACGTCGGAAGAGGAGAGCGTCGATGACGAAAACATTAAGTTCTTAGCTACCAGGGGAGAGAGAGGCGGTTGCCATGGAAACGAATGAAATAGCCTGGCGGCAGTCAGATGAGGGAAAGTGACACCCGGTGATGAAGGAGTTAATGGAGATTGGGTGATGCCAAAAGTGTGGGGGGGGGGCGACATAAGGCTAAATAAAATAGAGGTTGAAGACAATCTCGGTTAACGGGGTGTTAACCACGTGTTGCTGTGACTAACGTCAGATGGTTTCCATTCCTCAAGTTTCCATTCCTCAAGGAGTTAAGAGATTTTCTTGATCAGTTTCCTTAATGGGTTTTAATTCACTTCAGCGCTAGACGTGTTCATGAGGCAGAAACCTTTACTACTTGAATGGTCAAATATCGTCTTGGTTAGCCCATCAAGGAGTATTATGATATTCAAGAATTTCATTCTGGCTTATGGCAGACGATTTTATTCAGCTTGGAGGCACCCTCCACCCTTCAAAACGCTAACCCCTTCCATACCTGATCGCATTTTTTTCCTAGTTGCTGCCAGACAGCTTTATTCAGTATCATTTCACTCCTGTCGCGGTGGGGTATAAGGCCTAACAGTTCTACCCGGCGTTTCCTCATCTGTGAGGTTGAAACCGAAGTCTACTTTTATTCCCTGTGTCACAGAGGTAAGGCTCCGGAGCCGAGTTAAGAAACTAACTAGGATCCTGGTTGGGTCGTGAGGGAGGCCAGATGACGTCTGAGCTCCGATGTTCCGACCCTTCTGCCGGCTGTAAGAAGTGATTTAAGGAGCGAGCTGGCTTAGTATTAATAGATTTTGGTTGGAATTTACCCATACATCCCGACATTCTCTTTTGAATACAACACAAAGTCGCAAACTTTGGGCTGCGTCACACTAGAAGAATTATTCCTTGAAATGTAGTGGATTCAAATGACTAGATACAATTTTTTCTTACAACAGTCTATTTTTTTTTTTTTTTTTTATAATAGTCTACTTTTT
>NC_134795.1:64046037-64048537 GCF_046742065.1 Oratosquilla oratoria
CCTCCTCTTCCTCCATCATCTGCTCCTCCTCCTCCTCCTCCTCATGCTCCACCACCACCACCAACATTCCTGTCACTATCACCAGCAGTTTTGGTTCTGTCACTATTCAGACGTCTGGATGGTTTCTGGGTCATCCCTGAGATTTTCTGTTGTGGTCGCAACTTATGAGATTCTGTTGACATGGGACCTTTTTTCCTCTGCGAACCACGTGGTTCCCCCATGCATGACATTATACATACATACTCTGCTGGGACCAAGGGCCCAGGTATAGATAGGCGTTACCTACACGTGACTGCCCTGTAAGGCGGACGTCAAAGAGAATCATCTCCCCCACCGTCCATCTTCCCTTCCCATTAACGGTCCTCCCTCTATCTGGAATTGCAGACCCAAGGGGCTGGCTATCAATCTAGGGACTGGGCCTAAACCCTTCCTCAGCTTCATTTTCTTCCACTTTTTTCACAAAAGACGAGCTAACAACCTCTTACGAAGTGGCGAAAGAAGCAGAATATGAACACAGCACAGACAAGTCCAGCGTTTCTTCCAGGACCTATGGGTTGACCCGAGGACTTGTTGACGATTGTGGGTCTGCGAGTTTCCAGTCGTTCATAAGGGAAGAGAGTTTTTATTCATTCCAGCTGCCAATGTGATCTTATTCATAAGAACATAAGAATGAAGGAGGCTGCAAGAGACCATAAGGCCTACACAAGGCAGCTCCATCCTACACAAGGCATCTCCATTCGGGAAACTTTAATTATAAGTTTATTCTGATTATCACCAACTGGCTCCATTAAGCCTTGAATGGTCATTTCATTACGTTCTTCATTTATTAACTCATCCTAAACGTCGCCAAACGGTTCTATTCATGGGAACGAAACTCCTGAAGTCTTAATGGACGCTGTCTTTATCTCCTATAACCATAACATATTTACTATTTACCTGTTGGTTTATTATTTAATTATAACTATGCATTTATTTATTTTATTTATTATTATTTATATTATAATTATTATTCATTTTGATATTTATTTACATTATATTTTCCCCCGCATCCGACCTAGTTATGGACCAAATGGTCTCCTGTCGGCATGCTCCGCCTTTGTAATCCTTTGTAACATACATACCAAAAGGTCTCTTCCCCAGCCCGCTAATGTCATTACTCTTTGTACATCTCATCACCTTTTAGCCATATTTTCTATCTCTTACACACACTCACAAACTGCTGCCTACTGCTTCAATCTATCCTCAGACTTGAACAAAGGCACAGTGTCATCTGCAAACAACAACCGGCTCGTCTTCCAGTTCCCTCCACTCTCACTCACCAACTCCAAACCCTTGCCTAGTACCCCATTCATATAAATGATAAAATATACAGTATATTACTATACAAAAAGACATCTCTGTTGAGAACCCCTTAAATTTGGAAACAATATTCGGAACGAAAACGCCTTTTGAAAATATACCAGAATGATGATGATGATGATGATAGTAATATATAATAACAATAATAATAATAATGATAATTATTATCATTACTATTATCATTTTATATATATCTATATATGTATATATATATATATATATATATATATATATACATATATGTGTGTGTGTGTGTGTGTGTGTGTGTGTGTGTGTGTGTGTGTGTGTGTGTGTGTGTGTGTATATATATTTTTTTTTTTTCCCTTTATCCGGTGAACTTATGGGATGTACTTCGGAGAGGATTGTCTCCCCACCGCAGGCCCTCTATCGGGTCCAGGATCTATCAGTTTCAACCATTGGAAGAAGAAACGATCACTCGCTGACCGTCAGCCCTTCTTAGTGTGGCAAAATGGTTGAAACTGATAGATCCTGGACCCGATAGAGGGCCTGCGGTGGGGAGACAATCCTCTCCGAAGTACATCCCATAAGTTCACCACGTCCATGAGCGCTTCAACTAGCGGGAAAAATACCAAGGAGATAGTGAGGATCCACTCAAATACAGCCCTATGTCTCTTATAAACTCAAGAAGATAGTGGGTACCCAGTGTCTTTCATAAACATACTAATCAATTAATCAAACCACTGACCTGGATTGCCCCTACTTGAACCCCCACGGCCCCGAGGAATCCGGCCGCGGTCACCAGTAATCTAAGGAAGAGATGCGTTTCCGAGAGGCCGATATCTGATCTCCGGTACATATAAAGAAAATATATATCGTCATGTGTCCCGAAAAGGACACAAGACCCTTCACGGATTAACCGAGATAGTCTGATCGAGAGGTTTTAAAGAGGAAGACAGACGAGAAAGGCTACACGAGATAAAGAACCAAACTTTACCAAATATCAGAAATAAATCGTACAAAAATCGCCTGAAGTATTTTGAGTCTTCTTAAAGAAGAGAGAGAAAGGGGGAGAGAGAGAGGGAGAGCGAGCGAGAGAGAGAGAGAGAGAGAGAGAGCTCAAATCCAAGCACCAGCTGAACCAATTTTTCAAGCCCTAAAACGGAAGTAATCATAAGATGAG
>NC_134795.1:64053537-64056037 GCF_046742065.1 Oratosquilla oratoria
GTGTATGTGTGTGTGTATTTACCTAGTTGTATCTTACGGGATGGCGTAACTACGCTCGTGGTGTTCAGTCCCTGTATCTCGCAGAATCTAAATTGTTCTTAAATTCGTGTATGGTTTTTGCACACACAATAATGATTAATAATAATAATAATAATAATAATAATAATAATGATAATAATAATAATAATAATAATTTTATTTGGCATTGAATCAATATACATGAAGTGCAGATAATGAAAAGAACACGTCATAGTTCGAAATAACAATTCCAAATGCCAAGGATAACACAAAAAAGCATGTAAGCTTATTTCCATTGTATCATTTCGTTCAGTTTGTTCCATACATCCCCCACTCTGTAGGGAAAGATATTCGTGTGTGTGCTAGATCCACATCTGCATCTAATCCAGTAGCACTTTCATATACTCTCTATGTTATTTTCGGACTTCTGGAAAGTGAAGATGTACACCATCTACAAAACGACCTTGACACAGTTTATGCTTGGGCTAATGATTCCAATATGCAGTTCAATGAAGAGAAGTTCGAGGTCTTCAGATACGGCACCAACTACGGCATTAAAGACAACACTGAACATAATGGAAGACTGCATTATACACAATCATGCACGCAAAGAACACGACATACACTTTATAAAGGATTTGTGGGAAAACCCAGTTTCGGCTGTGGCATTCCTTGGGGACACGGAACTGCTCGGACAGACAGTCTAGGGAACGACAACAACAACAACAACAACAACAACACCGAACAGCACACGGAAAGGGGAATGAAAATCACACCCAAAGCTCATGTAAAATGTCCGGGCGTTCATCTAGGTAACGATGCCACTTTCCAGCACCACATCATGCAGACCGTTAAAAGAGCACGGGAGATGGCCAGCTGGGTACTAAAGACTTTCTCCTCAAGAAAGGTACAAGTAATGCTTACCCTTTGGAAGGCGCTTATTCAACCGATCCTGGACTACTGTAGCCAACTCTGGTCACCACATAAACGAAGAGACATCCAGAACCTTGAGGCTGTCCAAAGGAATTACACCAGGAAGCACATCAGAGGGATGAAGGATCTCAACTCTTGGGATCGTCTGGAAGCACTGTGTCTCTACTCCCAACAAAGGAGGAGAGAAAGGTATAGGGCCATCTATACATGGATCCTACAGGGCCTTGTTCCCGACCCCACGCCCTCAACAATCAAGCAAGCTTAAGGCTACGGACGCACGAGAGGCTGTGTAGCCGCTCAACCGCTGCGGCTGTTTAGCCGTTTTTATAGAACACACTACTTTTAATGGAATTGCGCGCATTAGTTACTTAACCGCTAATGCGCGCAATTCCATTAAAAGTAGTGTGTTCTATAAAAACGGCTAAACAGCCGCAGCGGTTGAGCGGCTAAACAGCCTCTCGTGCGTTTCATCCTTAAGAACTTACTGGCATCCAGTCTAGGTCACGAGGGTCCAAAAATATTCAACGCCCTCCCAAAAGAAGTGATAGAGAGAAGCAAATGCTTCAAGCATGTACTGGACAGGTTTATACGGAAGGTGTCAGACGAGCCCATAGTGCCAGGCTACACCGCCATCAGTAGGTTGTCATCTAAGGCCGGCCATACACTATCATGTACACCTGACAGGTACGCCTGAACAGTCACGCCTGTCAGGTATACCTGATAGTGTATGGCGGGGAAAACTAGCCTCTCAGGCGACCTGACAACTGATGAAAATTCGATCAGTTGTCAGGTCGCCTGAGATGATAAGGAGAGAAAGTACAACTCATCTTCTCGAGAATCCATGGCGAACTGACAAAGACAGGTATGCATGAAGAGTGTGTGTGCTCCTCAGGTATCTGGTATACCTGACAGGCGTAACTTTTCAGGCGTACCTGTCAGGTGTACATGATTAATGATGATAGTGTATGGCCGGCATAACACAATAACAGACTAACTGGCCCTTGTGAGGAGGAACAGTAGGACTGGCAGAAGCGGTAGATCACTATGGCTGTGAGGGACCTCGGAACTTTTCCAAGTAAACCAAGTATCAATATTACTGGCAAGCATTATGTACTTAATAAATAAATTAAAGTCACGCATCACATTGCTATTTTCTATAAGAAAAATAAATGTCCAAAGAGAGTTTAAGTTTTGTAGGGGTGACTTTAAAGTATTTAATCTACATCCAGTTCAAATAAAGTTTTAATTTTTTTTCTTCTTTTTCTTTTCTTTTACAAACCACGCTGATTACAATGTTGGGTTGCTACCAATGATTGAAACTAACCATACAGAAATGAGAATGGATAATTTCTTGTTAGTGACCAGGATGGTTTAACTGAACATTTTTCTCTCGTAAAAGATCTTCCACGGATATGCATGAAATCGCCTGATACTCTCTATGAGGGAATAAAAGACAATATCTTCACATGTGAAGGTCTGCCTCTGAGGGGAATAAAATCGCCTGGCGGAAGCCAGAAGCACATAAACTGAAGATGTCAACCGTTTCAAA
>NC_134795.1:64063537-64078537 GCF_046742065.1 Oratosquilla oratoria
ACTAAAAGCCGATCCTTGGAGCGAGAGGTCCAGTTCTTTCTGTGTGAGGCACTGCCTTGAGATGCATGAAGCCGTTTGGTACCAATCGAAACAAAAGGCTTTCAAGATACTTTGCGTAAAATCCCTCCAATTGTGTACTAACCCTTTGACTTCCTCGGTCGTGTAGTTAGTCGCCAGGTGATTTTATTCACCTGAGGCAGGTCAAATACTGTCAGGCGATTTTATTGCAAGAGAGTTCGAGTGCGTCCTTTGTACATCAATTCGAGTGTGTCCTTTGTGGCGTGAACTGTTTAACTCCCTTGTCCTTAGTTGCATAAAATCACCTGGCAGCAGCCAGAAAAAAATATATAAAGATGTGTGTGTGTGTGTGTGTGTGTGTGTGTATGAGAAGGAGCCCCTGATCTGCAGGATGAGATGACGTGACGCTTAAACGGCGGAGGGCTCACTTACTTGAATTAAACCACCTGTCGGCAGACAATATGTACAAGAACGTTTCCTTCCGTCTACGAGTCAAGGAATATCCTATTTCTTTGTCTTGTGACGCAACTAATTGCATTGACGTCAGCATGTCCCTGGTCTCTGTCCTCACCCATTCTAAATCTTGTGACGTCACCGGAAGACCCAGGGAGCCACAGGATTCGGAGTCTCTCCTACATATTCACTTTGCCTGCCAGACCCACTTCAGTTGTTCACAAACCTTCGACTGCTACCAACGTCCCCTCTGCTTAAGCTGAGGTTGAAACCGATCAAGTGTTGGGTGCTGTTGTTTTTAGAGATAAAAAAAAGTGGAAGACTAGCTTTATCGAAACGAACCGACGCCAGCGAGTGAATTTTGGATAACATAAGAACCCCACCATGGCTTTCTCTTTGGCGAGTGTCGTCTTGTGTGTGGTAGTTTTTGTGGCACCGTGGACGCGGGCCCAGTCGGGAGACATGTGTACCACAAAGTCCTCCAACTTCAGCGGAATGATCGACGTCGTCTGCAAATGCAAGCAGAGTCTGAAGCAGGTAAGCATCTGTTGTCTGAGACTTTAAGTTACCAAAAGACAGAAACGCTGGTGAAGTGAAATGCATAACAACAACTTAAAATTGTCACCTCTCCCCCTCGACTTGGATCTAAAACTGGCATTGCTGTCACTAGATTAGAATCTGAAACTGTCACTCCTATCCCTTGATTTCAGCTTAAATTGGCGCTGATTTCGTTTGATTTAAACCTAATATTGTTACATTTCTCATTTGAATTAACCCTAAAATTGTCACTACTGTCGCTCATTTATCCCTAAAATTATCATCGTCCTCCCTTGACTTGAACCTAAAGTTGTCATTTTTTTTCACTCACGTTTTCAATGCTCACCATTCACTTGATTACATATTTTACACTTTTCGTTCTATCAACTGACTTGTGCCTATACTTTCCACCACTGTAACTTGATATAACACAGCTGTATAAAGTCCAGGTTATACGTTTTTCTTTTCTCCTTTTGCAGTGGTCATCGCCCATCTACGAACTCACGATCGACCAAGAGGGTTGCGAGAACTCCGGGGTGGAGATCTCTTGGTCCAAACTAGAGACAGTGGTCAAGCCTCAAGTGGTCACTATCACAGGTTCCGAAGTCTACTTCTACGAGGACCCTTCCGAGGACGAGTGGCCACCCAGTATCCGTGAGCTGAAGATCATTGGCTCCGAACTCAAAGCCCTGCCCAAGAACGCCCTTCGGGGCTTGGGTCTCCTGGAGGAGTTCACGATATTTAACAGTGAAGTGCTTAAGATAGAGAAACACGCTGTGGCGGACCTAGCGAACTTGCGGATTGTTGAGATCGCGAACTCAACGATTGGGGAAGTGAAACCGAACGCCTTCAACAATCTACCAGCCGTGGTCGACCTGGCGTTCCTCTTCTCGGAGATCGGCAGCATCGAACCAAATGCCATTACCAACGTGGGTCCGAGTCACACCTCAGCGATGATGGACTGCACTAGTTTCGGGGATGACTATGACGCCAGTGGCAGAAGCATGGATTTCGGCATGGGCATTCTCGACGAGATCATGGGCCGCCAACTGAACACAGCCCCCGACCTGGCCCTGCCAAAATACGGATCCCGCTTGCTACTGTACAAGAACAACATCGGCCATCTCAAGACGTCAGCTGTCCGAGACTCCGGCTTCGGGTTCCTCATCCTTGGAGGGAACAACATCTCTGACTTTTACAGCGAGGCCCTGGACACGGAGATCCACAACGAGTGCGAAATCAGCGCGGTTCTCATCATCGAGAACCGCATTGACAGGGTTCACTCCTTTGCCATTGCCAAGATCAGGGGCCGGGAGGGATCTTCGGAAGCCACCTTCATCGCAATGTCCAACAACACCTTCCTGGAGGTGGAGACCCGGGGCTTCCACCTCGCCAGTAGTTTGGTCATCTTCAACGTCGCGGAGAACCGCTTCTCCTGCACCTGCGAGGACTTCGACTGGGTGCTGAAGGACATGGAGTCTCCTGAGCAGAGGAACCTGGAGAAGGACTTGATCACCAAGGGGAAGTGTGAGGACGGCCTCAGCGTAATCTCCTTCACGACCACCTGTACCGACGGCGGGAACCCGACGACGACTCCAGAAGCTCCCTTGAGCACCCGAAGACCCTTCACCCCGAGACCTCCCTTCACCACCCCTTCCGTTCCAGACGGATCCAGTATGACGAGTTCGAATCCTTTCGTCCATGTGACGGTGTTCCTCGTGCTCGTTGTCACCAAATGGCTCATGTAAAACGCCGGCTAAATAAAATCGTCTGATGGCAGGAAGAGAAATATAAAAATTTTCCGAATTATGTGCCCGTATGGCCGATGCATCTGTTCTTCATGCACTAAAAAAAAAAATATATATATATATATATATATATATAATAATAATAGTGATACTAGGAGGAACTTGTGCAATGTGATGTATTTATAGTTCCTGTGGTAGCTACAATTCAAGATTGAATTTACTTAAAGTTCTTATATCAAAGAAAGATTATGGTTGCTTGTTATGGTACTGTAGATTGTGTGTGTGTGTGTGTGTGTGTGTGTGTGTGTGTGTGTGTGTGCGTGTGTGTGTATGTGTATGTATATGTGCGTGTCCCTGTGTAATTTATCCAGTATTATTTTCCAAACTGCATTTCCACAGAATTGTGATCAACTTGTGATATATCGTCCTTCCATTTTCCTTAATGTTAGGCATAATTTATACATAATCTCTATTTTGATATTCATCAAAACTAAGACAACTGTAACTTTTGATATATATAAACATACAAATCTAACACATATGTTTTTATTATACCTTCTCGAGAATAATTTCAAAACGTACGAATGACATCAGACCCAAAAGCGGACAACCCTCAAATGACAAAGCGGCTTCCGGCTGGTAGACTCAAGCACGCGTGGAGAACCCCGACAGCAAAGCTTAGACCATGCTACGAAGAATAAAAAGTCCCCTGAAAGTGCCTAGCATTAATTACACTAATCAACATTTACATTCACCCAGCAATGAAATCCTTCTTTACAATAAACACCCAACCACCCTTACAAATGTCCTAAGAGCTTTGTTTCTCGTTCTGTAAAGGTTACGCGACAAGTAAGCTAATAAACAAACACTAGAACATCACAACCACCAGACCTTCATTGTTTTTATGGCAGGGCCTTGAGTGCCCCTACACCACAGTGCTACGTCCCACTGACGTCAATATGGTCGGAAGAAGACCCTTCAAGTCGCCCTGACGTCAATTCCTTTCTGTGGGTCGCACTCGTGACGTCACATCGCTGGACCCGTGAGCCCTATGAGGGTTGGTTACCTAAGTACAGAAAGTCCTCTCTATTAAGAATATCTACAATTGGAAATTTTTCAAAAACCGAAACGAAAAGTTCAGAAAGGGGGACAAAATTTCAGTTAAGAAATTTTGTAAAATTCCGAATACCAGAAGCACTTTCTGATACCCGTTTCGAATATTTGGAGTTTGGAGTTTTGGAGATTCCCGGTAGAGTGAAGGGTCTGTATTGTCTCTCCGGTGGCACTTACGCTAATCCTTTCACTCATGCCGTCGGGTGATTGTATTGTGCCACGGAGAGGCGACATAATACAGGTGATGAAAATCCCATTAGACCAGTTGCATACATTCTTCATCAAATTTGTTTGTTTATTTGTTTTTCTATTTTCACTTATTGATTTCATATATTACTTGTTAATTTGATTTCATCACATCACATCTTGTTTTATTCTATTTGTATATTTTCCCTTTATAAAGTTTCTAGTACAATAGCCTTAACTGCAAAACTATGCACTGACATTTAAAAAAAGTAATTGTACATCGACTTAATGCTAAAAAGTCTGAAATAGAATCAAAACAAATTCTTTAGTGCTTACTGGCTTTCTTCAAGTCATGCCTCCGCCCACTTAAATTAGCGTACTGCCCACACAGATCTTCTGTTTTAGCCACTTATACAGTGACGCATTGAGGTCGCCTCTCCAAGACCGAAAACCGTGTAGAATGAGGCTACAGGATACATTTTATGGTCGAATAAAAATAGCCACTGTTTTCTCAAAACCTTAGTACACACGCAAAGTCTGTCCACGATCCAGGGAGGCGGAGCTTCTATATGACGTCATGTCGCCTTGTCAGTCTTCCAACGGCCTTTTCGACACGGGTGTCTGCGCATTTCCTATAGACTTTGGTCTTTACATTTTCTGCATCTTCCTGACGTCGTTCAAGAACGATGCGACGGAACCAACCTTTTGGTTAGTACAGTGGTAGCGCACTTGCCTCGTAATGACGGGGTCGGCAGATCGAGCCTCGCCTTCGTCCGTGATCTTAAAGCCCCAGTCACACCAAGCTTACGGACCGGTTTCCGACCACCTTCGACCGAAAATCAAGCGATCGGTCGGCGACGCAAAACCTATGCAAGGAAATGAAATGGAAAAAAGTTAATGTGGTTGATAGGATGAAAATCTATGTACTGGGGACTATTCAGTGTGTGTTGTAGTCTATCGATCTATTTATTTATCTATCTTACTACCGACTACCAGCGACTTCCAAAGACTATCTGCAACTGGACGGCTACCACTTGGTCGCCGGTGGTCGGAAACAGGTCGTAAGCTTGGTGTGACTGGGCCCTAAGCTGTTTACTGGGAAGGTTACTGCCTTGGCTGGGCACCACGGTGGTTGAGGCTTGCCTCAGTTGAGGGTCGGGGGTCCTTGCCGTGGCTTCAGTTCGAACCCTTACCGCGGCGCAGAGGTTAGGAAAGGCTTCATCCACTGTGAATAATGGCCCAACTGCAATAGTAGCCTACCGTGGAGTCACCGTCTATCCTGGGTTCGAACAGTTATGGACCACCGACAAGGTTGAGGTCCGAGCGGGTATCAGCAAAGTCTAAGAACATTTGAAAAGTATAGCGTCGTTGTAACCTGTCTCAAACTGAATCAAATCGCCTATAATTTAGTGTTTTGCGGGCTCCTTTGTTATACAAATTAAAAATAACCACACCATGGCAATAGATGTGTGGTCCCATCCGAAAACATCGTTTGCACTTTTATCTCTCCCGATGCTAAACACGACAAAATAAATTACCAGCAATCCATCTTTATCACCAAATATTCAAACATCCTTAGTTTGAATATCTTAGTGATTGTTCGTATTTTTTCTCAGTGTTTAGCACGGGACGGATGAGGATGGGGGCAAACCGTATTTACACACGGCAATGCTAGAAACAGCATTTCTGTCACAATATGACTATGGTGTACATATACCCCACAAGCATTCTAGCATCGATGCAAACTATGCATTTTGGAGTTGGAGTGCATAGGACCTGGCGCCTGAATACAATTCTCCAGCGGCAACTGGTATAAAAACAAAACAAAAAAATAAAAAAAAATTGTAAAAAGTTAATGTGTTCATGCAGAACTGACACACAACGCTTTAGCAAAAAATATAGAAATAAAATTTATTATTCTCCACTCTACGTCATCATTCATTCATTCTAGCTGGCGCCAGGCGATTTTATTTCATTACAAGAATCGCCCCCTCCACAATGAAAGCGTTAGAGAATTATCTAGAATTTGTTTAGTTTAACCTTTTTGTTGTTTTCTTTATTCGAATCGGGTCGTTTATTCTAGCGGTCGCCGGGCGATTCCATTCATTAAAGAGGGGAGGGAACTTCAGCACCAAGTCAATGACTTAGTTTCTTTCGTACTATTTGGTGATTGTTGTTAGTTAGCACATAAATTAACTTAACCAGTCTTAACCCAACTTAACCTAATATAAAGCAATCCTAACCTGACCCTACCTAGTCTAAGCTTGGACAATCTAAGACGCCCAGTGTTATTCTAAACTAACCTTATCTAGCCAAAACTAACCAAATGATCCTTAAATTGTACCACAAGCATATGAACAAATGAGAGTGTGGGTGGAGGAAGAACAAGCGAAGATGGACTGGAACTCCTTTATTGTTTATACGTTTCGACCGACTCGGTCTTCTTCAGTGAGCTGTCTACAAACAGCTTGAACCTAATTATACACTCGAAGACGGGGACATGGACAGGTCATCCCGCTGGCTGTCTGGGGATTCCCTTTCCCGTACCATGTATATGTTTCCCAATTGTATTTATCATCAATTTACTTGCTGCCTTCGATAAATTGATAATAGATACAATTCGGAAACATATACATGGTACGGGAATGGGAACCCCCCGACAGCCAGCGGGATGACCTGTCCGTGTCCCCGTCTTCGAGTGTATAATTGTAAGGTTCGAGCTGTTTGTAGACAGCTTACTGAAGAAGACCGAGTCGGTCGAAACGTGTAAGCAATAAAGGAGATTCAGCCCATCTTCGCTTGTTCTTCCTCCACCCACACTCTCATATGAACCATGTATTTCGTCATGTTATCAGCTGACGAGGATAAATGGTGCAATCATGTCGACAGAATACAAAGTTCATTTTTCGATCAACAGGAAAGAACGTGACGACTAACGCGTGAACGACGATATCACACACACACACACACACACACACACACACACACACACACATGCGCATATGCACTCGCACGCACGCGCGCACACACACACACATGACATGGACGAAGGTATTGAAAGTTACATGAACTGCTTTGCGGATGACGCAAAATTATTAAAGAGAATAAACTCCGAAATAGACTGTGACTCATTACAGAGTGATCTGAACAAAGTCTTAGAGTGGAGCAAGAGATGGGAGGTAGAATTCAACATCAAGAAGTGCACTATAATTGAATTTGGAAAAAAGCAAGAAAAGAATATCAGGACACCATAAAATTGACGGAAAAGAAGTAAAGAAAGTAAATTCTGAAAGGGACCTTGGAGTGATCATCACCAAAGACATGTCGCCAGATAAACACATAAATCAGTCGAAGAAACATACAATTTGTTGAGATCAATAAAGGTGGCCTTTAAATACTTGGATAAGGAAATGATTATGAAAATATTACAAACACTGATATGGCCAAAACTGGAATATGCAGCGCTGATATGGTCAGCCAGTACAAAAAAATATAAGAAAATTAGAAAGAACACAAAGAGCAACGGCAAAGATGGTCACAACACTTTCAAACATGATGTATGAACAAAGACTGGCCGAACTGGAATTACCAACCCTGGAACAAAGAAGAGAACGAGGGGACCTACTAACCATCTACAGAATTATGAAAGGAAAGGAACGCCTTGATAGAGAGGACTTATTAAAGTGGGACAGAGGAAAAACAAGAGGACATGCAATGAAACTCAAAAAGGATAACTACAGAAGAGACCTGAAAAAGAACAGCTTCCCAGAGTAATATATATAAGGAACAAATTGGATGAAGAAATAGTGTGTGCAAACACAATACAAGAATTCAAAAACAAACTTGATCTTGCGAGATACAAAAACGGGTCCCACGAGCATAGCTCCCCTTCCCGTATAATACAACTAGGTAAATACACATACACATGCACCCACGCACACGCGCACACAGACATGCGTACATGCACGCACGCACGCACACACACACACACACACACACACACACACACATGAGCACCTACACACGCACGCGCGCACACACAATATAGAGAACAGTAACAAACTGATTCTCAGTCTTGTTGATGGATCGTTCAAGGAGACAAAAATCACTCGCCCTGCCATTGTCAAATGATCTTGAAGTCCTGCCTGCCTCTTAGTCTTCAATTTCCATAACCTTTGAAGCTGATATACGGTTCCAGCTTGGGTTAGTTTTCCAGATTCTTCCAGGAGTTTACGAGAAATGTAATTCTTCACAGCTTTCACATATGTGGTCCTTTTCCCTTCCGACCTCCTTATGCCCTTCCGACCCAAGAGATCCTGTCGGGTAATTTTTCCTACTCCTTTCCTGTGAACCTCAACACCACAAGGTGTGTGTGTGTGTGATTCACCGTGGTCTTGGATCACGTGTTGAACTCGTGATCGACAGCTACACTATTACCCTCCCGGATGAGAGCTCAGAGTTCATGTGTGTGTGCGTGTGTGTGTGTGTGTGATTCACCATGGTCTTGGATCACGTGTTGGACCCGTGACCGACAGCTAGAGTATTACCCTCCCGGATGAGAGCTCAGAGCTCATATATGTGTGTGCGATTCACCATGGTCTTGCATCACGTGTTGGACTCGTGATCGACAGCTACAGTATTACCCTCCCGGATGAGAGCTCAGAGCTCATATATGTGTGTGTGATTCACCAAGGCCTTGGATCACGTGTTGAACTCGTGATCGAGAGCTATTTCCCTCCCGGATGAGAGCTTAGAGCTCATGTGTGTGATAAGGCCTTGGATCACGTGTTGGACTCGTGATAGACAGCTATTTTCCTTACGGAAGAGAGCTCAGAGCTCATATATGACCGACCTATGGGTAATGCTGTGACCCTACACGCACACACACACACACACAACTCCCAACCCACGAGATTTGGAGTAACAACCCGTACCGCAGCGATATTGATGTTATTTCAGCCCTGGGCGGGATTCGAACCCGGTGCGCCGTAGTGGTAGCCTGGAACTCTACCACTGCGCCACGAGTCGTGTGTGTGCGCGCGCGCGCCCCCCGCGTATAATAAGGTACACCATCTTTCAGAAAGCTTCCGAAGTGGAAGTCTTTGTGAAAGCGTTCTTCTGGAAAGTTCGTCCACTCGACATCTCCAACTTCCGAGGAAGTGACACTGAACTGTCTAGATATGGACCAAAAGGTCTCATGTCTGCATGTTCCTCCTTTGTAATCCTTTGTAGTGGCACTCCTGGCTGTTTGCCCGCGTCACGACGCCGGAAAAGGATTACAAAGGCGGAGCATGCCGACAGGAGACCTTTTGGTCCATATCTAGGTCGGATGCGACTTTCCTGATAAGTATGTACATTACCTTCCAAAAGTCCTGCCTCGATTTTGAATTCACGTATGCTAATTAACTTTCTGATCCTGTTGAATCAGCTTTGTCTTTTTTTTTTAATCTAGACCAGTGGTTCCCAAACTTTTTTTTTTCCAGTTTTACAACTTTAAGTGCTAAGTTAACATTAATCCTAATGCCAAGTACCGCAATGTTTTCTTGATTTTCATTTTTTTTTTTTTTTTTTTACCCCTCCATTACCCCCCGGAAGTTTGTTAGATTACCTCCCCAAGTGGTAGTTTACCCCCCAGTTTGGGAACCACTGATCTAGACTGTTACACAGGGTCTGAAGAAAGTGAGACTGACTTTATGGCAACATCGGCTGATTGGGGTGCTGCCATCAAATGGGTCCAGCTTTTATCAGACCTGCTGAACCAAGGATACAGTGTATATAGAGATTATGTTGAATAAAATCGCCTGACGGTACCCAGAATAAGATGTATACGCTGTCACCAACAGTGAAATATTTAAAGCAATGCATGTTATAGTACACCACAGTTGAAATCAGGAGCAGAATCACTCCTTATGACCTTAGATGACCCAACCAACTACCTACTTTCCCATCTACCTACCTACCTACCTACCGATCCATATAGCTAACTACCTAACTAGATCTACTGCTTCAAACCCAGGATAATTGGCTGATCCTGCAAGTAGTCATACGCTTGTCTCAAAGATTAAGCCATGCATGTCTAAGCACAGACTTATCTAAGGCGAATCTGTGAATAGCTCGTCATATGAATTACGGTTAGTTGGATCTCATCACCCAACTGGATAATTGTGATATTTTTAGAACTGTTACAGGCATACATGCTACGATCTCGAGGGAATATATATATATATATATATATATATATATATACACACATATATACTGTATATATATATATATATATATATATTATATATATACATATTTGTGTGTGTGTGTGTCTATGTGTGAATCTGTCTTTCCTTCCATCTACCACGCCCACCGTTTATTATTTTCTTAACCTTTCAGCGTGAGGTCTGCTTCCAGACGAATAAAATCGCCTAGCGGGAAATGAGATAACATTATTCATAACAGAATTGTCCCCCTTCGCTAGTTTATGGATCTAAGAGATGAAAAAAATAGCCTGACTGCAGCAAATATAAAAGTTAGAAAATGACATCCGTTGGGGTGACATACAGAGGAAACTATAACAATATGTCGTTCGATATCTAAGGAGTTAAATAGAGATGATGTGTGGTTCTTGGGTGTAGAACTGTCACGAAAGCTCATGTAACATTAACTGCATGAAACATGCATCCACACGCATACGAAAGAGTTCGTTAAAAAAAAAGCGACATAACGTCATAGGCGGCGCGCGTCACCCCTCTTCCTGAGTCACGATATTTTGGGAACAGTTTTATCATACCAAGGCACTATTAAAAAGTTTTACCATTATTTACTTATTAACAACAGTCGAAATATGTATTATCTTTGTTTTCGCTGTTTCAGTGTCGTGATAATTTGGATTCATGATAGGATGGAGTACTTTCTTATTTGGACTTTGAACTGGAAAGTATCTCTTAGTGGGGGAAATCCTCATCGTCTTCCTTTAACTTCCAGCCAAGGACGGTATAAAGTTTATATTAACTATAGCGATCTCTGCCAGAATAAATTACAGGCAGCAACATTCCCAAATGTTTAAAGCATGGGACAACACAATAAGACAATAAAGAATAATTTAAACGTTCTACTTAGCCCATTTCCAGGAGACTTTATTCATCTGAAGGACACCAGCTACCTGTCGGATTAGATCTGAATTCGCCAACATTGTTTTCCCGCCACTCCCCTCTTCGTCCCGCCCCTTTCCTCCGGGTGTCGACATGACGTCACAGGATGGGATCCACAGGAAGACGACGTAACCTAACGTTCTCCTTGGCGCTTTCGTTTGAAATTGTTATTTTCATCCCACGAGGAGCTTAATTACTCGGTAAATGAGCTAACGGACGGAAACATGAATTCTAGTTCATATTCTTTACGTGGGACAAATGACGGCTACTTGCAATTTCTACAAAAAAGTCATTTTAAGTATTCATCTTCCTGACCATCAACCCCACGCCTTCTTCAAATCCTCTCAACACACTCGTATTTATCTGGAGGTGCAGTCCCAAGGGGTTGGCACTTGGTCCCCTCCGGACTGGGTCCAAGATCTCCCTCTTATCAACTTCAATTACATTTCCTCATCCTTTTTTACATAGAGACCTGACAAACTATGGCTATATATCTTCTACTACTATGAACCGGCGACAGATCAACTACCCTACACAGATACGATACAATACAGAAAAACGAAGCAAGATATCCTTCTCACGTCTGGTGTTGGGGTGGGCACCCGGTTGATCAATGGACGGTCGTCACCAGTATAAAAAAAAAAAAAAAAAAAAAAAATCTTAATGAGGAAGACTCCATAGGCTGAATAAAATCACCTGCAGGCAGCTCGAATGAACACAAAAACCTCAGCCAAATGAATAGGGCCACCTTCCCCTAGACTAGGGCCTGGAGTCTAGAGTCTTAAGTACTGCATTCTACTGGTTTTAACCTGGTTAACATTAAGTGATTCTATTTCAGTATGGCAGCCACGATCTCTCAGAGTATCGATTCGTTATGACACATTTCAGGATCTCATCCTAATTGCCAGATGATTTTATTCAGCTGGGTAAAACTATAATCCAAAAGATTTTAAGAAAAATCTTATCACTCAGATATTCTGTTTATCTCCTTTTTTGGCCGTTAAATCAATTTAGCGCACATTCCAGATGTTTTTATTCAGCTGAAGAAAACTCTGGCCCAAGTGTTTCACTAAAAACGTTATTCATCAACTCATGAATTTAATTATTCAATATAGTCAAATTTGTCCTTATTTTTTGTGGCGGAAAACATTATTGGTACCGATTCCCACGTACGACGAGAGGAAAGAAGTGTACAAATTACTTCCATGAATTAACAGCGACATGACGTCACTGGAAACACCTTCATCCCGGGGGATTATTGTATTATACAGGAAATATACGGTCATGTACGTAAATATTTTAATCTAAACGACTTCCTTTTCAGGACGTACCTGGAAGGTAACCGTAACAGTAATGGAAAATACATTAAACATCACATTTCTAGTCATATAGAAATAATATTACCCCCTTGCAGAAAATGTAATGATATAATACTAGGGGCCTCGTTTTGGCGGAGGACAAGGAGCATTGCCCCCAACTGTGCAACAAATTCAAGTTTTATCTAAATGTTCAGTATTATTTTTCATATATTTCGAAATTTCATTTGGCAACGACAGACGATTTTACTAAGATGTGGGCACAGTTCCAATCTGGGCAATGAATATCTATGCACCAAAGGTCTTTCCCCCTTACCAGGGGGGTAGCCAAACTCAAAAGACATATACCCACTCCCACACCATATTTGGAATTTTTCGAGAATAGAGGTACTGTCTGATTTGGGGTCCCTATTCTCCAAAAGGGCAAAACTAGGACCCCTACTGTTCGTAAGGTCTTATTTACAGATTTACGATAAGAAAATTTAGGATAGGTTAGGTTAGTTCTTACATGGGAACCGTTATTATTCAAAAGGTCAAAACTGGAACCGTTATTATTCAAAATGGGCAATTGGGCCACCGTTTTTCGAAAACTCCGATTGTTTAATGAACATTTCCCCCCCTTACATACATACATATACCAAAAAACAAAGGCATAGAAAACACTCCCTCCCATTCTATCCCCTACTTACATTATTATTCAAAACGGGCAATTGGGCCACCGTTTTTCGAAAGCTCCGATTCATGGGCATTTTTCCCCTTACATACATACATATACCAAAAAACAAAGGCATAGAAACCTTTCCTTCCCATTCTATTCCCTACATACTCCACTCCCCTCTACCCTCCGTCTTAGGCTACGGTTACTATGGATGCGAATTCTGACGAAAATGTGTTCTGACGAATACGTCAGAAATCCTCGTCAGAACAAGGTGGTTACACTGGACGCGTTTTCTGATATTCTGATAGTCATTACGTTTCTGCCGCCCAGCAAAGATGGACGAACTTGATCAATATTTTTTTTTTCTTGAAAGTCCGCTAATAAAGTTAGTGTTGTTAAATTGTGGAA
The DNA here is from genome assembly GCF_046742065.1 of Oratosquilla oratoria. Classification (NCBI taxonomy): domain Eukaryota; kingdom Metazoa; phylum Arthropoda; class Malacostraca; order Stomatopoda; family Squillidae; genus Oratosquilla; species Oratosquilla oratoria. The sequence goes on from NC_134795.1 coordinate 64,077,117, forward strand.
AAACTGAACATGTCAACCAGTTATTTTCTAATAGAGACGACAAAGGAGAGTTCCAAATGTTATTTCAAGAATTGTGGGACCAACCGGATTTTTTTTCGACTATTTCAGGATGAGACCAGCAACATTTCAATACATACTGAAGGGGATAGAAGAAAGCATCAAAAAGTTCTCAAATTCTCCTGAATGTATTTCGGCAAAACAGACTGGCTGTAACTTTAAGGTAAGAAAAAACGTATACTGAATTCAATTATTCACTTCCATGAAATTTGATATACATATTCAAAAATAAAATTATTTACTTCTATGAGATTTGATATACATATTCAAAAATGAAAATGCAAACTGGTGAAATACAATTGAACAAAATTAAACGAATGGCACTTGCAAAAAATAATTCAATTATTTACTTCCATGAGATTTGATATACATATTCAAAAATGAAAATGCAAACTGGTGAAATATCCCACAAACACCTGTTCTCGTACACATACATACATACATATACCAAGGCTTTTTCCCCCTTCCAAGGGAGGTAGCCAAAAAGGGAAAGGCATAAAAACACTCCCACCCATTTCATCCCTAAATACACTCCACACCCCTCCCACCCTCCCTCTCATCTGAGCACCTCCTGGATGACGGGTCATCCCTGCACCCTGCCCACCGCCTCGTACACAAGGCTGATTAATTTATCGTTATCCATGGTGGAATAATAAAAATCAATCGAAATTCAACGCACAAAAATATCAAAGATAGACGCAGGTCGCATGAAAAAATCAAACTTGTTTGAACGCTCAATTGGTTCTGACGACTTTTTACGTGTTCTGACGTGTTCGTTGCTGCCACTGTAAAGACTCTCATTGGAATGCATGGTGTTTGTTTTTTCTTCGAATTCGTCCGAACAGATATTCGTCAGAATTCGCATCCATAGTAACCGTAGCCTTAGACTTAGCCGAGTCGCATGACGAAATTCAGAATAAGTAAAAGTCGTCGATAACAGTGAAAGCGTTTAAATTCAAACGACCAAACGTTCAAATTCTAAACTGTGCTTTCAAGTTGCAAATCTTCTGAAATCCAATTATTACGAAGATCCACTACTTCATCTTGGAGGGAATTTTGTTTGGTGTAAGTCAACACACGAAATAACAAAGATTATTATCAAAACGACTATGAAAATATACATACATATACCAAGGCTTTTTCCCCCTTACAAGGGGGGCAGCCAAAAAGAAAAAGGCACAAAATCACTCCCACCCATTCCGTCCCTGAATACACTCCACACCCCTCCACCCTCCCTCTCATGAAAATAAAACCAACTATACAAGTAACCTGCAAAAAATCGTTAACATTCATGCGAATTGAAGCGAGAAAATTTACATATTTTTGCATTTTAATCAATATTTTTCTAAGTCTTTGAAAGCTAA
>NC_134795.1:64088537-64126037 GCF_046742065.1 Oratosquilla oratoria
ATGCAATTCTCAGAAGATATAACCTTTACCAGTAAGAAAATAGGAAATAAGAAATTTTGGAAGTATGTCAAGGCTAAACTAAAGACTACAACTAACATTCCTGATCTTGAAGATGAAACTGTAGGGAGTAGAAACCTGTACACAACTGATATAAAGCACAAACAATATCCAAAATTTTGCTTCTAGTCTTTACTAGGGAAAGTGACAGTGATGATCTGACCTTTGAACAAAGAGTTCCAGAATTTATCCACCTAAACCAAGTTGAGGTATCACAGGAAGTAGTGCTGCAACACCTGACAAACCTGAAAACTGACAAGTCACCAGGACCTGACTCACTTCATCCAAGAGTGTTTTGGGAGGTGAGACATAAGATAAGTAAGGCTCTAACTATTATCTATAACAATCTCCTGACTGGCAAAATACCAATGGACTGGAAGACAGCTAATATTAGTGCAGTTTATAAAAAGGGAAATAAAAGAAGAGCCGAAAACTACAGACAAACAAGTCTCACATGCATTACTTGTAAAGTATTAGAAAAGATAATCAGATCAAATATACTTAATTATATGAAAGAGAATAATCTGCTAAGCAATAAACAATATGGATTTATTGGAGGACGTTCCACAACTCTACAATTACTTAAGGTGCTTGATATCTGAACATGAACTCTAGAAAGTGGTAACATTGTGGATGTGATGTATCTGGACTTTATGAAAGCATATGACACAGTCCCCCACAACAGACTATTGACCAAACTAAAAATGTATGGAATAACTGGACAAATATACAGATGGCTTGAGACATTCTTACTTGGAAGAAAGCAGAGTTATTGTTCATGGAGAAGAATCAGAATGGCAAGAAGTGTTAAGAGGGATACCACAAGGAAGTGTTTTAGGACCAGTGTTTTTCATCATCTATATCAATGACTTGCTAGATGCCATAAAATCTTATTTTTATCTATTTCCTGATGATGCTAAAATGTTCAGAACTATATCAGGTCCAGATGACAATAACATACTCCAAGAAGACACAATACACCTCTACAAATGGTTTGATAGGTGGCTGCTAAAACTATCTAAGTAAATGTAAAATAATACATTTAAGTGGGCAACAGGCTGATAACAAATATGATCACAGATATAGCACATATAACAGCTCAGGTGGTATAATTCTATCAGAATTAAAATATACACAAGCAGAACAAGATCTAGGAGTACTAGTGGACAATAAATTGAAGTTTGAAGGCCATATACAATGCAAAATCAGCAAAGCCAATCAAATTATGGGTGTCATCTGTAGGACTTTAAACACATGGATTTAAAAATGTTTTGTTCATTGTTTATAGCTATCTTGGAATATGCACAAGAAGTTTGGAGCCCTTGGAGGAAAAAAGATATTAGAGCTATAGAAAATGTCTAAAGAAGAGCCATAAAGATGATTCCTGATCTAAAGAACCTAACATATGAGGAAAAACTGAAAACATTAGATTTACCATCATTAGTTAATAGAAGAGCTAGGGGAGATATGATAGAGACATATATAATGATGCATGGCAAATATGAAGAAGCAATACCACTTTTTATAACTAGGGAAAATGTAACCAGGGGACATGGTTACAACCTGTACAGGAGGAGAGCCAAATTTTTTTTATGAAAGAACTATTTTACATATAGGATTGTGGAACAGCCTGCCTACCAATGTTGTACATGCTACTAAGGCTTCCTTTGAACGTTGTCTGGACAAGCACTGGAATGAACAAGATGTCAAGTTTAATTTCGGAGCAACGCTCAATGTCACCAGAAAAAATTATCAACGAGGATCTGGACATAGAGGCCTAATGGCCTGCATCCAGTAACAACATAAGTAAACATAACAACAATAAATTAGTTACAAGTATGAAATACACTGTTCTTGAAGACTTCATTTAAACACCTCCAACCATAAGTAATTAGGTCTTGTGAAACATCTTGATACAGCTAGAAGTATTGGTTTTCAATATTAACTATAACCATTCCCTATAAGTGAATTTATTGATTTAACCTTATTTTCCATCCTCCTGAGACACCAATGTGTTTTGGCATGGCCATCACCCTTCCCCATATGGAGGAAAGGACCATTGGCATAAACATAACAGTAAACTAAACTAAGTAGCCCATCTGGAAAACAGAACAAAATGCCCAAGAAATTGTGTTGTTTCCATTACCAAAGGTGTAATTATATATCAGTAAAAAAAAATGCACATTAATGAGTAGTGTCAAAGTAAATAAAAATGTAACTATCAAACCAACAAAATATAATAGCCTCATGAACGGCACACAGCAAAGTTGAACTTTATAATTACCTGACCTACTAATTTTCAATGAACCGCTAAATTATAATGATCATATATGCGTATATATTTTTCTTTTCTTTTTTCTTTCATATTGAACTGATATTGTAAATTGTGAATGAAAGAAGTGGGGGGGGGACAACCCCATAGCAGAAAGTTAGTGGTACATCATAGTTGAAAGTTGGGAAATAGCTGCTCTAATTCATTGACTCTCACGTCAACTTATCACTTGAAGCATCATCTAATACATTACATGACACAAGTAACCCTTTATTGTCATAATATGACATTTCATTGAGAAGTCAACAAAATTTTCTCTGAAGATAATGTATTCTGTATCTTCTCACTAAGTTCGTCTAGAGTAAAGGCAATAAGTGTCTTCCCTGCTCTCATAGTGAATATCTGGCACCTGTGGCACTGTGCACAACACTGATGATGTAAACACCCATTATACTGCAGTAAAAACCCACAAAATATGCAGATTAGTTCTCCCCACTATTCTGTGACAAATGGAGGTTGTACATGATACAGCTGTTCTCCAAAAGGTAAAGATGATAATATTCAACTTTGTGTCAACCCCAATGAGTTTACACCCCACCCCAATTGAGCCTAGGATGAATTATAAAAGACCTATGGGTCCAACTAGTGACAATCATAGACCTCATCAATATTTCAAGGTTCCCTGAAACTACCAGTACTTCAGAGGTTACTATTCTTCAGGTTGTTATTCCCATAAGGTGAGCAGAATTCACTAACATATCCCTTACCGATTACTTCTTTTTACCAGCTCAAGCCATGCTGTCAGTTTCTTATACCATTAATGACACTACTAACACCCAAGACAACTTCTAATTTGAATAGTATTTTTTAACACCTCAATTAAGCCATGCCACAGTGGCTTTTCTACACTATTCATGACACTGACAAGCAAAACTGCAGGAAGAAAAACCCCAAGTTCCATGCACCAACCTCAAAACACTACTAACCTGCAATAACAGAGAGGATAAGGACACTCACAGCAAAAAGTACTCTTACTGTTAGACAAACATATTTTCTACAACTGGAACTACAGTAAAGATGTGCAATTCATATTTCTAATTATGTCTGCAAAGGCTACCAATGTTTTGGCTTTAACAACAAAATATTGAGACACTTTGCAACCAGGCATACCTTATATTCATTTTCAAAGATAAACACTTTATACCATCATGAATTAAAGACACAGCTACATCAGTACCAACATCTTATATCTTATTTCCTGATGCAAACATGAGACACCTGGAAATTTCAAAACTTCAAAGCTTGACATATTTGAATTAAGAAATTATGAAAAAAGGATAATAATGACATTCCATCTGTCCTATAAAACCCTTATGGAGTTCCAGCTGCAAAAACAATCTGCACATGTTTGAGAACATTTTGTGGCCAATATGCATTGTGGATGTGTCAACCTGAATAATGTTACTTCTCATAATATATTAGCACAGTTCCTACAAGAACTGCATCAGTTCCTTCTACTTTCTCTATTTTGCTCCTTCACAACCAAAAATCTAATTTACCTGCAACTAATCCAAATTATATTGTTCACCTATTTTTGAATATTCCCAAACCAGCAAATTCTTAATTCATTCTTTCCCTTATGAAACTACAACAGTACTGCTATTGCCTCACCAAAATCACTATTACTCCATGTAATGCCCATATTGCATATGATGCCCTAGTTCAGTAACAAACATTTACTTTTGAATTCAGTAATGCCTCGCATTGCCAAAACCTTATCTTTATACATAGTATACTCTTTACACTGTAATTCAGACCTAAGTTAAATGCCACAACCATTATCTTGGACTAAATACCAGTACATTTCCTGTAATGAAAATTACACTCTAGTTAAATACGAAATATTTCATTAGTATTGTGTGATACCCCTTGGTCTTGGATCATGTGTTGGACTTGTGATCATACGTGCGTGTGTGTGTATATATATATATATATATATATATATATATATATATATATATATATATATATATATATATATATATATATATATATATATATATATATATATGTATGTATATATACTAAAGGATGGCCAAATCAAAGCACAAAACCAAATCATATATAAACCCATTCAACCACTTCTATCTTAACACCTCAGGGGATGAAGGGTTGTTTTGTTCCCTATAAAACTTTGGATCCAAGGCAATGCACTATGACACTCCTTTTTCACAACAGATCCCAACAGCTGAATTTGGTTTGCCCCCACTTCTTCACTGTATGGCAATTCCTCCCTCCTTCCTCATCCTTTCAAAAATTTATGAAAGAGATGAGGAGAACATCTCTTCATCCATTTACAATCTCATTTCATTCCTTAATATTTTTTTTACACTTTCTTTCCTGTTTGACAGACAGTCAACTTGTATCCAAAACCCCCCTTTCACCCCATCCATCCATCTCATTCTCAGTCTTCCTCCCAATCTTACCCTATACATCTCTGCTTTCCATTCTCTCTTTTCTATTCTTTCTTCACTCTGCCACTTGTATGGGGGAAATTCCTCCTAGTCAGCTGGAGCTGCTGCCAGATAAGTGTGTTTTGCTTTCCTTAAAATTGCTACAGCATAACAAAAACCTAAAAACATATACAACTGAATGCAAGGGAATAATGTTTCTATCATCATATTCCTCAAGATATTGAAGTTATGTCACCTACATAAAAAAATGTTGCATGTATTAATGCTTCACTAAATTACCATACTACTCAGCACAGTGGTAACCTTTTCATTCAGATACAGTTTTGGTACAGTGATGTTAACATATTTGGCAGTGGGTCGTTCCAGAGAAATGCTTTATAATGGTTTTCATCCACTTCTTATAGTGAACAATACTAGCATTATTATGCTATATAAGCTCAAAGTGCAAACTATTTCATATTAATGGGTGAAAAAATATGGAATTACATAGTACTAAATTCACAATTCCTCAACTCTAGATAGAACACCAATCATGCTAAGATTAAGCTTCTGTCAACAAAGATCAAATACACAATACAAAGTATACACAAATTGAAATGATTCATTGTCACACAACTATAAATATGATACTCTATAGTCACTTAAATGAAATAAAATGTTCAGTGCTTAAATGTCACAAACTGATTATCCATCCACATTGCATTCAGAAGGCACACCTATTCAAAACAAAACAAGATGATCAACATCCACTGCAATTATAAGTCTATGTTACATTTTCTGACCGATTAAAAGTTACCAATATATCAATCCTTTCAACACAGTGACATGTTTTGCAGATTTCATTTTGGCTAGTTCATGATTATTCTATTCAATGTAAGTCTTGATAAATCAAAAGGAGTGATCAAGACTCAACAGGTCTTGAATTACTTCAAGTTTAAAGACTTATTTTGGCGCTTAGTGGTTTCAAAATTTCATTAAATGGTTATTATTAACTTTAAGATATTGCCAGACAAATCACAGATAATAACTACTAAGATAATTGTTGAGAACACCAAACTGCTGTGATTAGAAGTTGGTGACAAGATGTGCTTAAAGTGTGAAGGACTGGCAACTTCTTCCTCTCCTTCAGAAAAGAAAACGAGTTAAATGAAAAATGATATTGAAGAAATAAAAACTCAAGCCTCAGAAAGCCTAATGGGAGATAGACCGAATTTATATGAACTTTAGACAAACATCAATTAGAAATGTATCAAATAAATGCTGGAAATATGAACCATGACCTAATTGAATAATAGGAGATATAGTTGAAGACTGTACTCCTAGACTATTCAATATGCTCCCAACCAACTTAAAAATACAATTCAGAAATTGAATGATAAAAATAATTATTTCAGAGGAAGGGTGGCACAGAAAAAACATGGAAGGATATGAAAGATGTAGAGTAACGAGGGTACATGGAAGCAAAGCACAAGGTGAGACGAATCAAAAGAATAGTGATAGTGAAATACGCTATAAGAGTGTTTAAGAATTTTGAAAGAAAAATAAAAACAGATACCTTGTAAAGAAATGGAGAGCGTGTAAAGAGGCAAGTTGGAGTGAAGGGAGAAGAGAGATAATTAATGAAAGAGAAGGCTGTGAGAAGGAAGCAAGCAGAGTATTGAAGCTGTTGAATGTAGATGAGGACAGGGAGGCTTTGACTATGGTGGTATGAGATACTAGGAGAATTATACAACAGAATGACTAGAATGGGTGAGAAGAATGATAAGGCTATAACAAAAGAGAAGGTACAAGTAGCATTGAAAGAAACGAAAACTGGGAGGACACCTGAATTGGATAGATGTCATGTTGTATATCTGACAAATAGAAGAGTAATAACTGTGGAGTGGATGGAAAGATTGTTCAATGTGTGTCCAAAGGCAGGAAGTTTCCCATTGGGTTGGAGGAATACATCTATAGTCTCATTATTCAAGGGAAGGGAGATAAATATTAATGTACAGTATTAGTTTCTGAGAGATCAGTCTGATGAGTGTAGTCAGCAAGTTGTTTGGATGTATTTTAATTGAGAGGATAAGGAGAACAGAATAACTAAGAAACAGCAGTGTGAGAGTACAAGAGGGTGTGCTGATCAAGTTTTATGATAAGACAAGTATGTGAGAAGTATTTAACACACAGTACAGATGTCTCCATTTTTTGGGGGGGAGGGGCTTTCATGGACTTGGGGAAGGCATGTGAAATGGTTGACAGAGAAACTTTATTTGGAGCATGTTACAAATGAAATAGGAAATCTGTTGAAGGCACTTAAGTTTTTACAAGCATAGTATGGCATATGTGAGGGTTAGAAATGGAAAGAGTGAATGGTTTAAGGTGAATGTGGAGCTTCATCAGGGTTGTGTGATGTCACCATGGTTGTGTACATGGTCTAGGTGGTAATGGAGGTAAATGCAAGAATGATAAGTAGAGTGCTGAGATGGTCTGGCTATAAGGAATGAGTGAGGAAAGACAAACAGAGTATGGAAAGCAGTAACATATAAATCAAATTAAAAGAACAAGAATGAGATGGATGGAAAAGGTGAAGGGGGCTTTGGATGCCCATGGAATGTTTGTCAAGCAGGGAACATGCAAAAGACAGTGAATGGAAGGAGACTGTGACTGGATGGACCAATGACAGGTACCTGCATGTGGTGGTCCTGCAAGATGGACAGAAATGTTGCCCATTTTTAAAACCTGTCAACCCCGTCATCTCCATCAGAACAAACATGTAGCCCTGAGGAGTTGACACTCTCTCTCTGGACTGGGCCCAAGATCTATTTCTATCAGCTTCAACTGTATTTCTTACACTTTTTCATAAATACACACATGACAACTGGTAACTGCTCTCTTCCACTACCACTTTCAGTGGCATGGAAACAATCCTACATGAATACAACAAACACAACAGTCCAAGGTTCCTTTCTCATACCCACTGTGGGGCTGCAGGTTTTCCACTTAATGAAACTCAAGGCAACAGTTAAATATTATTCTATGGGAGGGCACATGGACTGTTGCCAGCTACTGTGGGGCTATGGGTTTTCACTGAGTTGGACTTGAGGGAACAATTCTTATCATTATTGTTATTGTTATTGTTATTATAATTATTTAACAGTGCACAATAGGCAACCTCTTTACTACAAAATTTAAATATAAGAAACCATGTTAAAAAGATTCAATGAAAAAATTAATAATGCACAAGAGGTAATTCCATTACCACTAAATCCAAACATGAGACACTATTTTATAAAACTATTATGAAAAAAGAATGTATATTCTAATCTGGAAATAGCAAAATACACATTTGAAAAGATCACAAAACATCACCAATCAGTCAATCAGAAAACATCACAATTTGGCAATCACAGCCACAAAGTTTAGTACAAGTATACCAGATACTGCTGACCTCAGCCAAAGAACTTGTTCTCAAAAGAGAACCAACTTTATAGAGGTAACTATTATACTACTGGCCAAAAAAAAATCTTGTCAAAAAATGTATTTATCTTTCATCAGAAAGAAGGACTGTCCAATGATTTTACCTGCTGGGTACAAGAGGTGCCAGAAAATATATAAATAAAATAATTCAAAACCCTGACAAGATCAATTTGGTCAACTGTACAGTCTATACAAAGGCAGTACAACCCTACTGAGCCAAAATATAACACCAAGTGTAAACAACATTTTCACACCATTCTTAAAGTAAATATACAATGTGAAATGTGTAAGAAACTTTCAAACATTCATAGACCAGTCACACCATAAAATGTAGGCTAAAATGAAATTTCAGTTTTCATGAAGCAATCGCATCTCACCATTATTTAAAAAAAAAAATCATAGTGATCTTGAACCAATCACAGTGAAACATCAACTTTTACTGAATCAATGGTATCCATGAATCCATCAGAACAGTCTCCGACAGCCATAGCAATGCCTATGGTTAGTATAAACAATATGGCAACATATTTGTGACCCAGTCACTGTATGACATTAATGATATAATCACAGCCCGGCTATTGAAGCCCATGTGTAAAAATGGAACTTACCAAGCATTCATCTTAGCATGGTTAAATTACTTTCTACTCAATATGGTAGAAAATTGTCTTTCTTGGATTATTCTAAAAAAATATTAGTCACCAGGTATGTCGTACTAAATAACTACCCCATATGGTATGACTCCCAAGTAATAGTACAGTAACAACATCAGTTGGGTGATGGTAAAACAACGATCCCTTGAGTTAATCAACAAGTTTTCTACACGGATGGCAAGAAGTAACTCGTCTAGTTTTTAGCATGATGTACCCATCCATCCTGCATTATAACTATCTGGCTGTGTTTTCTTGTGCTTCAAGTTCTGATATTGCCCTGCATCACCATGGCATTTCGCACACACTTCCCAATGAGTAAGCCAACCTGAAGTTCCCCCAAGCCACACCATTTTGAGCTTGGTATCTTCTCAACTGGTGCATGACAAACCAAATGATTTACAATCTCTGTAGCACCTTGTATAACTGGATATTTGCAGCAATTTTACATTCTGCCTCATGACAGTTGCTGGTATCAAGCAACAATAACCATAGTGTGGCAGGTACTAGGTGGCAGCATTTCAGCGACCACCACCCAATGACTGGTAATTCAGAGCACCACACTAACTGTCACCAAGTGACTAGTAATTTCCACACTGGATACCCCTTACTTATGGCACATGGCTTGCTGACACCATTTTGGAGTACTACACCTATCGCTGCCACCGTGCAGAAGATAAGGAGTACTACCTGACTACATACAGGTACACAATCACCAACAGAAAGGTTGGTGAGGAATACCCACCCTTACACATGAGACACTGTGACTACATGACTGGAAGGGCGTGGGGAAGCTGGCAGGGAAGGAGGTAATGAAGGCGTGGGCACTTGCGACCCGTCACAGGAAGACGTAGAGGAGGAGCGTTTCAGCAATGACTGAGATCCTTTGGTCACCGGGCAAAGTAAGAGTGATTCAACTGTTGATAATGAATCTAAGGATTGTGGCACTGCATTCTCCTCTTGCAAGGGAGCACTACACTCACTTGAGATGGTGCTGGGCCTTGCATCATCCTGGGGACAAAAAACTTTTAGTTCTTATCTCCAGAAGAAGACATTTGATTCCTTAATCTAAATATAAAGTTAATGAAGATTCAGAGGAAAGAAATATCATGAATGAGGTGGGTGAATGGAATAAAGATGACACTGGATGCATAAGGAATGTCTGTGGATTAGGGTATAGAGAGTGTAAAAGATCAGAGTGAAAGGAGGAAGACCCTGTAAAACTTTTGTGTGTTTGAAGAGGAGGGTTGCCATATAATGAAGTGGTAAGGGTAAACCAGCTCTGGCAGCTCCATCCTGCTGTGGAAGTGTTGTGATTTGATGCACTGCTTTTCACTCAAGTGGTGAGGAGGGTGACAGGTATGACTTTTCATTCATGAGGTACAGAGACTGGAGGGAATTAATGTATGCAGTTGATGTGTACATTGCAAAGGAGAAAGATTGTTGTTGTTGTTTTTTATAAAAATAATTAATTTCTTAGAAACATTTACAATAAACTGTACTTAATATATGAGTGGTTGAAAAGATGGGAAAAAAAATGAAAACATGAAAAAGTCTGACCAGAGAAGAATCGGTATCAAGAACTTTAGGTATCAATGGATACCTTAGGTACCTAACACCTGTCCATAATGAGAGTGTACTGTACCTGTTTATAATAGTTCTGCAATATACAAATATCAAAGAGAATCACCTCCCTGTCACTCACTTTCAGATCTCATCCATAACCTTATTTCCATCAAGAAGTGAAGGTCTATGGAGCTGGCATCTGGTTTCCAGACCATGCCCAATATCTCTTATCAATTTCCACTACCTTCTCTACACCTTTTCACACAAGGAAACTGCTCTCCTAACCTTCCTATTAACTGACAACATAGAAATAGACCCAAACAACTTAAGTACAGAAAAACCCAATGCATCTTCCCAGAGAGATCTACGGGAGGGCTTGAGGACTGATGCTGATAACGGGGCTGCAGTTTCCAGTCAGTGAAACTTGAGGTAAAAATTACTATTACTGTATTTTCCTACCCTTCTCTGAGAGGGGGAGGTCATGACATTAAAGTAAATCAATTATTAGTTACAAACTAAAGCGATTTCTATATCAAAATTATATAATAAATTTGTATGTATGTGTACTTACCTATTTTCACTTACCTAATTGTATGCCTTTTCCTTTTTGGCTACCTCCCTTGTAAGGGAGAAAAAGCCTTGGTATATGTATGTATGTATGTAATTGTATTATATGGATAATAGCTATCCCCATAATATCCTGTCTTGGTGACTGCTCTAAGAAACTTGACTTATTCAGATCAGTCAGCCATACTATCTCTAGACAACAGACACTAAACATACTCTACAAACAATTCATACCCATCACACTTAGCTTAATGCCTATTTCCACTGTAAGTATTTATAAATTTTGAAAACATAGCCCACCCCCACAAGGAAATCCTTGTGTTAGCCTAGAGGTGTACATACTGTGCATTTAAACTCCACACTCATGACCATCCCATCCATACACACATTGAACAATCATGTTGGTCCTGGAGCTGCAACGTCTACGTCGTGGGACCACCCCCCAACCCCAAGAGTTGGGGGCCAATCAGCAGCAACCACCCCTGGCCATCAGCTCTACGCAGATGGCACCGATCCCCAAGGAAGAGCTACGCCTACCTGGGGGAGTACCACAATCCTTTTTTTCCAACACACAATGTTACGTTTTTTCTGCACTGAGGGGTCATTTTCCGGCGATCACCCCTCTTCTTCTACTTTTAGCCGGAGATGTAGAGAGCAATCCTGGGCCCACTACAAAATACACATGCCCAACATGCTCTAAACCCATTACTTCGAGCAGACAGACAAAGGGCTCAGTTCAGTGCAATATGTGCAAAAACTGGGCCCACCTCACTTGTACAACACTTGCTGACACAAACCAATACACAAACACTTGGACATGTTCTACCTGCCCTCCAGTAACCCCAATCCCACCTCCCCAACCACAGCCAACACCCTTACCCACTCCCAATTTCCCTTTGCCCTTACCCCCCGATTAGTACTCCCCTTCCTTTGTCCCCGATCTCTCCTTTCCCCCCTCTGACCCAGATCCTACACCTTCCCCACTACCACCCCAACCTCAACCCCAAACGGCAACATACAACACATACAAAACACACAACATCAACATATTACAACACAACATTGACGGTATTAACACTAAAAAACATGAACTTGAACACTTTCTTAAACAACACAACATACACATTGCAATTTTACAAGAAACAAAATTAAGACACTCACACAAAACACCATCATTTCATAATTACACCACCATCAGACAAGACCGGACTGACGGCAATGGCGGTGGACTCATCACCCTGATCCACCATTCCATCTGTTTTGTGGACACAAGTGCCACAACCAAAATTCTCCTCCCTACCACAGATAACACAACAGAAACCCAATCCATTCGTATCCGCACAGGCAACAATTCAACACTAACAATAGTTAACATGTACATTCCCCCCCAATCATCCCCCACAGTTCCAAACACCTTCAGACCTCAACTCAGCCAACTAACCTCAATCCCCAACCTGATCATGGGTGGTGATTTCAACGCCAAGTCGTCTGCCTGGTTTGTCGACAACCCTGACACAGACAGAGGGCTTGATATACAGACTCAATTCGACTCATTGACTATCATGAACAACACGCATAATCATACACATATCCCATACCAAGCCCTCTACACTCCCTCCTCTCCTGATATCACCTTTTGCTCCCCCTGCCTAACCCCAACAACATCATGGAGAGTGGTCGGAGCCCTTGGCTCTGACCACCTTCCAATCATCATCACCACCAAAACAAGATGCACCCCAGCTGGCCACAGACACACTTACACCAATTACAAGAGAGCTAACTGGGAAGCCTTTACTGAAGAGACAGAACAACATTTTGAAACACTTAACAGTACACCAATCACAAACATAAACAATGCTGTGAACGCTTTTAATACAATCATACAAAACGCAGACAAGAGATACATCCCTAGAGGCAACAGAAAATCACACAACCCCAACTTCACACCAGAAATCCAAGGCCTCATCAGACAACGTGACACACTTAAACACGATACCCCCACACCTATCCCTCAAAACATAGCAGACCAAATACAAACACTAAACACTGTGATTGCCAATAAAATACATGAACAAAAAACACAAAATTGGCAAAACTTTATCAATACACTTGATCACAAAACAAACACCAGCAAATTGTACAAAACACTCAACAGCATCACACTATCCAACACTAACACTACACGCTCTCATGCAGCAATAATCACATCAACAGATAATCTACCCTCAAACAGACAACAAGCAAACGCACTCATACGTCATTTTGCACAGACGAGCCATCTTACATCTTACCCTGACGACCGACGCACCATTCGACGTAAGAAAGACTTCCTCACAGACTCAGACTATACACCCTTCATAGACAGTCAGACAAAACTCATAATGCATAATCTCAAGCACTCATCTGCCTGTGGCCCTGATAACATAAGCAACATCCACCTAAAACACATTGGACCACAAGGTATACACGCACTCACAAACATTGCAAACTACAGCTATTCACACAACACTATACCCGACATCTGGAAGCATGGTAAAATAATCACCATTCCAAAACCGAACAAAGACCCAACAATCCCAACATCGCACCGCCCAATCACACTTCTCTGCACCCCCTCTAAAGTCATTGAACGCCTAATACTTAAACTTGTCACACCATATATTCCCCTTGCTGACTCACAACACGGTTTTAGGCCACTACACTCCACAAACACACTTCTGACAAACCTCACACAAAGAATTTTAGATGGCATCAATTCAGATAGGCCCCACCACAGAACACTTCTTATAACATTGGACATTAGTAAAGCTTTTGATGCTATCCCCCGCCACAACCTAACAAATAAAATATATAACACAGACATGCACAATAACACCAAAAGATGGCTGGCCAATTATCTGGCAGGCAGGAATGCTCATGTGTCATATAATGGCCAATCATCGCACATCAGAAACATTAAGAACGGAGTACCACAGGGCTCAGTTCTATCCCCCACATTATTTAATCTATACATGCATGACTTACCCACGCCAGACACCTCAGAAATACAAATCTCTTCCTACGCAGATGACATAACAATCACATGCACACATCGTAACACAGACAAAGCTGCAGAAATAATCCAGCCTTACCTTGACACACTCAACACATGGTTCATCACAAACAGACTCAAAATAGCTCCAACCAAATCTACAGCAACACTTCTCACCAACTGGACAAAAGAACACAAATACATACCTCATCTCTACATCAACAACACTCTAATACCACACACAAACACACCGAAAATTCTTGGTGTAACATACGATACATCCATGTCTTTCAAACAACACCTCACAAACATAAAAAACAAATGCACACCTAGACTTAACGCACTTAAGTCAATCACTGGAACAACATTTGGACAAAACAAAGAAACTAATATAACAATATACAAACAATGCATACGCTCAGTGATGAATTATGCGAGTCCTGCATGGGCTCCTAATCTCAGTGAGACACACCACAACACCCTTCAAATCATACAAAACAAAGCCCTAAAAACAATTACAGGCTGCACAAATACATCACCTACAGACCATTTACACCATGAAACAAAAGTCCTCAAAGTCAAGGACCACCTCGACATGAGAGGCACACAAACACTTGCTGCAGCCACCACAAACACATCACACCCACTACACTACATAGCAGAACACCCACACACACCAAGAAACATTAAAACTACACCCAAAGACCTTTATTACGCACAGATACTCTCTTCTCTTCCTCCACAACCACCAAATACCAGCCTCCGGAAACATATTCATAATCATATCACTCACCGCTCCATTAACACACTGAAAGACAACACACTGCTGCATGCCAGACCCCCTGATATCCACCCTTCTGAATCCTCTCTCCCACGAAAGGACAGAGTCCACTTGGCCAGACTGCGATGCGGTCACCACCCAGCACTTCTAAGCTACCAGAAGAGGCTGGACGACCGTGTTGTGAACAGCTGCCCAGGATGTAACACTTCACCCCATACCATACAACACATAATGGAAGACTGCATTATACACAATCATGCACGCAAACAACACAACATACACTCTATAAAGGATTTGTGGGAAAACCCAGTTTCGGCTGTGGCCTTCCTTGGGGAGACGGGACTGCTCGGACAGACAGTCTAGGGAACGACAACAACAACAACAACAATCATGTTGACATTACACCCCCTCAAACCACTTTTTTCATTCTCTGCAATTACACAAGCTCTACCACTCATGTAAAAATTTTCCCCTATCTGCAATATATTCCATATTGCCTCTCTGTCAACCCAACTATGAAAGCCAAAAGTACATCCCTACATTTTTCCAAAAACTTGTTACATATGTGTCTTACTAAAAAAAAATTAATCAAGGTATCCTCTTCCTTTCCTAGACTCATACTGCTCTTCCCTAATCACATCTATTCCCCTCCTAATCCTCTCATTTAACATCTTCCCATACACCTTACCAGCTACACTTAACAGACTGATTCCTCTCAAACTACCATAACTTTGTCCCCTTTTCCTTTGTACAGTGGAACTATACAAACACTCCTCCAGTCCACTGGATCAATTCCTTCCCATAGGCACACATTAAACAATCTCACTAGCCATTCCACTACATCTAACCTCTCCTTTCTTCAAACCCTCCACATGACAACCTTCTAGCCCAAGTACCTTACCAACTTCTCTTTCAATACTCGTTGTATCTCTTTTCCTATAGCCCTTTCATTCTCTCCTCTCATCATAGCCATTGTCCTAGCACCTTCTCCTGCCACAAAGCCTCCATCCTCCTCTATATTCAACAAATCCCAAAAATACTCTACCCATCTTTTCCCTATGTATATACATACCAAAGGCCCTTTCCTCCTTGTAAGAGGAAATGGTCTTTTTGAGATTTAAAATAGTACTACCTATACATTCACCTAGCAAGAGTCAGAAAAACACCCATAAAGAGTATCATAAGACCAAAGAGGTTACAGTTATTTCTTATTCCGAATCGCTGAAATTCAAAATGTTCTAATATTAAGAATAAAAGTGCTCCTGGTATTTAAAATTTCCTTGATTTTGGACATTCTCATTCTAAATATTGGAAATCTCCAAATTTCAGAAATTCCAGTAAGAGAATCAACTGTGATGTGTTTACACCATCAGTCCAGTCTCTCCCTTTGCAAATTTAGTTCTGGCAAACACCATATGATATTAGTTGCCTGAAGGGGGTGGTTCAAGATAAGTGGGGTATTGCTTGAAAACAATCCCATTTTGTTCGGAGTCTTCCTGTCACTTAGTTGAGTAAAATCAAATGGTATAAACTAGCACAGAGTCTGCAATGGGCACTACTACGCTGATGGGACCCACATGCAGCCTTGGGTATAGAATGATTAATCCTCTCACCCCCTCCACTGTCAAGTATACATACAGGCACATCTTGGAGGCACAAAGATTGTGTCTTCCCCTGTTCTGTCTTGCCCTGGTCAGCACGCATACACACTGCCTCCACAGACAGAATGAGCTCTGGCAGTCTGCTACTCATAGTTGATGAGCTGTTGATGGAGTCAAGTTCACGTGGCGAAAGAGATGAGACCTCCAGGTCAGCAATGGGGCCAGAGGGGGGCAGCCCTTGGGTTGGAACAACCCAGGGACATGGTGACTCTGCCAGTGTCCCTGAATCGTACTCTTCAGGCATGTCTGGAAACATAAAAGAACACAGGATTTTGAAGTATGGATGTAAATAAAAGAAAGAAAAAACAATGCCTCAATTTGAATACCCTGTACATGCACAATAAAGTGATTTTTCTTATCAAAATATTTATTTGACAAATTCTGTACTATTAGATGAAGAAGGAAATGTTACTAATTTATCCCTGAATCATTCTATATCCAAAAATCAATATGTCAACAATATACCTTAACCATTATATTCTTTACATACTTTTCTTTCAATGACTCGATACTATACATGAAAACTTTTGCTCTATGCTGGTGGAGATTTTCTTTGTTAATGCTATTGAACAATTATTTTATAATTTTCATACCTCACTGAACTTGAAACTTTTCAACAATTCTTTTTGTGTTTCACCAAGATTGTTATTCCAAAAAATTCTATACTTCAGTACACCTCATATTTTCATATCTCACTGAACTTGAAACTTTTCAACAATTCTTATTTATTTCACCAAGATTGTTATTCCAAAAAATTCTATACTTCAGTACACCTTTCAAATTAAAATGGATGAACTACTCTTACCTCGGCACTGTGGAGTTCTGAGCTCCCGAGCAATGACTGACATTTGAGCTGATGCAGGAACTACTCGACTTCTCCGGCTGGAGGTTAAGGATCTACGTGTTGACCCAGTCAAGCTTCGAAAACTATTGGATAGGCAAGGTGAAGGTGAACTTGCTGATACTGCAGGTGTTGTAGGACGAGACCGTGACATAGGGGAAGTTGATGGGTGATCATTGGTTGTTGGTGGCGAGGTAGAGGTAACTTGACACACTACTGCCTGGGAATTGTGGGTGACTGGCAAATCACCTCCCTTTGAGAATAAAGAAGCAAAAGTATGTATGAGTATGCTATAAGGAGGTACATGTTGAGAGAGTAATCTTTATTTATCTAATTTTATACATATTTGGAATATAAGAGAGGCAGAGAGAAAGACTGAATGTATTTTGGATGAAGTGTTTGAGAACTAAAATAAGTAATGCCAGGCCAATCACCAAATTCCCTACTCCACCAAACTCCTCCAGACTTCAGCCCTGCAGAGAAATCCCTCACATGACAAGCAAGAACCACACTAGCAATCAGGTCACCATTCGGCTTTAGAACAATACAAACACAGAATAGGCCAGGCCACAGAAGCAAACTGCCCCAAATTCAATCACTGCACAAAAAACATTGAAAATATCATCCTATATTCCCTTATT
Organism: Oratosquilla oratoria; assembly: GCF_046742065.1. Lineage (NCBI taxonomy): Eukaryota > Metazoa > Arthropoda > Malacostraca > Stomatopoda > Squillidae > Oratosquilla > Oratosquilla oratoria. Next base: position 64,106,538 of record NC_134795.1, read on the forward strand.
CTAACCTTACCAAGACAACATAATATCTCTTATCTGAGTAATTTATGAGCCAACCTAGTGGCTGTTGTCAGTTCCTTACAAAACATGAATTTCATGTAAGAGAGACCTGGAGCACTAGACTGACTGATCCCAATCTCATCTTATCCCATACCATCTTTGATGACACCAACAATCCACCATACATTTACACATCTCATCTTTTATCAGTAGTGCCACTCCTTTCCTCTTTTGCCTTTCTACCATTCTTGACACCCTACCTCCAACACTCCCCAACTCAAATTCTCCGTTTCCTTTCAGTTTCATTTCACCCAAGCTGATACATCAAACTTTCTTTTCACACACTCACGACCACTATTTTCCTTTTTGCTTTCATCTGTACCACATCCATACACATTGAATGACCCAGGTATTAGAGTTAGAGTCCTTCCAGACCCTCTTATCTTTTTATTCTTTCCAGGAGAAAAACAAAGAGAAAGGGGCAATCTATCCTCCTCACTCCATCCCATTTAGTTGCTTTCAATGACATATGAGAAAATAGTGGTGGCATTCTCCTCCTCACAACCAAAGGAGGATCAGGAAAGGTAAAGGTGTAGTCTCAGAATTCATAATATATAAGTTTAAGGAAGCAGCAGAAAGGAGGCACAGCAATAGTTAAAAAGCATCTCATCATTCCTTTATGACAAGATATTTTACTCTAACACAGATGAAGGATATGTAGCCCTGGTCCACAGGAGTGTCCCAAAACAATTCCTAAAATAATACATGTAATTGTGCAATCAATACTCCATAAATGATATGTAGAAAGATTCTGTTATATGAATGATAAGTTATGAACATAGATCACATTTTCATTAAAATTTTCAAAACAGATGGAATAGAGCCTTGGGCAAATAAAGAAATACAAATTCATGAGGATTTAGAATTTAGATGATGTTAATATATAGGAAAGCATAAGAGAAGTATATTGCTATGGATCTATCTATTCTATTTTATCTATATATAAAAAAAGTAGATGGGGAGAAATCCTTTTGGGCTGTGTCAAAATATCTTTTAAACATAACCACTCCCTTCCATACACCACAGCATCATCCTTACACAACCATTCTCCACTCATCCTTATCTTCCATTCTCTCCCTTCCTCAACAGACATTCTCCTCTTTCACAATACCCCCTTTACCCCATCCATTCATCTCATCCTCGGTCACCCCCACCTGTTCACTCCATCCACCTTTGCCTTCCACACTTCCTTTACTAATCTTTCTTTACTCATTCTTTCCATGTGTCCAAACCATCCCAATACTCTTTCATCAACTATCTCCCAACTCCTTTTCCACCCCTACTCTCCTACTTCTGACCCAGGGGAGTGGGCAAGATGCAGGGATGATCCATCATCCAGGAGGAGCCAAGATAAGAAGGAGGGAGGGAGGGAGGGGTGGTGAATGGAAGTGGAATGGGTGGGGATGAAATGGGTGGGAGTGGAATTATGCCTTTAGACTTTGGCTACCTCCCTTGTAAGGGTGAAAGAGCCCTTGGTGTATGTATGTATATATCAAAAAGGCCTCTTCCACCTTAAAAGGGATGTAGCCAGCCAAGACATGCACCCCCTCCATCACCCATCCCACACTCATTTGTTTTCTCTTTTACATAGCTCCTTGTGGATGAAGGTCATCCCTGCCTAGGTGAGAAACAATGCAGGAAGACAGAATATATTATGCAACACCAAATTCATATACATGTTCCATATTACTTATGCATTTATTTTCACGGACACCTGCAAGTGATGGTCTTGCAAGATGGACATCAGAAACATCTCTTTTCCACATATCTTTAAAATTTGTCAACACACTCAACTCCATCTGGACGGGCAGTCTCCAAGGGGCTTGCATTCAGTCTGACCAATCCCAAGATATCAACTTTGACTATATTCCATCTTCATATATTGATAAGGATGACATCTGGCAAAAGCCCCCTCCTCCTAGCCAGTGACACAAAAAGTCCAACACTAACATAACACACACAACAGTCCAACAATTTCTTCCCCAAGGAACCTATGAGAGGGCCCAAGAACTGTTACCAGCCATTACAGAGCTGAGTTTCCAGTCAGTGAAACTTGAGGGAAACAGTTATTGACATTATTTTCTTAGCCATTTCAGGTATGATTTTATGCAAGACGTGTTCAAAACAAGTTGTCATATATAACTTGCTCTACTTGCTAAATGATACCCAATATATGAGATGATACTTTACCTGTGTGTGGGAATGGTTTCCCATTACAGGGTCAGTCAAGTGTTCAGGTAGGGTGACTGGTCGGGGATCTGCAGCTTCACTCATGGAACTGTCATCCAACATGTCAAGGTGAAGCACACTTTCTTCACTACCAGTCAGCTGTGAAAAGATATATTAATTAAACAAAAAAAAAAAAAAACATTATCCTATATCAAATGGGACAAGGAGAGTGCAGAGTATTCCAAAACAACCAATTATCTTGGACCAAATTCTTGTACAATAAAATCCCCCAAAGGAGCAATATTTTCATCTGCAGTATTTAACTTCTTCACAAGTAATCTATACATAAAATCCAGACCATAACACCAAAGCTCTTATCTATGCATGCAGATGACCTACCAATAATAGCTTATCACACAAGCAACTACAAGATAATTGCTAAGAACACCCAAATATACACTGGCAAAATAGAGAAGTGGTTGAGACAAAACAGAATGGCAGCATCCCCTCAGAAACCATCATTGGCATTGCTCACCCCAGACAACTATGAATCTAGGAAATACACAATGATAAAATTGAATGACCAATTTCCTCCATTGGACAAGAGCCCCAAAATCATAAGCCTAACTTTTGATATACACATGTCCTTCAGCCTACACAAAAAAGGACCTATTAATAAAAATCAACAAGTGAATAAATATAATGAGATTAGTTGGAAGTGCAGGTTTTAACCAGTGGAAAGATACACTAATCACAGCATACAAACAACTCATAAGAACCACACCAGACTACACCTCACAGCATGATTCCTTACAGTCAAGAAAAAACATACAAAGACGCCATACAAACTACACAAAACAAAGCAGTAAGAGTAATAACCACTAAAACCACCCCAACAGAATATGTTAATGCAGAAACCAAAATCTTTCCCACAGAACAGCACATGAAAATCATAGGCATAGAGATCTATGTAAAATCCCTTAATCCCTTTCATTCATCTCATCACATAACACAAGTACAATTGACTGAATGGAAAACAATATATTGCAAAAATATCTACAACAACCAACAACCTACATCTTGTACCACATCAATACAAAAACACATGCGCATTCAGATCACACAACAAACACTCCAAGACTGACAACCAAACTCTATACTCCACTTAACTCCCTGAGACATCAGCCCCACAGAGAAATCCCTCCCATGACAAGCAAGAACCACGACTGCATTCAGCCTGCCATCCAGCTTTGAAACAGAACCTACAAAGAATAGCCTTGACCATCGAGGCAAATTGTCCTAATAATCACCACACAGAAAATATCAAATATCCCATCCTCAACTACTCTAATCTAGCCTTTCACAGATGAAAGCAACACATTATCTCTTCCTTGAGTGACTTGTAGGCCAATCCAATGGTCATGGCCAATTACCTAGGAACCACACAGCTCCTGCAAGAGAGGCACAGGGCAACGGATTGATTGACTGAAAATGAGAAAACACATAAGTTAGGAGAAATTTAATAGTCAATAATATAAAAGTTTATTCTTCTTTAACTTTATATGACATTAGCAGCATATTCTCAGCAGTGAATGATCAATGATGGACACCTGTTAGTGGTGGTTCTGCAAGACAGACATTGGAGAGAATCCCCTCCCCACCAACTTCAAAACCTATAAACATCCTCACCTCCATCCGAAGGTACATGGGATTTGGTCTCCTTACTGAACCCAAGATTTCTATCAACTTTGACTATTTTTCACCCACTTTTCCACATAGAGAGAACTTACAACCAATCACTGCTCCCATCCTCTTCCTTCTGTTAACCAATGACCAAGAAACAGACCCATACTTATACAATACTCCAAATATTCCTCTCAGAAATGTTTTTGGGAGTCTAAATGCTGTTCTGGGAGTTGTGAATCTGCAGGATTTTCAGTCCATAAAAGCTGAAGCAACAAATATGTTGATTTTAAATATCTAATCCTAGCATGTGCTGTACCTTTTTCTCGGCTCATAGGAACCTTTGGTCTATAAGGGACTAACATTGATTATTTGGAAGTGGTTGTCCTGTGAGACGAATGTCAGAGTGAAATATATCCCTGCTGCCCATCTCAAACCCCATCAACAGCCTGACTTCTATCTAGAGATGCAGTCCTGAGGGGCTGTCACTCTCCAAACCAGGCCCATAATCTGTATGAACTTTGTACTTCCTCCACTTCTTCATATAAGAAGAGTTGGCAGCAGTGCCTCCTACTGCTATAAACCAGTGAAACAGTAACAATCCCACACTAACAAGGTAAATACAGACAGCAGTCCACTGTTTTTCAACGGAGAGGTCTATGGGAGGGTTCAAGGGCCATCACTAGCCATTGCTGAGCTGCAGGTTTCCAGCCAGTGAAACTCAAGACAACAATTATTATCCTTCATCTTTGTCAAGGCTGCTTTATGTGAATTGGTTTTAGGCAACACAAGAGTGTGTTCAGGTGACACAATCTGGTTTACTGATGCCTCAACATTTCCAACCACTTACCAGAAAACCATAGAATTTGAGAATGTCCATCTTGCACATGGGACAGGTACGATGTTCCAGAAGCCATGGATCTACACAGCACTTGTGGAATTCATGCCTAAAATAGAAGCACTGATTTGAGTAACTAGTCCATTGTATACAAAAACCAGATTTATATGAAATTCACTTGGAATAAAATTAACATATGTTTAATATCCATGCTATACACAAAAAAGATTAATTTAATTTCATGTCTGCAATACAATAATAAAGTAATATTTTCACAGAGCCTTGTGCCAGACTTGAAAGGAATGAATACTCTAAAAAATGGTCAATTAATATTAAGTAATTTTGCTATATGGTCCGGGACCCAAAAATAAATTATTTACGTCCCCAAGGTCGGGAAGAACCGCTAAGGAAGAGACCCTTTTCCTCGCCTTACAAGGACTTACTTGCAGGGAAGAGTCCTCACCACATCGGACACCTGGTATGGCTCGATGCAAACGGCACAACACTCTCCTCCACAAGTAACTTCCTGTGGACAAAAGACAGACATTAACTCCTTCTCTGAGCAGAGGGCTGGGGAGTTCCTCAGTTGAATACAATCACCTGATGACAGACGAAACAACGATAAAGGTCAACAGCAATGAAAAGGTCAATCAATCACTCAGCCATTCCGAGTTCACAACCGAACAGGCCTCGCACGACTCCGCCAACCTCTGCCTTGTCACTCCTGCAATTTTTTCTATCTCATCTCTCCATCTCTCCGGTCTCCCTCTTCCAGGCTTCCCATTTTGCGGCGTCTAGTCAGTAATTCTTTTGCATCAACTTACCTGTCCATTTCTATTTTCTCTCCTTTACGGTCTCCACAACATTTTTCAATCTCGCCTACTCTCTCACCCAACTTGCAATCTTCTTGTTTTCCAGTGTTATTCCCATCATGGATCTAATGTAGTATACGATATGATCACAAGCCAACATTTAAAGAAAAGCAAGAAACAAATGACCTTGTAAAACATTTCACATGTCCCAGTACAGTCACTCACTGCTCCATTAACACACTAAAAGACTACACATTGCTGCAAGCCAGACCTCTTGATATCCATCCCTCTGAATCCTCTCTCCCTCGAAAGGATAGAGCATACCTGGCCAGACTGCGGTGCGGCCACCACCCAGCCCTTCTAAGCTACCAGAAGAGGGTGGATGATCGCATTATGGACAACAACTGCCTAGGATGTAACACTTCACCCCATTCTATTCAACACACAATAGAAGACTAAATTATACACAATCACGCACGCAAGCAACACAACATACATTCCATAAAAGATTTGTGGGAAAACCCCGTTCAGGCCATGGTATTTCTTGGGGAGACGGGACTGCTCGGACAGACAGTCAAGGAATGACAACAACACTACAGTATCTCCCTAGGTGATCTGTAGGAACCCGATGACCGTCGCCGGATTCCTGGGGGCCGTGGGTTTGCTGCATGCGCGTGTGTGCCCTGATGCGTGACATGAAATCATAGGTCAAGCCAAATAATTCAATTTATTATGAAAATGTCAATACGGCCACGCCCGTTTCTCTATCCCGGTCTGTGATTGGTTGACATGCCATCCCAAGCGAATATCATTCCATTCGGCGATCATCCACATCTGAATGGAATTGCCTGGTCCTAACTAGAATAAAATCCTTAAAGTGTAGTATTAACGGAGCAGGAATATAGATCCTTAATCCATTCACGCCTAGGATTCCCGTTCAGTTGAATAAAATCGTCAATTGTCGACTAGGATAGAATTCCTGAAGTCACATTATCCAGAGACAGTACGTAACAGCTACTGTAGCAAGACCCTTCAAGTCTCGCTACTGTAGCGTACGCATTCGCCAAATACACAAGTCCGTTCACCATCCGACTCCATTCTTCCGTTTGTTAATACACACATACATATGAAAATCCACATGGATTTTCGTCTATACAACACATACATACACACACACACACACTTTCAACGAACGGACGGCTTGACGAACGCTCTGAAGAAAAGTGCAGATTGAGGATACCAACGCAAAGAGAAGTGCCTTTTTGTATTTGCAGGGGGGGGGGGAATTGCTCGTGAGGTAGTGGGAAAGTAAGGAAAGAGGAGAGGGGGAGGGATTACTGGGGAAATGGAAGGTAATGAGGATGTGGAGGACTTGGCCCAGGCAGACGGGCGGAAGGTCAACATGAAACGACCACCGGATGACGAAATGGCAAATAAAAATGTAAAGATTAGAAGTATAGAGAGGAGAAATACAGTAGAAAGTGACGAGAATATGTTCCAGGGATTTAAAGAGGGTGGGGGCCACACAACCCCCCCCAGACTGATAAGACTAGAGGAGAGAGTTGATAAGGTGATCGAGGACTTGGAACGTAAGTTAGGTAATGTAGGCTCCATTCTCCAAAGAATTGAAAGATTGGAACAACTAGAGAAGGCTAACAGAAACTTAACTGAAGAAGTAGAGGACCTAAAAAGACAGTTAGGAAATGTAAAGGAGGAGAATGAGAAATTGAAGAAGAATAGTAATGAAAACAGTGAGAAAATAGCTACAGAAGCTAAAAATTGGAGAATAACTCAAGAAGGGAATAAGGTTTCATTCACTGACATAGTCAAACAGCAATTGAAAGAACATAATGAAGACTCAGTTATTAAAGTGATGAGACAGAAGGAAAATATAGTAAGAGAATTAGCTGACAAAAAGAAATGTATAATTATATTAGGAATGGAAGAGAAACATAACCCAGATAGAACCGCAAGAATCAAGGAGGAAAATGAAAGGGTAAGCAGTTTATTAAAATTAGTCCAGGAAGATGAACCAGAAATTATAAAGGAAATTGAGGAAAAATTCAGACTCGGAAAATATAGTACAGATAAGACCAGACCAATTAAGATTAAATTCAGGTCACAAACAACGGCAGAGAAAATTCTATCCAAGACAGGGAAACTAGCAACAAATGATCAATATAAAAAGGTATGGATAAAAAGAGAAATGAATAAGGAGGAAAGAGAGGCAGAAAAGCAGAAAAGAATTGAAGCTAAGGCAAAAAACGAGGAAAGAACGGAGTCAGAGAAAGAGAGATTCTATTGGAGAGTAGTGAACATGAAAATAAAGCAGTTCGACATACTAAAGAAAAACATAAGGGAAACAGAGAACACAATGGAAGTGGCAGAAAACTAAGAGTGTCTTACACAAATATAGATGGATTGATAACAGGATTGAATGAACTGAATGATTATTTGAAAGAAAAAGAACCGGACATAATGGGAATTGTAGAAACAAAATTAAAAGGCCCACTACCACCCAACAGTGTAGGACATGATACATACAATTATTGGATTAGAAACAGAGAGAAAAAACAAGGGGGTGGAGTTATGTTCCTGACAAAGAAGGATATAAACGTGAAAGGTGTCATATATGGAAAGAATACAGTAGAGATGATTATGATAGAAGTGGAAGACCGAGATAAGAAGAGCAGAAAATTTGTGATCAACTATGTGCCTCCGAAAACAGCCTCATGGGAGGAGAATGAACATAAAAGTATGTTAGAGGACACAAAGATAGCATTAACTAAAATAATGGAAGACGGAGGAAGAATAGTTATGATGGGCGACTTTAATTGCAAAGAAATCTGCTGGGAAGAAATGACAGTAAAGAGTGGTGATGACTCATGGGGAAATGCTCTACTTGAGATGATTACTGACCATTCAATGACACAATGGATACAAGAGAACACTAGGTATAGAAATGAAGAAGAACCATCGAGGCTAGACTTAATAATTACATCTGAACCTAGAATAGTGGACAAGATTGAATATAAAACACCAATAGGTAAAAGTGACCACATATTGATTGAACTGGAACTTAATGAAGAAAAATATATGAAAAGAAATGAACAATATAGAAAAGGAAGAATGATGTATGAAAAAACAAACTTTGATAAAATAAGAGAATTCTTCCAACAAGAAAACTGGGAAGAAATATACAAAGAAGAAACATCAGTGGAAGAGAAATGGAATATTTTGACAAAAATTTACAAAGAAGGAGTGGAAAAGTATGTCCCAAGACAAAAACAAGAAAAAGAATATGTAAAATGCTGGTACAACAAAAGTTGTAGGGAGTTAAAAGACAAAAGAGACAAAGCCTGGACCGGATGGAAAAAAGACAGAAGACCTGAAAAATGGAAAATATATACTGGTTATAGAAATGAATATGTACAAAAGTGCAGAGAGGAAAAAAGAAAATATGAAAAAGATGTTATAGAAAAGTGTAAAGATCAACCAAAACTATTCTACAGATTTGTAAACAATAAACTGAAAAACAAACAAGACTTGGAGAAATTAAGACAAGGGGGAGTTGAATACACTGAGGAAATGGAAATGGCAGAAATTATGAACAAACATTTTAAATCAGTGTTTACAAGGGAAAATATACAACCTGAAGAGATTGAGTGGAAGGAAAAAGTCCCCCCTATGGAAGAAATAGAAGTAACGAAGAATGAAATATTGACACACTTGGGTAATTTTGATGTCAGAAAATCGCATGGGCCAGATGAAATAGCAAACTGGATTCTGAAAGAATGTAGGAATGAACTGGCAGACAAAATACATAGCATAATAAGCAGTTCCTTAAAAGAAGGAAAAGTTCCAGAAGATTGGAAAAAAGCAAATATAGTACCTATATATAAAGGAGGAAATAAAGAAGAACCTACCAACTATAGACCAGTCTCTCTAACAAGTACAATAGCAAAAATATGTGAAAGAATTATCAAAAGTAGATGGGTAAAATACTTGGAAAAAAACAACGTACTAAATCCAAGGCAATTTGGATTCAGACAAGGACGATCATGCGTCACCAATTTAATATGTTTCTATTCAAGGCTAATAGATATAATACAAGAAAGAGATGGATGGGCTGATTGTGCATTTCTAGACCTAAAAAAAGCTTTTGACAAAGTACCACATAAGAAGTTGCTTAAGAAATTAGAATATGAAGGAGGAATACAAGGTAAATTGCTAAATTGGATGGAAGACTTTTTGCAAGAAAGAAAAATGCGAGTAGTGATAAGAGATCAGCACTCAAAATGGAATGAAGTAATAAGCGGTGTCCCGCAGGGAACAGTTCTGGCCCCAATAATGTTTGCTATATATATTAATGATATGGATGAAGGAATTGAAAGCTATATGAGCTTCTTTGCAGATGATGCAAAATTACTGAAAAGAGTGAAAACTGAAGAAGATTGTGAATCACTACAGAGAGATCTAAATAAAGTACAAGAATGGAGTAGGAAGTGGGAGATGGAGTTCAATACAAAAAAGTGTAGTATAATGGAATTTGGAAAAAGCAAAAACAGAATAACAGGATCATATAATTTGGGAGAAGAAGGAATAAAAAGAGTAGAAAATGAGAGGGACCTGGGAGTCATTGTTATGAATAATATGTCACCTGAGAAACATATAAATAAGATTTTTGGAGAAACTTATAATTTAATAAGAACAATCAAAGTGGCATTTACATACCTGGATGAAGAAATGGTGAGGAAAATCCTAGTCACCCTGATAAGACCAAGATTGGAATATGCAGCAACGATATGGTCACCAAGTACAAAAAAATGTATAAAAAAACTTGAAAGAATACAAAGAGCAATTACTAAACTGGCACCAACACTCTCAAAACTATCATATGAAGAGAGACTACAAAAACTTAAACTACAGACACTAGAGCAAAGAAGAGAGAGAGGAGATTTGATAGCTATTTACAGAATCATGAAAGGCATAGAAATTACTGATAGCGAGAATCTGATAAAATGGGATGACAGAAATACAAGAGGACACGGAAAGAAAATAAAAAAAGACAACTATAGAAGAGATTTGAAAAAGAACAGCTTTCCTCACAGAGCAATAGACAGTTGGAACAAGTTAGATGAGAAAGTGGTGTGTGCAAAAACAATACATGAATTTAAAAATAGTTTAGATAAAATGAGATATGAAGACGGGACCTCACGAGCATAGCTCCCCTTCCCGTAAAATACAACTAGGTAAATACAACTAGGTAAATACACACACACACACACACTTCAACGAATGGACGGCTTAGAAGACGTTCTGAAGAAAAGTGAAGTCTGTGGATCCCAACGCAAAGAGAAGTGCCTAGTGTTTTTGCAGGGTGGGGGGGAAATTGCTCGTGGAGTAGTGGGAACGTAGGGAAAGAGGAAAAGGGGAGGGATTACTGAGGGAAATGGAAGGAAATGAGGAGGGAGTAGACTTTGCCCAGCCAGACAAGCGGAAGGTAAACAAAAGACTTAGCGAGGATCAAATGTCTAATAAAAATGTAAAGATTAGAAGTATAGAGAGGAGCAATACAGAAGAAAGTGACGAGAATATGTTCCAGGGATTTAAAGAGGGTGGGGGGGACACAACCCCCCCCCCCCCCCCCGACTGATAAGACTAGAGGAGAGAGTTGATAAGGTGATCGAGGACTTGGAGCGTAAGTTAGGTAACGTAGACTCCATTTTCCAAAGAATTGAAAGGTTGGAACAACTAGAGAAGGCTAACAGAAACTTAACTGAAGAAATAGAGGACCTAAAAAGACAGTTAGGAAATGTAAAGGAGGAGAATGAGAAATTGAAGAAGAATAGTAATGAAAACAGAGAGAAAATAGATACAGAAGCTAAAAATTGGAGAATAACTCAAGAAGGGAATAAGGTTTCATTCACTGACATAGTCAAACAGCAATTGAAAGAACATAATGAAGACTCAGTTATTAAAGTGATGAGACAGAAGGAGAATATAGTAAGAGAATTAGCTGACAAAAAGAAATGTATAATTATATTAGGAATGGAAGAGAAACATAACCCAGATAGAACCGCAAGAATCAAGGAGGAAAATGAAAGAGTAAGCAGTTTATTAAAATTAGTCCAGGAAGATGAACCAGAAATTATAAAGGAAATTGAGGAAAAATTCAGACTCGGAAAATATAGTACAGATAAGACCAGACCAATTAAGATTAAATTCAGGTCACAAACAACAGCAGAGAAAATTCTATCCAAGACAGGGAAACTAGCAACAAATGATCAATATAAAAAGGTATGGATAAAAAGAGAAATGAATAAGGAGGAAAGAGAGGCAGAAAAGCAGAAAAGAATTGAAGCTAAGGCAAAAAACGAGGAAAGAACGGAGTCAGAGAAAGAGAGATTCTATTGGAGAGTAGTGAACATGAAAATAAAGCAGTTCGACATACTAAAGAAAAACATAAGGGAAACAGAGAACACAATGGAAGTGGCAGAAAACTAAGAGTGTCTTACACAAATATAGATGGATTGATAACAGGATTGAATGAACTGAATGATTATTTGAAAGAAAAAGAACCGGACATAATGGGAATTGTAGAAACAAAATTAAAAGGCCCACTACCACCCAACAGTGTAGGACATGATACATACAATTATTGGATTAGAAACAGAGAGAAAAAACAAGGGGGTGGAGTTATGTTCCTGACAAAGAAGGATATAAACGTGAAAGGTGTCATATATGGAAAGAATACAGTAGAGATGATTATGATAGAAGTGGAAGACCGAGATAAGAAGAGCAGAAAATTTGTGATCAATTATGTGCCTCCGAAAACAGCCTCATGGGAGGAGAGTGAACATAAAAGTATGTTAGAGGACACAAAGATAGCATTAACTAAAATAATGGAAGACGGAGGAAGAATAGTTATGATGGGCGACTTTAATTGCAAAGAAATCTGCTGGGAAGAAATGACAGTAAAGAGTGGTGATGACTCATGGGGAAATGCTCTACTTGAGATGATTACTGACCATTCAATGACACAATGGATACAAGAGAACACTAGGTATAGAAATGAAGAAGAACCATCGAGGCTAGACTTAATAATTACATCTGAACCTAGAATAGTGGACAAGATTGAATATAAAACACCAATAGGTAAAAGTGACCACATATTGATTGAACTGGAACTTAATGAAGAAAAATATATGAAAAGAAATGAACAATATAGAAAAGGAAGAATGATGTATGAAAAAAACAAACTTTGATAAAATAAGAGAATTCTTCCAACAAGAAAACTGGGAAGAAATATACAAAGAAGAAACAACAGTGGAAGAGAAATGGAATATTTTGACAAAAATTTACAAAAAAGGAGTGGAAAAGTATGTCCCAAGACAAAAACAAGAAAAAGAATATGTAATATGCTGGTACAACACATGTTGTAGGGAGTTAAAGAACAAAAGAGACAAAGCCTGGAACAGATGGAAAAAAGACAGAAGACCTGAAAAATGGAAAATATATACTGGTTATAGAAATGAATATGTACAAAAGTGCAGAGAGGAAAAAAGAAAATATGAAAAAGATGTTATAGAAAAGTGTAAAGATCAACCAAAACTATTCTACAGATTTGTAAACAATAAACTGAAAAACAAACAAGACTTAGAGAAATTAAGACAAGGAGGAGTTGAATACACTGAGGAAATGGAAATGGCAGAAATTATGAACAAACATTTTAAATCAGTGTTTACAAGGGAAAATATACAACCTGAAGAGATTGAGTGGAAGGAAAAAGTCCCCCCTATGGAAGAAATAGAAGTAACAAAGAATGAAATATTGACACACTTGGGTAATTTTGATGTCAGAAAATCGCATGGGCCAGATGAAATAGCAAACTGGATTCTGAAAGAATGCAGGAATGAACTGGCAGACAAAATACATAGCATAATAAGCAGTTCCTTAAAAGAAGGAAAAGTTCCAGAAGATTGGAAAAAAAGCAAATATAGTACCTATATATAAAGGAGGAAATAAAGAAGAACCTACCAACTATAGACCAGTCTCTCTAACAAGTACAATAGCAAAAATATGTGAAAGAATTATCAAAAGTAGATGGGTAAAATACTTGGAAAAAAACAACGTACTAAATCCAAGGCAATTTGGATTCAGACAAGGACGATCATGCGTCACCAATTTAATATGTTTCTATTCAAGGCTAATAGATATAATACAAGAAAGAGATGGATGGGCTGATTGTGCATTTCTAGACCTAAAAAAAGCTTTTGACAAAGTACCACATAAGAAGTTGCTTAAGAAATTAGAATATGAAGGAGGAATACAAGGTAAATTGCTAAATTGGATGGAAGACTTTTTGCAAGAAAGAAAAATGATAGTAGTGATAAGAGATCAGCACTCAAAATGGAATGAAGTAATAAGCGGTGTCCCGCAGGGAACAGTTCTGGCCCCAATAATGTTTGCTATATATATTAATGATATGGATGAAGGAATTGAAAGCTATATGAGCTTCTTTGCAGATGATGCAAAATTACTGAAAAGAGTGAAAACTGAAGAAGATTGTGAATCACTACAGAGAGATCTAAATAAAGTACAAGAATGGAGTAGGAAGTGGGAGATGGAGTTCAATAAAAAAAAGTGTAGTATAATGGAATTTGGAAAAAGCAAAAACAGAATAACAGGATCATATAATTTGGGAAAAGAAGGAATAAAAAAAGTAGAAAATGAGAAGGACCTGGGAGTCATTGTTATGAATAATATGTCACCTGAGAAACATATAAATAAGATTTTTGGAGAAACTTATAATTTAATAAGAACAATCAAAGTGGCATTTACATACCTGGATGAAGAAATGGTGAGGAAAATCCTAATCACCCTGATAAGACCAAGATTGGAATATGCAGCAACGATATGGTCACCAAGTACAAAAAAATGTATAAAAAAACTTGAAAGAATACAAAGAGCAATTACAAAACTGGCACCAACACTCTCAAAACTATCATATGAAGAGAGACTACAAAAACTTAAACTACAGACACTAGAGCAAAGAAGAGAGAGAGGAGATTTGATAGCTATTTACAGAATCATGAAAGGCATAGAAATTACTGATAGCGAGAATCTGATAAAATGGGATGACAGAAATACAAGAGGACACGGAAAGAAAATAAAAAAAGACAGCTATAGAAGAGATTTTAAAAAGAACAGCTTTCCTCACAGAGCAATAGACAGTTGGAACAAGTTAGATGAGAAAGTGGTGTGTGCAAAAACAATACATGAATTTAAAAATAGTTTAGATAAAATGAGATATGAAGACGGGACCCCACGAGCATAGCTCCCCTTCCCGTAAAATACAACTAGGTAAATACAACTAGGTAAATACACACACACACACACACATATATATGTATATACATATATATATATATATAATATATATATATATAATATATATATATATATATATATATATATATATATATATACACACAGGCATGTATGTAGATTGCACCGTTCATTTTCCTCATCTGCGTCGTCAAAATTTTGTGCCGAGTCGAGTCACCCTCCTACTCCGGACATCGGTATTTTGGTGTCCGTAAGAAGAGAATGCACAAACCACGTGGTCCAATTTGACCGCGTGGCTTTGCAGGAACGCGCTGCGACCTTAGCACACACCTGCCTGTAATTATGATTAATTCTTGACCGTTGCCGCTTGATCCCCGTATGATCCAAGGCTGACAAAATTAAGGTAATTACGCACCACGGGTGACTGCATATGCGGTATATGTATCGGCTCCTGGCTGCATCTAAAATCAGTTCAGTTCCGACCAACTAATAAGGAAGAAGAGTTCTCGTTAATCCTCTTTTCTTCTTGCTGTAGCACCCATCAATGAGGAGGCTCTCGGCACTCCTTCGGACTTTTTGGTAGCGACAGGGACGGCGAACTTTGACGACGGTGGATCGAGCGTCAGGCGAAGAAGGAGGCATCCATTTCGAGACAAGGAATGGATCCCTCCTTCTCCCAAGCACAGCAAGCACCTCCTCCTGGCGAAGGTATGGCGAAGGGCCTTCGCCGGAAGAGGCGAAGCCTTGTGAAGATGTCACAACCGTCGTCGGCATTTCACTAGGAAAGGAGTTATTAATGCTATATATACTACATTGTAGGTGTATAACGTATTCTCTGTGATTCGGTGGCGACAGCCCTCTTTTATATACGATTGTCATTTCCTTTTCCATCAAATTTCACTTCCTTTCCCACAAAAACCGATCGCGCAATTGCTCTGACTTACGCTGTTATCTTTAGGCATGGTTTACAGCTTCGCACTAAAGGAATCAATACGACCTATTGATAACACTTTTCTTTTTTCTGGGAATGATAACCACCTTCTGCAGATTCCTTGGGTCTGATGACTGTCGGTGGTATTATCCAAAAATCCCTATATAAACCTTTGGAAGGGAAAGATTTATATAAGGAAAGATTTTTTTTAAGAATACCACCATAAGATTCTTACTGTGTTATTCTTAAAAAAATATTTCCTTATATAAATCTTTGGAAGGGAAAGATTTATATAGGGAAATATTTTTTTAAGAATACCACCGTAAGATTCTTACGGTGGTATTCTTAAAAAATTCCTTATATTAATTTCATATAAATCCTTGGAAGGGAAAGATTTATACAAGGAAAGAATTTTTTTAAGGATACCGCCGTAAGAATTTTACGGTGGTATTCTTAAAAAAAATTCTTTCCTTATATAAATCTTATGTGAATCCTTGGATGGGAAAGATTTATATAAGGAAAAATTTTGTTTAAGAATACCACCATAAGAATCTTACAGTGATATTCTTAAAAAATCCTTTTATAAATACTTCCCTTCCCAGTATTTATATAAGGAAAGATTTTTTAAGAATACCAACGTGTTTCTTTGTTATACCGAGATGGCGGGTCTGGAGGGCCGGTCTTGATCACTGTCTTAAGACGTCGACAAGAAAATAATTTAAATGTCCTCACTTCCTTACATAAACGGGACTAGAACCAATCTCTACCCCTAGATGACATATATTTGTAAACAATCATCTACATATTTAGGCTACGCTAAGACCAACGGTTTTCAATCGGGGGGGGGGGGGCATGTGGACCCCCCAGAGCGCCATGCCAAGAATTGAGGGGGTTATGGGTTGCTGTTACAAATTATACATTTCTTACAATGTGAGGAGTCTGGAAAAAAATCCATCACTCTGTCCTGGTAGATTGTCAACTTTTTAATAAAGCAAAGGATTTCTCTTTATCAACATTTTATCATTATTATTATTATTATTATTATTACTATCATTATTATTATTATTATTAGCAGTAGTATCATTAGTAGTAGTAGTAGTAGTAGTAGTATCATTATTATTATTATTATTATTATTATTATTATTATTATCATTATTATTATTATTATCATTATTATTATTATCATTATTATTATTATTGTTATCATTATTATTATTATTATTATTGTTGTTTTTGGCGAGGAGGGTTTGGGAGAAAAAGAAGGGGAACTACACGATATGGAGTCGTTGGTATCAGCATCAACATGCATAAATTTAAACTCACCACTGATGTGGCCCAGAAGAACAATGGGGTGGAATCCTTTGTGTTTCTAATAATAAAATCCACAATATTCAGATCCGCAGCTCCCTCAGGCAATCTTTTATGGATATCTGGGTACATGAAGACCACGAACTCCAGTACTTGCTTCACACGTCTTTAGAATAAAGATGGACGTCGAGTTCGGGGTAACCCTAGAGTTTCGCGACGTCTTTTGTAGTTTTCCCGCGTTGCCAAATAACGGCGGTGTCATGGCTACTAAGTCTTTGTTCAAGGAGATTTTTAATAAAAGTCTCCTTTCTTTTCTACCCTGGGTGCGAGGCATTGCAGAATCTCTAAAATAAAATCTTCGCCCATCCTCATAATTTTTTTTTTAAGATGGTCTTAGTCTTGGTGAAAGAAATGAGCATTGTGTGGTAATGCACATGAACAGTGCGTTCAACATCCACTCTCTCAGTTGGATCTGGGATTCCCCCTCCTCCTTCTTCTTATTCTTCTCCTCCTCCTCCTCCTCCTCCTCTCCCTCCTCCTCCTCCTCTTCCTCCTCCTCCTCCTCCTCTTCTCTCGGCGGTTCTGCACCAACTTCAGGATGTTTATAGTGTCGCCCTGCATTCGCCCAAATACTGCTGCAGCCTCGGCGTCGTCTTCGGTGGTCAAAATGTCTTCCGAGCTCCACGGCAGCAATGGTTGAGGTTGTGTGGCTGGTACAGCCGCAGACTAGTCTGGCTGTGTGTGCATTATATATATATATGCAAAGTGAACCACTTGGAAAAAGAAACTAACGAAGCAGAGCGCTTTCGTATATTACACCCTGTGCAAAAAGTACTTTTTGCACTGGATGTACTATAAGAAAGCGCTCTGCTTCGTTAGTTTCTTTTTCCAAGTGATCTACTTTGCATAAGTGAACACACGTACCCGTGTTCTTATTAGCATATATATGTATATATATACTGTATGTATATATATATATATATATATATATATATATATATATATATATATATATATATATATATATATATATATATATATATGTATGTATGTATGTATATATCCCGTCCCTGCCGAGTGTCCGCCTGGTTACAAATGCGTGCGAGGTACGTGTGTGGGGCCTTGCGGGGTACGTGTGAATTGCGCACTTTGCGTGCGGAGAGCGTGAGGGGATCGGCCATAGCGTACGGAATACGGCCGCGTTCCAGGCCAGTCATGCGGTCCATTTGCCTCCATCTTGCTTCCGCTTGGCCCTCGGATGCTGTGCCTCTTTCACGAACCTTCAGGAGGATTTTCGAGTGAAGTTCAGGAAACTTAATTTCCCCGGAGTTCGGTGGTCAATTCGATTTAAGTGTGAGACGGCTTTAAATGTATTTCCAATAAGGAATGTTAGGAATAGAATGATGGAGAAAATAGTCCATTTCGTCCTAAGAATCTTCAATTCCATTTCCATCCTCTACATATTCCATCTCTAAGATCTTCCATTCCACTTTTATGCCATTCCAGAATAATCTCTGGTGAGTGTGAATGTGTGTGTGTGTGTGTGTGTGTGTAATAATAATAAAAATAATAATAATAATAATAATAATAATAATGATAATAGGTTTATTGAAATAGCAGTGATACACTGACAATGATACAATATAGTAATTATATGAGTAATATGCCTAGTCTAAGTTTTACACTGAGTTTATTGTGGATGGAATAGCACTTGTGTGTGTGTGTGTGTGTGTGTGTGTGTGTGTGTGTGTGTGTGTGTGTGCGTGTGTGTGTGTGTTTGTATTTGCCTAGTAGTATCTAACCGGAAGGGGAGCTATGTTCGTGGTGTCCCGTCTCTGTATCTCGCAGTATCTAAACTTAAAATCGTGTATGGTTTCTGCACACACTATCATTTCGTCCAGTTTGATCCATACATCCACCACTCTGTGGTGAAGCAATTATTTTTCAGGTCTCTTCTATACCTGTCCTTTTTTAATTTCCTTCCATGTCCGCTTGTATTTCTCGTATTCCAATTTAGCAAGTCTTCTCTACCACGGACTTCCATACCTCTCATGATTCTACAGATGGTCAATACGTCTCCCCTTTTTCTTCTTTGTTCCAGGGTCGTGTGTGTGTGTGTGTGTGTGTGTGTGTGTGTGTGTGTGTGTGTGTGTGTGTGTTTACCTAGTTGTATTTACCTAGTTGCATTTTGCGGGTAGAGAGCTATGCTCGTATTGACCCGCTATTGTATCTTTCCACATCCAGTTTTTTTCTTAAAGTCATGTGTGTGTGTATTTACCTAGTTGTATTTTACGGGAAGGGGAGTTATGCTTGTGGTGCCCCGTCTTCATATCTCGTTTTATCTAGACTGT
>NC_134795.1:64133537-64141037 GCF_046742065.1 Oratosquilla oratoria
CTTATTTCTATTTGCAGTCAAATAATTGTGTCCTCGAGTTTTAGTAACTGGAAATCTGCAACCCCACAGTGGATGGCAACGGTCCTCGGGTGCTCCCATAGATCTCTCCGGGAAGAAATGTGTGGAGTTGTTTCTATGACACAGAATTGCAATATCAAGAGGGAGAACCAGATCTCGGTTGCCAACTCTCCTCGTGTGAAAAGGTAAAGGAAATTCTCTCAAAGTTGACAGAGAAAGATCATACGCCTAATCCGGAGACTGGGAGTCGGCCCCTCAGGGTTGCACCTAGATAAGGATGTTGACGGATTTTGAAGACACAAGACTGGGAGATGACAGTTGACAGAGAAATGAGAGGGAGATGACAGTTGACAGAGAAAGATCATAGGCCTAATCCGGAGACTGGGAGTCGGCCCCACAGGGTTGCACCTAGATAAGGATGTTGACGGATTTTGAAGACAACACAAGACAGGGAGATGACAGTTGACAGAGAAATGACAGGGAGATGACAGTTGACAGAGAAAGATCATAGGCCTAATCCGGCCCCTCAGGTTTGGACCAAGATGAGGATGTTGACGGATTTTGAAGACATAAGACAGGGAGAAGGTCCTCTTCCACGTGCGTCACAAGTACCGTTATTGATCACCATTGGAATCAAACTGAGACCTGAATAACAAATATTTGCAAGTTTCCAGATCCTTTTTTTCCAAATGTCCACCTAAAATCGACCTCAGATTCTTTTTCCAAATGTCGAACAAAAATTTATCTCAAATTCTTTTTCCAAATGTCCAACTAAAATTGACCTCAAATTCTTTTTCTAAATGTCCAAGTAAAATTGACCTCAGATTCTTTTTCCAAATGTCCAACTAAAATTTACCTCAAATTCTTTTTCCGAATGTCCTACTAAAAAAAACCTCAGATTCTTTTTCCAAATGTCCAACTAAAATTGACCTCGGATTCTTTTTCCAAACATCCAACTAAATTTGACCTATGATTCTTTTTCCAAATGTCCAACTAAAATTGACCTCAGAATCTTTTTCCAAACGTCCAACTAAAATTGATCTCAGATTCTTTTTCCAAACGTCCAACTAAAATTGACCTCAGAATCTTTTTCCAAACGTCCAACTAAAATTGACCTCAGAATCTTTTTCCAAACGTCCAACTAAAATTTATCTCAGATTCTTTTTCCAAATGTCCAACAAAAAATTACCTCTTGTTCTCCCTCAGGTGAGATACAGACCGCCTAACTTTTGACCTTTCTTTTACATCAAATTGAGATCTTTCTCTCACTAGATAT
This sequence comes from Oratosquilla oratoria, assembly GCF_046742065.1. Lineage (NCBI taxonomy): Eukaryota > Metazoa > Arthropoda > Malacostraca > Stomatopoda > Squillidae > Oratosquilla > Oratosquilla oratoria. The sequence continues at coordinate 64,134,832 of NC_134795.1, forward strand.
CTAACAGGACAAATATAAACTCGTGTCCTTTCGTGTCTCGATCTTTTCTTCCCACTGTCTTACACAAAACAATCTCTTCTTGCTTTCAATGTCAGAATTTTCCCCCGTCAGTATTTTGGTGGTTCTCTATCCTCAATTAGCAAGCTAAACTGGACAATTACAATATTTACCATTGGGTCAACAATTTCTATGGAAATGAGTTTTCTGTGACGTCTTTATTTTATTCTATTTTATCTTTAGTTCATTATATCTAAAATGTTATTGATTTGTTATTTATTTACTCATTTATTTATCTATTTATTTATTCACTTATTTATCTACTTATTTTAATCGTGACCTTCCATAGCAGAGTCAACGATGGGTGCTCCATTATATAAATGGTGTACACGCCTCATGTGTATTTTATGTTCGCGTTATGTCCGTGACACGTGTGGACGATCCCTCTGTGTCCAGCCATGGATGTCACCAACATGTTTCAAACCAAAGTGGTGCAGGAGACAGATTTCAAGTCTTATTCCAGCCGCACTAGATTCGTGTCCTCCTCGTGTTCGTAACATGTTGGCAACACAAGTGTGGACACGGGCTCACGATACAGATACATTTGTCACTAACATGGGACAAACCCATCGGATCTGAGTCTCTTTGTGTTCATTACATGTCGACAACACTCGTGAAATCATGAACCAAGGATCTCACTAAGTTCCTTCGTGTTTGTCACAAGTCGACGACAGAAGTATGGACATCTTTCTCAACATTTACTTGCGAAAACATGAACCAAACACCTCATCATGTTTCTTCGTGTTTGTCACAAGTCGACGAGAGAAGTATAGACATCTTTCTCAACATTCACTTGCAGAAACATGAACCAAACACCTCACCATGTTTCTTTGTGTTTGACACAAGTCGACAACAGAAATGTGGACAACCCTCTCAACATTTACTTGTGAAAACATGAACCAGGTTTCTTCGTGCCGGCCACATGTTGAAGACAGAAATGTGGACAACCCTCTCAACATTTACTTGTGAAAACATGAACCAGGTTTATTTGTGCCGGCCACATGTTGAAGACAGAAATGTGGACAACCCTCTCAACATTTACTTGTGAAAACATGAACCAGGTTTATTTGTGCCGGCCACATGTTGAAGACAGAAGTGTGGACAACCCTCTCAACATTTACTTGTAAAAACATGAACCAGGTTTCTTCGTACCGGCCACATGTTGAAGACAGAAATGTGGACAACCCTCTCAACATTTACTTGTGAAAACATGAACCAAGTTTCTTCGTGCCGGCCACATGTTGAAGATAGAAATGTGGACAACCCTCTCAACATTTACTTGTGAAAACATGAACCAAGTTTATTCGTGCCGGTCAAATGTTGAAGACAGAAATGTGGACAACCCTCTCAACATTTACTTGTGAAAACATGAACCAAGTTTCTTCGTACCGGCCACATGTTGAAGACAGAAGTGTGGACAACCCTCTCAACATTTATTTGTGAAAACATGAACCAAGTTTCTTCGTGCCGGCCACATGTTGAAGACAGAAATGTGGACAACCCTCTCAACATTTACTTGTGAAAACATGAAACAAGAAACGTCGTACCAATAAAGGTTTCGATCTCACACGGTGTTTATTCTCACAAGTTTATTCGTGTTGGTCACATGTTGACAACAGAAGTATGGACAAGCCCTTCACCCTGACCCAAGTATACATGACCCTACAATGACTCACCGCAAGTCTATCCTTTGCGCTGATGTAACGGAAGCGCTGGATGTAGTAGAAGACGAGCCAGGCTAGGGAGATGATCATCAGAACAATAAACGACACGGACACAAACAAAACTGAGGTCCTGCAAATGAACAAAGCAACGAGAATTAGATTCGAAGTACAGAGATAAATAAAGGTTAAACAAGAATAAATAAATAAACAGAAATAAACATATTACTAAACTAATAAATCAATAGACATCCGGCACACCACATGTCAGTTTATTATCAAAGTTTTTGGTATGTTTATGTTGGAGATGCACATTGTTCGCTTTGTATGTCCGCATCCAAAAATATAAAAACAAAAATCCTGTTACTCAACAGCATTTTCTGAAATGTTTTATAAGGTGCTGAAAGAAAATATAAACCTCTACATTTCTAGATAGAATTAATACATTGTATTTCCACATGGAAAATAAAAAAAAATGTATGATGAATAAAAATAAAATACAGTACTCACAGGGTAATGTAGCGATGTGTAATGGATCATAAACGACAGTTACGAGTATTTTCGGAATCGTGGGACACTTGAGTTTAATGAAGTGAATCAGGGTTACATCGACAAATATAGAAAACGCGACGAGTACCGGCGTGGCGCGTATGTTTCGGTTTCGCCTCGTTACCACAAAGACACGGGGTCGAACCCAATGAACACCACTGGACGCCACTTGCTCTGGCTATCCGAGCTTACCGTTCAGCAAACGATCTTATGCCAAGTTGAGTTTGGCAGTGGTAGGGTTAACAGAAACGGGTTAACCCATTCAACTCCGATGACAAGATGTCTTGTCATTTGGTCAAATAAAACAAAAAATCATAAAACACCAAAATGTTTGATCAAACACCAGAAAAATATGACGTCAATCCTCGCTTCGCTCGCAGCGAAGCGAGGATTGACGTCATATTTTTCTGGTGTTTGATCAAACATTTTGGTGTTTTATGATTTTTTGTTTTATTTGACCAAATGACAAGACATCTTGTCATCGGAGTTGAATGGGTTAATCCAGTGGATCTCAATATTTTTTCATTCCAATCCTCCATTGACGAAGTTTCAACGTTCGTGTAGCTCCCATTAATTTTTCCGCCAAATCTCACTCCATCCTTCACTCCCTCCCACTCTTCTTTCAGCTTCTTACACTCCCTCTCCTTTTCCTTCTCATCCAAGCAGTTTACCCCCATCACCTTCCACCTTCCGCCCCCTCCCCCTTCTCCATCTATCCTCCACTCTCAACTCACCCTCCAGCAAAATATTATCTGACACTCCCCCACTCTCTCCCCCTAGAACATGTTCATTCAAAACTCCTCCCATTCTTCTCCTGGTCACCACTACATAGTCCATTGAAGCTCTATCTATCAATCCATCCATCCACCACCCTCTCCCATGATATCTTCAACTCTCTAGACACAACACCACCACCATCTTCCACCACAATAATAATAATAATAATAATAATAATAATAATAATAATAATAATAATAATAATAATAATGATAATAATAATAATAACAATAATAATAATGACAATAAAGCGTCGAGGAAGAGAAACCCTTTGCTTTACTACAAAGTTGACAATCATAATTGTCTTACATTTGACAGATCTTTGTGAGAGACTCAACTTGCATCACATTACACAGAAATGAATAATTTGTAACAGGAGGCCACGACGCCACCTAAACTCTTCCCATGGCTCCCTGGGGGTCCCCACGGGCCCCCTTGGGGAGTCCCCACGGCTCCCCCTGGGGGTCCCCACGGGCCCCCTTGGGGGTACCCATAGTCCCCCTGGGGGGTCCCCCCTGGGGAATCCCCATAGTCCCCCTGGGGTCCCCACGGGCCCCATGGGGCGTACACCACGGCTCCCCCTGGGGGTCCCCACGGCTCCCCCTGGGGGATCCCCACGGCTCCCCCTGGGGACCCCCACGGCTCCCCTGGGGGTCCCCAAGGCCCCCATTGTTTTAACCTCTGTGTAGCGTAAGTTTCCCTCAACTGTAATAAAATCACCTGACGGCACACATAACTTCACTTCGTGTAAAGGTTAATCGAAATAGGATATTTCTCCTCTGAATAAAATTGCACAAATCAGAGACAGAACTGCTAGAGAGTAATGTATGTGCGGGCGCAGTACCATTAATTAATGTCCTACTCGGCAAATACGAAGTTCCCGTTTCCCGCCAGAATGGCGACTTCCCGCCAAGACTGTAATACAGTGCACTCGTAAAAATGTCAACGATCATTCTCTCTCTCTCTCTCTTTGTTTGTGTGTACGTATGTGTTTGTGTGTGTGTGTGTCCGTATGTGTCTTTGTGTGTCCGTGTGTGTGTGTGTGTGTGTGTCCGTGTGTGTGTGTGTGTGTGTGTGTGTTTGCGTATATAGAGAAAAAAATCAACTTTATTCACAGCAAACGACAGTCACTAAATGTATCGAAAGGAAGAGAAGAAGCAGGATAACAAAAATGACATAAAAATGTATATAAATAACAGCACAAGCAAGTTAACTGTCCAGTAATTAAGCTGAGAGGGACTTGTTAATTACATGTGCACATGCCGTGCACAGTAAACATGATAGAAACAAGTTTGTCCTCAGCTGGGAACAACTACAAGTGGTATCAACATATATTGTTTAATGACATGAAAAAAAAGAGGAAGGGGGAAGGAGGGAAGGAGTGAAGGGGGGAAGGGGGTGGGAGAGGCAATTCAATCTGGACTACTTAAACCAGGGTCTGGTCCACATCCGGGTCTCTTTTACAACCTAAAGAAAGAAACAAATGTGGAGTATAGACCAACCATAGTCATGATCAACGTAGAACAAAGCATTTGCGACTTTAAGAGGACCAATATGCTCCGTGATGTTCCGAACGTTTGGATGGGGATGACAGGTGGTGATGGATACGGAGCTGCCTAGTGTAGGCCTTATGGTCTCTTGCAGTCTTCTTCATTCTTATGTTCTTATGTTTTAGGCATTCCCAACAGACCAACGTTTCCCAACCCCCAGGGGGTGCTGGGAAGTGATGCAGACAAAAATCACATTGATATATGTATCACTGATTACCTAATTGAGCATATTTGACTTTTACCCATGCTATTTTATTTTTCTTGGGTGTTACCCGGGCTACCCCCCGTGTAAGGGGGAAAAAAGCCTTTGGTATATGTATGTATGTATATATGTTCTTATTTCTTCTTCTATAAGCAATATTGTCAATTTGTTTCGGTTCTAAGGAATCAAGAAAACAAATAATCAAGCAGTACATTTCACTTTCGTTTATCCTCCTGATAACAAGATAGGGCTGCAGGACTGCTTAGACATGACAACAGGGGGTGCTATGGTCGGAGAAGGTTGGAAAAGGCTTCCATGGACAGAACTTTCTGTATTACTAAATAAAAACTTAGTCAAGTCTATTGTGATGTACCGTCAGATCTACGTACGTGACAAAAACGCAGTTCCCGTCTACAGTACAAGGACATCGCTTGAGAACCCGCGAAAGGAAATCTGAGATCCCAGAAGACAGTTAAGTGATATCCGAGGAGACAAGAGTGTGATTCACCGTCTGGGATCACGTGTTGGACATGTGATCGACAGTTATTACCCTCCCGGATGAGAGCTCATATTTCATGCATGGTCCAATTTATGGACAATGCTATCACCTCATGCACACACACACACACACACACACACACACACACACACACACACACACACACACACACAAAATTCCTTGCCCACCAGAATTAGAGTACCGGCTCACAATGCAGCGATGCTGAATCTTTCAGTCCTGGGCGAGATTCGAACTCGGATCGGTGAATTACTAGTCACGCGCGCATGTGTGATTCACCACCATGATCTTGGATCACGTGTTGGACTCGTGATCGACAGCTATTTCCCTCCCGGAAGAGAGTTCAGAGCTCATAAACGACCGATCTAAGGGTAATGCTATGATCTTACACGCACACCCAACTCCCCGACCACGAGAGTTGGAGTAACGACTCGCAGCGCAGCGATACTGAAATTATTTCAGCCCTAGGCGGGATTCGAAAACCGGACCTGCGTAGTGGCAGCCGGGAACTCTACCAACCGCTCATCGAGTGTAAGTGTATTTGTGTGTGTGTGTGTGTGTGTGTGTGTGTGTGTGTGTGTGTGTGTGTGTGCGCGCGCGTGCGCCATTTGTACTGTATGGACTGGAGCTATGGTCGTAAGGTCCCGTTTCTGAATTTCCACTAAGGCAACGATGTTATCCCCCTCTACTGTTGTTTTCTTGTTCATCAAGCTAACGTATCTATCCGGAAAGCCTTATTTCCTAAAAGTTTTCAATTTAAGTTTTTAATCCTTATTATCTATCTTATCAACTTTATTTTGTTCTATCTGTTGCAATGTTCTCTTGATACTATTTCATTCAATATTCATTGTTAATAATTTATTAATTTCATTTCATTTATCTATTTATTCATT
>NC_134795.1:64148537-64156037 GCF_046742065.1 Oratosquilla oratoria
CAAGACATTTTCCCTTGAAAATGTCTTGAATAGACGAAAACGTTCGGTCACCTTTCATTTTATTTTCCAAGTGGTTTTATTACACATTTTTTGTGAATCACGTGTTTTTGTGATTTATTCGCACATATATATATATATATATAATATATATATATATAATATATATATATACACATATATATATTCATATATATATACATATATATGTATACATTACATGTATATATATATATATATATATATATATATATATATATATATATATACACATACATACATACATTTCCGACCAGCAGTGATCTGCTGGGGATTCGGCAAATTCGTGTCACTTCAGACTCACCGTGTTACAATTGGCCATCAGTAACATGTAGTGGGTGAAGAAGAGACCCAAATGTAAGATATTGATTCATCCACCTTCAACAGTTTAGAGGGTTCGAACAGGTGAGGTATTTGTGTGGTATAGAAACGGGGTACCACAGGACCAGGTGTGTCGGAGGAGGGGGGGGGGACTTTCTTTGTCATTTGATAGTCATGGATAATGAGAGAACGTCCTATTCTTTAAGCATGTCACTGCCGTCGATTGCGGTCGTGGGAAAGGGGCCATGGATGTTCATGAGATCAGTCTTGAAATCGTGTTCCTCTCAGTGTTTTTCCCATAAGCTCTGCGGTGTGGATCGGAGGGTGAGGTGGTCGTCTGCTGAAGGGAGTGTAGGATGGAAGCGCAAAAGGGGCGCGCTGCCGCATCCCGAGTTGCTTTGTCGGTGCCAGATATGGCACATAACAAAAGGATTCGGTTTTCAACCGGGACAAGATCCGGATTTTGTGGATCAAAGATGGCGAGGGTGGAGGACGGGAAGAGTCTCAAGGGGCGTTGGGTGAGTCGGAGATAATTATGAAGGGGAAGGATGGGAGGTAGGAGTTGTGAATACGTTGTAAGAGGGTGTTCACACGGTCTGACGGTTCGTCGAACGCGGTTCGACAGACACGTGTTTGAAGTGATGTGTGAACGGGGTATTTGGTTGTCGAACACGTTGGTTAAACCCCAAATACCCCGTTCACACATCACTTTAAACACGTGTCTGTCGAACCGCGTTCGACGAACCGTTGGACCGTGCCCCCCTCTAAAGCAGCGAGAAAAGCACAAAGTTTGGTGATAAATATTGGGTCGAACGCCGGATGGGATCTGGATTCTGTGTTTGTGGGAGATCGTGCCGCATTACCCATTCCGCGGTCAGAACAGAATCGTCTGTTGAACGTTTAACAAGGGAATGAGATCAGTGGATTATGTTTGATTTTTATTATCATTATTATTATTATTATTATTATTATTATCATTATTATTATTATCATTATTATTATCATTATTATTGTCATTATTATTATAATTATTATTATTATTATCATTATTATTATTATTATTATTATTATTTCTCCGATAATACGGCCAGGACGAAGCACGGAAGCCAGACTGGAGGGTTAGGTAGGAACGGTTAGGTAGGAACGACGTTCCAGTTGCTCGGGGAGTCGGAATGGGGCCATCTTTTATAATTACAAAGGAAATTTCCGAGTGTAACTGGGCAACACTTGTACAAGTTCTATCTTTCCCTCGTTTGGAGAAACGAAGAATGATGGTTTCTTTACAGACGGTGGGGAAGGATCCATCCACCCATATTCGGTTAAAATATTGTGATTTTATGTAGGAATCGCATCACTTCATAGTATGTTATCTGGGCCTAGGATCATTGTTCTGAAGCTAGAGAGAGGTGTGAAATTCTTCTTCTGTAAAAGACTATTGTAGTCTTGAGATGTGAGGATTTTATGTAGGCATCGCATCACTTCATAGTATTTTATCTGGGCCTAGGACCATTGTTCTGAAGCTAGAGAGAGGTCTGAAATTCTTTTTCTGTAAAAAAACTATTGTAGTTTTGCGAGATACGAGGATTCTATGTGGGCATCGCATTACTTCATAGTATGTTATCTGGGCCTAGGACCATTGTTCTGAAGCTGGAGAGAGGTCTGACATTCTTCTGTAAAAAACTATTGTAGTTTTGAGAGATGTGAGAAGTAAACTCATGCAGGATTCAACAGTAGTTGAAACAACTTACAGCGCTTGAATATACATGATTACAGATGTAGATCCCATGTATCTTAATCGGATCCGGGATTTCTGAAAGCCGATATCCGTGTCCCGGAGGCACAGAACTTCGCGTCCAAAGTGATACACTATACAGTGTGAAGAGGATGTTGCGTGGTATTAAAAAAAAAGTTTGCCCATTTTAATTTTTTTCTTCTTTCTTTTCTTTGAAAAGTCATGTACGGAGTTCACATACGTAGCTGTTCGTTGGTGACACTTCAGCTGTCGTCCCTAAGTGCTGGCAACTGTACCAGCGACGTGGACCTGGGTAATACCTATTCATCTTGTATCTCAGGCATCCTACGTAAAGGCTAATATCAGTATCTTGTATCTTATGTATTTGACGCAGTAAACTTAGATTGCTCCTACCTCCGGGAAGTCGTTCTTTGAACTCTGATTCTAAGAAATCTCCTAGACGTGGGATGCTAACTGCTCCCACGTTGGTGATAAATATCGTGGTTTAGTTAGGTACCAGAGGTTGAGCAGGACTGGGCTTCGTCACATTGAGTTCCATCACCAGTTCCGTTTGATTGGGGCCACATTTGATTGATCCTACACATAAATTGATGAATTCTTTGTTTGCTTTGAAAAATACGGAAATTGCAGTTGCTAGGAGCAATGTTAAATGATAAATATCCATCAATAACTGATGAAAAATTTTGTAACGCATCTGTAAATCAAAACTGAAATCACAGTCGGAACAGGAAAAAGAAAAAAGGAAAACGGCGAATCTACATATTTTGACTGTAGGCTACAGTCCTCCCATTCTGTAGCTTACAGATGAAATATATAGATTCACAGTTTCCATTTTTTTTTTTCTGGTCCGACTTAGGTTTTAGTTGTGATTCATTAATCAATGTAAAATCGGATATGATCACCACGATTTCTTTATTTAATTCCGTATTTCGCCAAACTATAAGAAGTTCACTTTACTTCAACCCCCACCCCTCTCCTAAACCCCAATTCAACCTAACACACACACACACACCCAATCACGAACTACGAGGTCATTCCGCTTGCCAGAAATAAGGTCAGATCAGTAGGGTATATGTAAATGTAATCAGTAACATGTGGGAGGTACGTTTTCACCATTGGAATTACTCTCCTTTGTAGGCATTTGTTGTTCTGACACAATTTTTTTTTTCATTTAACTGTTACAGATATTGTATAGACACGGTAAAGGAAACATGGACATGTTTCCTTTACCGTGTCTATACAACTTGTTCACATGGATTTTCATCTGTTACAGATATATAATTCCTGAAGATGTCTCCTTGAGAACGAAGGGTCGAAAATAAGATCTGGTTACGTTTAGTGAAATGGTGTCCGTTCATCTCCCCAAACGGACGAAGTAGTTAGGAAACAAGAAAATACGAAGAAGAAAATAATAAACAGTAAAAATGTCGTCGTATCCAATTCTAACTGAACAGAAGATAATTTACTACTTTCCCTCATTATATACCGAAAATGTACCGTAAATATCAGGTATCGAATTTGGTAATAATGCTTGTCAGTAACAGGAATCTCAGGTAATCCAGGTCGGGGTTCATTTCATTGTCGAAATGGGATCCGGAGAAACGGGGTAAGCCTCGGAAATCGATGTCTTTTAGCGGTATTGGAACGGTAACTAATGGCCACGGCTCGGCAGCCGTTCTGTTGTGACAACGACAGTTCTTATTTCCCTCGAAGGCTGGGGAGGAGTCAATCCATACCTCGTCATGTGATCAGACTCGGGGTGTGTGTGTGCGTGGAGGTTGGTGCTTATCGCCCCGCTGATGTAAAAGTATTACGGGTATCGAGCGAGGGGACTTGTAGCATGGGGTCGCGTTGAGTCAGGGGAAAACTGCTACTCTTTCTCTTTTTTTTTTTTTTTATTATTATTATTATTTCTTTTTTGTATTGCGACACGGTCTTGGCCGCAGAAAGGGTGATTTGCAGGTAGCAACACCCTGGCCAGATGAGGGTGGAGTGGTCTATATATTCGAGGCAATTTCTCTAGCCTCTTCCCTACATGGAGTAACCAGAGAGGATCCTGAATAGGGCTACTCAGCCGTGCAGGCAGCTCAGCCGTGCAGGCTGCTCAGCCGTGCAGGCTGCTCTGCTCAGCCATGCAGGCTGCTCTCGAACTGTAACACCATCCAGTCTTACCCCACCTGTCCTGATTGTGACTAGGGGCTTCCAGAGATCACTATCTCCTACCCTCTCCATCACGCAATACCATTGGCCGACTGTGTTAGTAGAAGAAAGACTAACGTTACCCGTTAGTAACTCAATATACTTCGTTATTCGTTTGCCTTGGTAGTGACTGCATGACTTGCGCAGTCCATACCTTGGGTGGAGACAACTCGATGGAGGAGGAGGAGAAGGAGTGGACGCCCACAAGTTGATCGAACCTGCCGAGAGTTGCTTGAAGCGGGAAGAAGGGTGACTGCATGAGAGATTGGTCGAAGAGACCGTGGGGACTGGCGCAAGCGTGGGAGTGAAATAAAGCGTTCCCTGGGGTATGCCCCCAAATGATGATGATGATGACGGTGATGATGATGATGACGGTGACGATGATGATGACGGTGACGATGATGATGACGGTGACGATGATGATGACGGTGATTATGATGGTGATGATGATGATGATGATGATGATGATGATGATGATGATGATGATGATGATGATAATGATGATGATGACGGTGATGACGATGATGATGATGACGGTGCTGATGATGATAATGATGATGATGATGATGATGATGATGATAATGATGATGCTTTGCTGCTGCTGCTGCTGCTGATGATGATACTTTAGGTTTTTGAAGAACACCCCTACGGACCAGGTCACTTAATATTATTTCATGACTGGAGACTATTCCCAATTCGAAAAAAAAACATATATATGTATGATTCCTTTTGACACCTACTAAACCTCCCGTTCTGCTGCCCCCCCCCTTAAATCCCTCCTGCACCCCCCCACCCATGCCTCCACTTCTTGGGTATGATGTTCTCTTCAAGGGTACAAGCGCTAGTGATTGCTAGAAAAAATAAAATAAAATAAAACGATACCCAGGAGGGTGTCGACCTCAAGAGGCCAGGAGATAGCGTGGTAACAATCAGCTTGAATAAGTGCTAAGTCGCTTTATACGTACTGTACATACATGCATACATACATATGTGATATATATATATATATATATATATATATATATATACATTGTGTGTGTGTGTGTGTGTGTGTGTGTGTGTGTGCGTGCGTATGTGTGTGTGCGTATGTGTGTGTGTGTGTGTGTGTGTGTACGTATATATATAGAATTCAACCTTGTTATAATATAATATATACTGTTACCTAATGGCAAACATCTAAGCTGTGTTTTGTTCAATAGACAATACAATAATGTCAGTCACAAATTTGTGACACATTGGTGACCTTCCACCACATTACTCCGTGTCACATCACTAAACTAACGTGTCGTACAAACACCTTGACACGTGTCGTAATCACAGCCAGACTAGGAACATGTCACGGTACTCAAATTCACATTAAAACTATTCTATGCCACAACGCTAACTGCCCCTCATGTATCACTGTGCCAGAAGTGACACACCACCACGCAAGCTGTGTGTCACACGAGGAAGCTGGGCCACCCACTCGCTTATGTCCCAGGCACACATCCAGTCTATTAAATTGTCTGGCACTGTCCCGGTGCCTTGCTTGGGGTGCAAGAGCCACACACGTCTGTCGTTCGCACGGACTCTGTACCACAAAACCTGCTTCTCAACGCTGCATTCACTTACACTACCCTCATCTTAACTTGGAGATTATTTCCTTTATTTGTGTTGCTAAATAATGAGTAGTAGTCCTACAGTATGTTGAAATATATATTATTTTCATTCGGGTTTGGGATTGACCATAGGAGGCGTAAAAATTCCGTTTTATCTAGGAGGATAAGGAACAGCATCGCATAAGAACGAGATACATGAGAAAATAGGTTGAGAGCCCGTCTTACCGGAACCTCTGGGGAGTCGAGGGAAAACGTGATTCTTGTCGTGTTCTGGAATTTGACTGTGTCTTCCTGGAACAAAGCGGAGTGCTTTAGGGTTCCCGGGAGCCACAGTCCCTAGAAGGACCTCCTTAATCAGTCCTAACTAGCTCAGAGAAGACCTCTTTGTCAGCAGGTTAAGTGACATGTTCTTCTGTGTAAATTCTGACAACTGGCGACCTACTTGTACCCCTGGCGCTCTTTGGGTAGTTAATTCTAATGTTGTTGTTTTGTTCAGCTGAGATAGGATTTCTGCGCACGAATGGACAAGTCTTTTCTGTGCTAAAAGCCTCACGTTAGACGGTTTTTATTCAGATGCATGGGCTCCCTTTCAGTCGCAAAAATGGTCCAACTCAACTTAATGTTTTCCGCGCAGACGGGTATTTGTGTCCTAACATCTGATGACTGTGTTTTTTGCACTTCTGCACTTCCCATTTTCGACATATCCAAAGCCTTTTCAAACCCTTTTACTCCGTTTTCTTTTCTCGGAAGTCGTCCTGTCCATTCTTGGCGTTGTCGCTTCACCATTTCCTCAGTCTTTATGACGTTCTCGACATTTTCCATGGTTGCCCTCTGAGTTACCAAAATTCTCATTATGCTTTTTCACTTTCATTTCCTCTCCCGTCTTCTTCACGCTCGTGACGACACAAGTATCTGTTCATTAATTCATCTATTATTTCTTTTTTACCATCGATGTTACATTGGCCCCTTCTCCCTTCGTCCCATTTTACATTATTTTCAATACATTTGATATTTCGCTCACCTTTTTATAACTTTCCTTATACAATCTTTCACCCTCTTCTGTTGTTATTACATCTTACGTAAAATTCCTTTTTTTTTTAAACTCGCATTCAACTCCGATGACAAGATGTCTTGTCATTTGGTCAAATAAAACAAAAAATCATAAAACACCAAAATGTTTGATCAAACACCAGAAAAATATGACGTCAGTCCTCGCTTCGCTGCGAGCGAAGCGAGGATTGACGTCATATTTTTCTGGTGTTTGATCAAACATTTTGGTGTTTTATGATTTTTTGTTTTATTTGACCAAATGACAAGACATCTTGTCATCGGAGTTGAATGGGTTAAACTCGCATTCAACCATGCTACCACCATAAATCCTTGTATATCTCATCACTTTAATTTTACCCACATCCACTCGTAACTCCTTTTTCTCACATACATTCCCAGATTCAGTCACCAAATGTTTGTCTCTCCTCAAAGAATAAACATGTATATATAGGAAGGTATAATGTAGTGGCACATTTGTAAAATGAAACCTATTAACCCACTGTCGGAGAGATGGACAGAAAATCTGTATATTTCGACCACTAT
>NC_134795.1:64158537-64161037 GCF_046742065.1 Oratosquilla oratoria
CTCCTCATCTTTTTTCTTCTCCTCTTCTTCCTCCTCATATTTTTCCTCTACCTCCTCCTTCTCTTCTTCCTCATCTCAGAATGTCTCAACGATATATATATATATATATATATATATATATATATATATATATATATATATATGCACTAAAATCCCACTATTGATTGGATTTAAGAAAAGAAAGGAAATAACGATTTCCTCTTGTCTATGTATTCCGCTTGAAGAGGATCACAGCAAGTGATCGAAATATACGGAAATCGTTATTTCCTTTCTTTTCTTAAATCCAATCAATAATGGGTTTTAGTGCATTTATTAATGTGTTGCCACATTGCTGGACAGTGATATATATATATATATATATATATATATATATATATATATATATATATATATATATATATATATATATATATATATATATATATATATATATATACAAATATATATTTATATATATATATATATATATATATATATATATATATATATATTTATACATATGACTTCAAAGGAATAAAATACCTCAACTTATATATTTATTTTGTCTGTCGCCAGTAGGTTTCATTCGGCCGCGAAGGATCCTTGTGGAATTTCAAGGTTATTAATTCCTCTCGGGATGTCCCACGCGCGCCGCTGAAGAAGATAATTCTCACATGGAAGGTTGTTGCCATCATTCTGAACTGAAATATCTTGAATATCATTATTCAATTTTTCTTTTTTCGTATGGAAGGTCGTTGCCATCATTCTGCACTAGAATTTCTTGAATATCATTATTAATTTTTTTTTTTTTTTTTTTTTTTTTTTTTTTTTTTTTTTTTTTTTTTTTTTTGTATGGAAGGCTGGGGCCATCATTCTGAACTAGAATCTCTTGATGATCATTATTCATTTTTTTTTTTTTTTTTTTTTTTGTATGAGTAGCTATTCTTGGTTATGTTCGTGTGAATGGTGTTGGACCACGTGTTGGACTCGTGATCAATGCTGTCACCCTACACTGGAGGCGCCACGGGAGATGAATTAGTCGATGAGCAGTTTGGTTGTCGATAGCAAGAATAAAATATAAAAAGCCCACCGAGTACGTAAGGTGTTCGTCGGCACTAAAAAAAAAAAAAAAGGATAATTCTTTGTTCTCTAATGACGGTACAACGGGACTCCTCAGCGGAAGAAGAATAAGTTTAACGACTTTTTTTGTCGCACAAAAAGTTGCCGCAAGCCTCTCCATTTCCTCAGTAATGAGACTTCCTGACCTTCCGTCCCGGGAGATCTGTATCAGCTTCATAGTACTCCATTATTGAATTGATGTGGCACATTTTACAGAGGATTACAAAGGCGGAGCATGCCGACAGGAGACCTTTTTGTCAATTATTAGGTCGGATGCGAAAAAAAATATATAATAATGATAAAAAAAAATAATAATAAAAATAAATAAAACTTATATGAAAAATAAATAGAATAAATAAATGCATAGGTATAGTTAAATAATAAACAAACAGGTAAATAGTAAATAATCATGAACTGACAGATATCTAATAATAAATGAAAATCAATCAAATAATAAGCAAACAGACAAATAAAAGCAAACAAATAAATGCCGAGCATGAAGAACTAAAGTGGAATTCTTGGGTCAACTTAGGTCATCGATTCTCCAAAGGTGAAATGTTTCTTTTAGCTGTACTGTAGATTGCTGTAAGTTCTATATAACTGAAGTTTAATCTTTTTCAACCACATTAATATTTCACTTTAATTCCATGCCATCACGATCGAGATTGGCAAGGAGCTCGACGGAAACATATACGGAAACTGATACGTAGTCAAGCCAAGGACTCGAACCCAGCTCAGACGTAACAAGTGAACAGTGACTTAAACCATTACGCTATCAAGAGAGATAGCGTAATGTGTGTGTATAACTGAAGTTTGTAGAAAAATCAATACTCCAATAGCTTGACTATGAAAATCTGCATTACCAGTTCCAGCCTTGAACGCTAAAAAAAAAAAAATCCCTTTTCCCACCCTTAGGGGCAGCGCCCCGACATGAGCAAGTGACGCCCCGGGGCGAGTCGAACAGTGACGCCCCGGGGCGAGTCGAACAGTGCCCCCCTCCCCCACACCACCACTACCACCACCTTCCACATCTGATGGTCACTAGCACGATTCACATGTAACATTCATCCACAAAACAACGTTTATACACACATCATTCATACACACAACTCATGATAAATAGATCATGCATTAAAAGTACATTAGGGGGAATTTGGTTTATCTTCTTTTCACCAAAAGTGCCGCACCCACCAAAAACGTGCCGCACCCACCAAAAACGTGCCGCACAGGGGCATTGCCCCCCACCCCCCGTGCCCCTCCCCTTGTTAGGGCCCTGCTTAGGAGTGACCCACCCCTCCCTTCTCCACCCTTGGGGAGAGCCCTCCATTCACCCGTGGCTGAAGAACCTTGTTATAAATGACGACGCACTGGGCGATCTTTCCGGGACTTCGCCTACCCTCTC
>NC_134795.1:64166037-64168537 GCF_046742065.1 Oratosquilla oratoria
AGAAATCAAATATATTTTTAAAGTGTTCTCAGGACTAAAATATCCAGAAGGGTTACTCCATAGTTTGAAGAAAATAGCTCTTAAAATAATGGAAAAGAGAAATGATGAGAAAAAGGAGACCAAGGAAGGTGGCTTCATTGTAGTTCCAAACTCCAAGCACACAGCAGAGCAGGGCTGAAGATCGCCAGTACATCCAGTACGAAGATAGGTGAAGTAGTGAGAGGTAAGAGTAGAAATGAACATAATAACAACAGCATGGTTTACAGAATCCCATGTGGTGGCTGTGACCTAAACTACTTTGGGGAGACAGGAAGAGGCATACACAAGCGGACATATGAGCACAAGAGCGACCTGAGGGCCCACCGAACATCAAACGCCCTGGTGATTCATGCGGAGGAATACGGGCATTTACCTAACTGGGACGGAGTGGAAATATTAAAACAAGGATTAGACAAGAAAAAAAGAAAAATAGTAGAAGCAGCTTTTATAGCATCCCAGCCCTGCTGTAACCATCGTGATGGTTTTATTAAGCTGTCCAAAATGTCCGGCTGGATGATCTTACAGGAATTGAAGGGTACGA
Source organism: Oratosquilla oratoria (assembly GCF_046742065.1). Classification (NCBI taxonomy): domain Eukaryota; kingdom Metazoa; phylum Arthropoda; class Malacostraca; order Stomatopoda; family Squillidae; genus Oratosquilla; species Oratosquilla oratoria. The sequence goes on from NC_134795.1 coordinate 64,166,618, forward strand.
GAGGGAGGGAGGGGGTGGGTTAAGGAAGGAACGCGGAATGATGTAAGATATATAATTGTTGATTTCCCGATTATGTTTGTACACTCTGAAGAAGCTCTGTTAAGAGCGAAACGTCAGTTAATAAAACTTCAACGGTTCTCGGTGTTTATCTCACCACCCTGCCACTCATTTTGTCGTCCATTCCTCAATATATGTATATATATATGTATATATTTACATATACATATACATATACATATATATATGTATATATATACATATATATATACATATATATATGTATATATATATATTTATATATATATATACATATATATATATATATATATATATATATATATATATATATATGTATATATAATGTATGACTATGCTAAATAAGATCAAACTGGACAAGGTTGTGACCAGAGTGGTGACGTCGATGTAAAGAAGAAAATTGTGGACTCCAAGGTCATTCTAAGGAAGACAATGATAGCAGTCGGTATGGGCGGCTGTTTGCATTTGCACGTACTGTACGTGATATTTAGGGACTCGGTAAGGTGTCTGCGCGGAGAATAAGTAAATAGTGTAGCAAAAAGGCTCACGTGGAGAAGAGAAAGGGAACCTTGATAAGGTGGTATAGGTGCGTGAAAAGACTGGTGGGAGATAGACTGGTCTAAACTGGGTTTGTCAAGTAGGGGTCAAAGGTGAGTACCAACATATAGTGGCCACTGCAAGACGGACGTCAGAAAGAATCATCTCCCCCGCCTTTCATCTCCAAGTTATATTAACACCCTTACTTCCATCTGAAGGTGCAGCCTCGAAGACTGACACTCGATCACCGGACCTAAGATCTCGGTCAGCTTCAACTGTCCTTCGTCAGCTTCTTTACAAAAGGACAACAGACAAACAGCAAAAGCTTCTAATCGCCTACTGGCCGGTGACACAAAAGCAGGACGACAGTATGCCTTATGTTTCCTCCTAAAGAAAACTAAGTAGAGGCCCGTGGACCGTTGGTTGTTGCTGTGAGGCCGCGGGTTTGCAGTCAGTGAAAATCGAGGCAACAGTTACAGTCAGCATGAGGCAAGTGTAGATGACAGAAGAAGAGGAAAACCGAAAAGAGGAAAGAAAAGAAAGAGAGAAGACATCAATCGAGAAGGCGAAGATGCTGGTGCATGATAGAAGGGAGTGGAGGAGAAGATAGCTAGAGCACAGGGAGGGCGAGGTAAAAGGAAGAGGAAGAAGAGCGAGACCATGACAAAGGGGAAAAAGAGTAATAAAAGAAGACACAAAAGAGGTATGAAAGGAGATCATATACGAGATTACAACACAACGAGTTTGCAAAGTAATTCTCTCAGTTCTACCCGGGCGTTGTCGTAGTGAAGATAAACCTTACGACCTGAAGAACTTCTTTACACTCATCGCCTGACGATTTTATTCAGCTGAGGGACGGACCCTTCAGCTGGAAGGGCTTCATATGTCTTCATTACTCTCCTCGCCATGGAAGCTCTCTCTCAGCTGATTAAAATCGCCTGGCGGCAGATACATTTTTATCAACCACAATGCACTTTAATTCTAAGCCATCAGGCGCATGCATAAATTGAAATGTAGTACGCCTCGGCACTGGTAATGTTGTTCTCGCCGCATAAGGTTCGAGTCCTTGGGTGTACTACATTTCAATTTCTGCATGCGCCTAGTGGCTTAGAATTAAAGTGCATTGTGGTTGATAATGTATATATATATGTATATATATATATATATATATATATATATATATGTATATATATATATATATATATATATATATATGTGTGTGTGTGTGTGTGTGTGTGTGTGTGTGTGTGTGTGTGTTAATATAGACAGATAAACAGAAAAACAACTTGATAAAAACATAAAAACAAAAATAAACATATCAATAAGTAATATATGCAAACAAAATCA
>NC_134795.1:64178537-64196037 GCF_046742065.1 Oratosquilla oratoria
CTGTAAAAAGAAGCTGGAAAAAATAGCATTTTCTAAATTCAGTAAAGTCTTCACTTAAAAAAATGCGTTACTCTGGTCCGTGGGGGTGTCAAAAAGGTCCAGACAGTATTGTCAACCCAAGAATTAGGGGGGAAAAAACTCGGGTCCGTAGAGGTGGTGTCGAGGTCGTCACAAACTTCCCCTCACCCTATCGGGAGGCTAGGACGGTGCCCCTCACAGCGGACATTGTACCGTGGAATCTAATGAACCATATCCTTGGTTCAATTTTGCCGGTGGCAGGGTTCGAACCGCCACCCCCCAACCTTCGCCGCAAGTAACGACGCTCTAACTCACATACACACTAAAAAAAGAATGTTACGTGACTGTGGGTCGTACAGGCGTCAGGACTTTTCCCATTGGTATGCATTGCACAAGACTTTGGAACAAGAAGAAAAAATATTAAAAAAATTATAATAATGATAATAATAATAATAACAATAATAATAATAATAATAATAATAACAATAATAATAATAATAATATAATAATAGTAGTAGTAATAATAATAATAATAATAATAATAATAATAATAATGACCATTATAATTATAACAATAATTGTAATATTAGCAATGATAATAATGTCAATAGTGCTATTGATAAAAATAAATAAATAGATGAATAAATCAAAGAAACTAAAATGCCTTCACACATGAAGGAATTCTGTGTCGTGACGGTTCTAATCGTATTAACTATTCGATTTATGAAATCAATAATACCACAGAAAAAAAAAACTCATGTTATCACCTGCAACTTCATTTATGTGGTCTATTCGATAGAGCGTATATCCACACCACCACAGCTTTACCTAAGTGTGTCTGCGTGAGAACGAATATAAATTTTTCATTTAAAATGTGAGGTGGAATGGCATGCTAGTTGCGGCTCCGCGTTTCTCGTATTTCGCGAATGTGATCGTGAATAACAAGACGACGAAGACGACGACGACGACGACGACGAAGAAGAAGACGTCGACGACGACGACGACGACGACGACGAAAACGGCGACATATTCAGGGAACGACAAAACAATATTCCCAAGATCGTCCGAAGTAGGATTAAATATGTATGTACACGTTTATATAGAAACAACGTTATATGCAAATGACATACCGTTTATTTATATACGTATTATAATAAATCTGGATCTGAGAAAGATGATATAACACATCTATATATAAAGATATATGAAATGTAGATTTATCATTTCGTTGCAGATTACATATACTGCTACGTAACTACAGTGTCACTAAGCCAACAAGATTATATACATTTCTACCATTTATATCGTTTTCTATTTTGCTAACATTAAGCTGAAGTAAATTTCGTTGTCATTCATTGCGCCATCTATCATTATGACGTCATCTATCATTATGACGTCATCTACAGATGACATTCGAGCGGCAGGCGATTTTATTCAGGCGAGACATCGCGCCGACAGGGTTAACCTAGTTAAGGCTAGAAGTTTCCTTTGACTGAATAAAATTGTCTGTTTGGTTGATTGATTTGTTAATCAATGTTACCATACACACACACACACACACACACACACACACACACTATATATATATATATATATATGTATATATATATAGTTATATGTATAATATATATATATACATATATATATATATACAAACATATGTGTTTGTGTGTGTGTGTGTGTGTGTGTGTGTGTGTGTGTGTGTGTGTGTGTGTGTGTGTGTGTGTGTCTTGCTACACTGCTTCTGACCCAGGGCAGTGGGTGAGATGCAAGGATGACCCGTCATCCAGAAGGAGGCAAGATGAGAGAGAGAGGGAGGATGGTGAGTGGGAGTGGAGTATGTGGGGATGAAATGGGTGGGAGTGGATTTTATGCCTTTGCTGTTTGGCTACCTCCCTTGTAAGGGGGAAAAATACGTTGGTATATGTATGTATGTATGTATGTATGTGTATATACAGATATATAAAGGGTGACAAAAAGAACCCAATGAATTACAGGCATATAAGCTTAACCTCAATCGTAGGAAAAATTATGGAATCCATCATCAGATATGCTATAGAACATCATTTAGAAGGTAAAAGTTTAATGATAGCACGGATTCAGACGGAAATGTTCTTGTGTGACTAACCTATTCGAATCTACAACACAGTTACCTCAAGTGATGACAAAAGAAACAATATGGATTTAATATATCTGGACTTTGCGAAGCCTATTGATACCGTCTCGCACGAAAGACTACTTGCTAAATTAGCTTCACGCGAAATTAGTGGTAGCCTATTAAGCTGAGCTAGTAATTGGTTAAGTGATCGTAAACCCAGAGTTGTTCTAAATGACAAAAAATATAGATGGAAAAATGTTAGGAGTGGAGTTCCTCAGGGTTCCGGTCTTGGGCTATTTATATTAGATGGAAGTTCGTAAAGAATGACGATGTCGAATATATCGAAGGCCGTATTCCTTCTAAACTACCCATATTTATTGGTGACAGGACCTGAGAAACCTATTGTGACTGAAACTTTATTCCATTACATGTAGAGTACAATAAAAATACCTTTGTAATACATCGACACAGATTTTGAATATTAGATCCTGTACTCCGGCCTTTGGTCATTGCTTTTGAAAATGTACATAGTGTACGAAAAGTCAAGCACCATTCAAGCTTTACTTTCTCACCTGATATTGATTTATGTCCCAGGGACGAGCGACAGCGATCTAAGTACAAAAACTAAGTCTATAATTAGACGTATTGAAAATAAACACATGAAGATAATCAATGCTAATATATACGTATATATATACACATATTTACAAATACACACACACACACACACACACATAGTCCACTGAGGGAGGCCCAAGAGGTCGAAACGTCTGGTTCTGAATAGAGCTCCATACTCTAGCCTTAACGTTTCATTTTGCCACCTAACCTCCACACACACACACACACACACACACACACACACACACACACACACACACACACACACATATATAAATATATATATATGTGTGTGTGTGTGTGTGTGTGTGTGTGTGTGTGTGTGTGTGTGTGTGTGTGTGTGTGTGTGTGTGTGTATGTATGTGTGTGTCTGTGTGTGTGTGTGTGTGTGTGTGTGTGTGTGTGTGTGTGTGTGTGTGTGTGTGTGTGTGTGTGTGTGTGTGTTTGTGTGTGTGTGTGTGTGTGTGTGTGTGTGTGTGTGTGTGTGTGTGTGTGTGTGTGTGTGTGTGTGTACAGCATATATAATCGAGTATACCTTCACTTAAAAAATCAAATTCTCCAAGATCGTATATGATACAAACATGGAAAATTCTTTTGTTCATGATTTTTTCCTGTGTAATTCATTCACAGACACACACACGCGCACGTGCGTGCACAAGCTTATTATCAAGCTCAAACAACTTTGACGGGTTTCCTTTGTAAATTATACAAACTCGGAAAATTCTTTTGTTCACGATTTTTTCCTGTGGATTCCTGTCACACACGCGTGCGCACACACACACACACACACACACACACACACATAGAGTAGTGGACACTTGGAACAAACTGGATAGTGAAATAGTATGCGCAAAAACCATTCATGAGTTTAAAAGCAAACTAGACACTGCGAGATACAAAGGCGGGACACCACGAGCATAGCTCCCCTTCCCGCAAAATACAACTAGGTAAATACACACACACACACACACACACACGTACACAAGCTTATCATCCTTTGGAACCACCTTCTTTTACATGTCTTCTTGCACTTCAGTTACAGATCACGCAATTATCACATTCAGTATACCGGCACATCCCCACGTAAGGATACATCATGTGACTACAGTTGAATGTCCAAAATACTCGTATCAACCCAAAAACGCACACTTTTCTTCGTTTGCTGAAGAACTGCGAAGACATTTGAGGAAATAAAAAACGCGTTTTAGGTTCAACAAATACGCGGACACGAATTCCCCCATGTACTCTGATACGGACACAAGTCTTACGAAGTCGTCGTCAGTCAGTGGCAGAATTATTCCTCAAGCTGTTGACCTTCAGTGAAAGACGAAAGTATAATACAAGATCTGCGCTTCGAAGGGTACATGGCAATGGACATCTGCGCACATTCCAATGTGATTACGACGACAAATCTAAAAAAAGCACTTCTTGCTGACACGATCGTGTGCTAAAAGACGACATTAGCTTTACCAATCACGTCCACCTGATTGTATTTACATGGGCGAGCTTGCACGGGAACAAGAACAATGCAGTCGTGCATATACATGAGAGTTACATGAATTGTACAAGCATTGGTTTGTATACCAAGAAATATGTGTGTGGTTCACCTTGGTCTTTGAATCACGTGTTGGACTCGTGATCGACACCTATTTCCCTCCCGAAAGAGATCTCAGAGCTCGTATGACCGTGTGTGTGTGTGTGTGTGTGTATGTGTGTGTGTGTGTGTGTGTGTGTGTGTGTGTGTGTGTATTTACCTAGTTTTTACCTAGTTGTATTATACGGGAAGGGGAGCTATGCTCGTAGTGACCCGTCTTTGTATCTCTAAGCATTTAGTTTGTTCTTAAATTCTTGTATGGTTTTTGCACACACTATTGTTTCGTCCAATTGTTCCAGACATCCATCACCCTGTGTGTGTGTGCGTGTGTGTGTGTGTGTGTGTGTGTGTGTGTGTGTGTGTGTGTGTGTGCGCGCGCGTGCTGCAGTCAGCATATTCGGAAAGCATACGACGAAATGGACAAATGGACAATAACGATATTATGAACATTCAGTAAAAGAGATCGATGATTAATTACAAAGAGATTTTATTGTTTATCGTCCATGTACCAAATATCACAGTACCTTAACATAGAGGGGTAACACACACACACACACACATACACACACACACACACACACACACACACACACACACACACACACACACACACACACACGATTTTGAATTTAAATGTAATTGAAAATCAAGCATATAGAACTGGCACTGTTGAATTTGAGTAGGAGACGGGATCAACACACACACACACACACACACACACACACACACACGCACACACACACACAAGTACACCTACACACACAAACACACACACACATACACACACAGGCACATACATGTAATAGGACGAGTCAAATAACAAGTTTGTCGGGGGGGAAGAGATTTCCATATCCTCCCAATGGAAATGATGACTGAATGTTCGGGATGACAATTGCAAAAGTTATCAGAAAAAGAGGCGGACCGTTTCAGAAGTTTCTGAATTATTCTGTAACGAAGGAAAATCATCTTCTTCGTTATACAATACTGTGCATATCAGTTCTTATTATGACTGACACCAGACGATTTAATTCAGTTTAGGAAACAGTATTGCACCCATGATATTACCCACACTGTTTGTATTCTTTAGCAGCCACTGTGTGCAAATATCAAATAAAATAAAATAAAATAAAATAAAAAATAAAGTAAAATAAAAATAATTTATTAAATAAAGAATAATAAACTAAAATAAACGAACACATTTCAGAAAAAAATACAGAACTCGGCCTCTGTATGTTGGTCATGGCATGTGCGTATATAACTTCGGTAGAAAACGGCGAGTAAAATTATCATTCCTGTGAGGCGAATATCACCAGCCTGGATGCATTATTTAAATGCATCGCCCGTGCAACAGCGAATCGATGGCACCAATGCTGCTTTGCAAAGTCCACTCACACCCCAAAAAGAAGCTTCTCCCCCCTCCAGGTCGCTGTAGTCGACATGACGTCACGACTTTGCGATTTCGAAATGAGACTAAGCGACATGACGTCATCCACAGGCTCCGCCTTTCTACATGGAAGATGCTTTGTCCAAGCTGACCTTTAAGCACATAAGCGACATCTGTCGCATCATCTCCTGAGCTCTGTGTTTTCATGGGGACACGATGCAAATCCAAGAAAATATTCACTTTGGTGTGTGTTATCTTTACTCATATATCTACATATTTTTATACACAGATGTTTGTTCTAAGTATACGAGTTTCCATAAAATATTTTCCTTTCTCTGTTTATGCGAGTGTATACAAGAACATTTCTTTGTGTATTTATGAGTGTTTAGGACTAGTGACAGTCATCAGTACCCGTTCCGGATCGAGCCCAGACAGCATGACATCTTGTTAACGACAAAGAGTAACCACTGGAATACTCGGAAATGGAGGCAACTGTACATGGAGTGATCCTCACAGTGAACACATCGCGGAACATCGATGACGGAACAACGCACTCTCTTGACCCCAAGTGATCAATACGACGGATTCCGACGGAATATTTAGGACAGATCTCATTAGCCCAGCGTTTTCCGACCATAGCACCCCCTGTTGTCATGTCTAAACAGTCCAGCACCCCTATCTTCTTGTTATTAGAAGGATAAAAGAAAGTGAAGTGTACTGCTTGATGATTTATCTTCTCCATTCCTTAGAACTGAAACACATTGACAATATTTTTTGTAGAAGAAATAACAAGGGCACCCTAGGAAAAATAAAATATCACGGGAAAAAGTCAAATATGCACAACTGGGTAATCAATGATACATATATCAATGTGATTTTTGTGTGCATCACTTCCTAGCACCCCCTGAAATTTATTTCAGCACCCCTCGGGTGTTTGGAAACGCTGCATTAGTGCAATGACAGATGAAGTCTGGGAAACAAAGATAATGTGATTATAACTTTGTAGTAAAATAGCCACACTTCCATTATAAACACACGCACACACACACACGATCGATAGCGCGGTTGGTAGAGTTCCCGGCTGCCACTACGGAGGTCCGGGTTCGATTCCCGCCCAGGGCTGATATAATTTCAGTATCGCTGCGCTGCTAGTCGTTACTCCAACTTTCGTGGGCGGGGAGTTGTGTGTGTGTGCGTGTAAGGTCGCAGCATTACCCACAGATCGGTCATATATGAGCTCTGAGCTCTCTTCCGGGAGGGAAATAGCTGTCGATCACGAGTCCAACACGTGATCCAAGACCATGGTGAATCACGTACACACACGAACACACTCAATGGAAGTTTATGTTATACAGTTCATAAATCCAAGGCTTTCCGTTCTTACCATCGTCCTATATTCTATATTTACTCCGTATTTGTTCGTCCTAATTAGAGAACAAAAATCATGGGTTGCTTGAACTAGATTCAGTCTTAAATAATGGAATTAATCTAAGCAAGAGATTAAAAAAAAAAAAAAATAGAAATCCCATGAGAATATGAGGATCCTTATTAAATTCCTCAGCAGAAACAACGAAGATCTGTGTCAAACTAAAACAAATGGAGTAGGCTACGATTTTGGGGACAAAATGGCCGAAAGCAAAATGGCGGCGTCCCAGATACTTCTGGGTTCGTCGGCCTCGTGCCAGCCAAGAATTCGTGACCTCGGTTGACCTTAATCCCTCTTGAATTACAAAGAGTAGGCTCTGATTTCGCACACAAAATGGTGAAAAGAAAAATGGCCGCACTCGCACCCCAGATATTTTAAAGTCCCCTGACCTTTTCTTGAGCTTCCTTTCAACGCTACATGATCTAAAGGTCTGAATGGTCGATCTAAAGGTCTGAATGGTCGATCTAAAGGTCCGAATGGTCTTTAAATACTCGATCTTGATCACACTCAAACTAAAGGACGTACACATAGTTCCGTATACAAAATAGTGGGACAATAAATGAATAAATAAATTAATTGGTTGATTAATAAAAGTATCTTGATATTCAGTTCGTAAGTTATAAAGGTCCGAAAATTCTCGGCAGCGACCTTCTCTCGTTCAAAGGTCCTTGACCTTTTCCCTCCGACACACAATACAAATTAGACTCTGACACTGTATGATTTTATTCGAATGTAGGGAAATCCTCTTCCAGGAGGAGCTGTGATCATATCAATATTAACTTTTTTGGTACTTTGATACGATCCTACAGGGGAAAAAAAAAAAAAAAAAAAAAAAAAAAAAAAAAAAAAAAAAATTTCGTCATCACCCCACTCACACGCAGTGGGAAGTGAGAAACCACTTATAGAATAAAGCCCTATCAGTTGCGTACACCCCCTGGGTTTTAGGCCGACTTTGGGTCGCCTCCCCGCCTAGTCATGGATGTCTGGAGTTCCTACAGTAAATCCCCCAAAGGTGGTAGTCGTTATTACGCACCGTAGTTCACCATCGCTTCTATCCAGTGACAAAAGAGAGATCTGTCACGAGTGCACATGCGGGACTCGAATTTGGGTCAAACCTCCGGCGAACTAACTCAGTTAACCTGATTATTTGTGTTAAAGTTCCGGTGCGATGGAGCACAAGAACGTTTAATTGGGGCGCGTGGCAATCAGCAGTTGCGTGAGTACAATCGGCTCCACAAGTTATGTCACGCTTGCTCTATAATCCCAACTTCGGAATTACGAAGTCTGGTGTCGAACTTCTTCACGCGTGGTAATCGTCTTGTGATAATAAACGTGATTCCTCTCTCTCTCTCTCTCTCTTTCTCTCTCTCTCTTTCTCTCTCCCTCCCTCTCCCTCTCTCTCTTCTCTCTCTCTCTCTCTTCGTCTCTCTATTACTTTATTTTTTCCATCCGACCGTTCCGTTGTCGCTCTTCATATATTTTATTTTGGTTGTCGTTCGTTGACTCAAAACAAAATGGAGTCTCGATCGAAGGAAGAGGAGGAGGAGGAGGAGGAGAAGGAAAAGGAGGAGAAGAAAGACATGCAGAATGAGGAGGAGGAGGAGGAGGAGGAGGAAGAACAGTCACCGGATGTCAGAGTTGACAGAACGAAATTCGGGTCCGGGCCCGGGGACCGAGAGCCAACCCTCTGGGGTCCACCACCACCTCCTAAAGAGCGCCTGGAAGATGATTCCCTCCGACGTCCGGGGGACACCTGTGGTTAAGAAGGGGTGATTGGGTGAAGGGGTGAAGGGGATATGTAGATAGGTGAAGGGGTGAAGGGGTGAATGGGAGGTGTGGATAGGTGAAGGGATGGAGGGGTGAAAGGGGTGAATAGGTGTGGATAGGTGAAGGGGCGAAGGGGTGATTGGGTGAATAGGTGAATCGGAGGTGTGGATAAGTGAAGGGGTGGAGGGATGAGGGGTGAATAGATGTGGATAGGTGAAGGGGTGTTGTGGTGATTGGGTGAAGGATTGATGGGGTGCCGGGGTGAAGGTGTGCATAGGTGAAGAGGGTGATGGGGTGGAGGGGAGATTGGGTGAGGAGGTGCGAAGGGGTGGAGGGGTGAAGGGGTGACTGGGTGAAGAATTGGTGGGGTGCCGGGGTGAAGGTGTGCATAGGTGAAGGGGTGATTGGGTGATGGGGTGAATGAGAGGTGTGGATAGGTGAATGGGTGGAGGGGTGAAGAGGTGATTGGGTGAAGGATTCATGGGGTGACGGGGTGGATAGGTGAAGGGGTGGAGAGGTGAAGGGGTGAATAGGGGTGAAGGGGTGCAGGGGTGACGGGTTGAAGGTGTGAAAAGGTGAAGGGGGCGAATGGGTGGTGGGGTGATTGGATGGAGGGGTGAAGGGGTGGAGGGGTGACGGGGTGAAGGTGTGGATAGGTGAAGGGGTGATTGGGTGGAGGGGTGAGGGGGTCAGGAGGTGTGATGGTGGAGGGGTGGAGAGTGAAGGATTGATGGGGTGACGGGGTGAAGGTGTGGAGGGATGAAGGGGTGGAGGGGTGAAGGGGTGAATGGGAGGTGCAGATAGGTGAAGGACTGATGGGGTGACGGGGCGAAGGTGTGCATGGGTGAAGGAGTAATTGGGTGACGGGGTGAATGGTAGGTGTGGGTGAGAGAAGGTGTGCATAGGTGAAGGGGTGATTGGGTGGAGGGGTGAAGGGATGGAGGGGTGAAGGGGTGGAGGGGTGGAGGGGTGACGGGGTGAAAGTGTGGATAGGTGGAGTGGTGGAGGGGTGAATGGGAGGTGTAGATAGGTGAAGGGGTGAAGGATTGATGGGGTGACGGGGTGAAGGTGTGCATAGGTGAAGGGGTGATTGGATGGAGGGGTGAAGGGATGAAGGAGTAAAGGGATGGAGGGGTGAAGGAGTGATTGGGTGGAGATGTGAAGGGATGGAGGGGTGACGGGGTGAGGAGATGTGAAGGGATGGAGGGGTGAGGAGATGTGAAGGGATGGAGGGGTGGAAGGGTGAGGAGATGTGAAGGGATGGAGGGGTGAAGGAGTGAGGAGATGTGAAGGGATGGAGGGGTGAAAGGGTGAGGAGATGTGAAGGGATGGAGGGGTGAAAGGGTGAGGAGATGTGAAGGGATGGAGGGATGAAAGGGTGAGGAGATGTGAAGGGATGGAGGGGTGAAAGAGTGAGATGTGAAGGGATGGACAGGTGAAGGAGTGAGATGTGAAGGGATGGAGGGGTAAAGGGGTGAGGAGGGTGAAGGGGTGAGGAGATGTGAAGGGATGGAGGGGTGACGGGGTGAAGGGGTGAGGAGATGTGAAGGGATGGAGGGGTGAAGGGGTGAGGAGATGCAAAGGGATGGGGGGTGAAGGGGTGAGGAGGGGTGAAGGGATGGAGGAGTGAAGGGATGAGGAGGGGTGAAGGGATGCAGCTTGACGACGGCGGGGGTGAGTCGTCGTCGTCGTTGTTGTTGTGCAAGAGGGGACGACGACGCGAGAGCAGCTGCGTTCTGCTGCGCAACAGTTGGCGTGACGTCACGTGCAGCTGCGGGGGGAAGTGTTACGTAACAGCTCAGTTGTCGCTCACCTTCGGTCGTCTCCTCGGGTTGCCGTCAGGTGATTTTAATCAAGCAAGAGACACATTACAAAGGATTATAAAGGCGGAGCATGCCGACAGGAGACCTTTTGGTCCATAGCAAGGACGGACGCGAAAAAATATAATAATTATATATGAATAAATAAATAAATGAAAATACAATAATATAAATGATAATAAATTAAATAAATAAATGCATAGGTACAGTTACATAATAAACAAACAGGTAAATAGTAATAAATTGACATACAACTAATAATAAATGTGAATCAAGGAAATAATAAAAAACAAAAAGACAAATGATAAAAATACAAATAAACAAATAATATAAAATAAATGACAGTCGTTACAGCATCTTGCTTAGGTGTTTATCTAAATGATTCTCTTCCTCTTCACCTTTTCTCAATGGCTGAGTAAAATCGTCTGTCTGACGTCAACTAGTTTTTCAATCCCGGGGGGAGGGGGGTCTAAGCCCCCCTATGAGAGTATTTCCCCCCGGGGGAGGGGAGTGGGAAGGGGGTGATAAAGCTCGTATGAAAAAAACGGACTCCCCTACCTTTGTAAAATGTCATCATTAAGGTCTCTCTTTATTTCTGACACAAAGGTCAGGAACTTACCCCCAGAGGGTCCTTAGTCACGGCCAAAGGCGTCACCTTTGCCCTATGTGTTTGCTAACACCGATAGCCTTTGTACTAACGAGGGGAAGTCAAATCCTAATGTACCATCACAGTCGGCGTCAGCGGGACTGAGAAATGGTAGGCTCGCTTTATGGCAACATCTCCGCCCGGTTGCCAGAGAGTGAGCCCGACTTTTTCCAAGACTGACATAGAGGATAGTAATTAAGTTAAAATATCTATCAAATGTAACGAGGTCGAATGAAACTGACCTAAGACAAGAAAAGGTCAAGGTTGCTTTAATGACAAACACATAAATGAATAAACAAATAAAAGAATGAAATAAAATACTCAAAAATAAGATTAACATAAATACCATCATAACTAACATCTACAACAATAACACAAATAAAATAATAAAACACAGAAACAAATAATAATAATAACAAAACCTCAAAAGGGCAAGAGCACAATGATAATAATTACACAACTACAGTAATAATAATAAATGTTAATAATAATATAAATAATAATAATAATAACAATAATAATAATAATAACAATAATGAGAATGACAATAATAATAATGATAATATCAATAATAATGATAACAATAGCATTAATAATGATAAGAATAACAGTAGTAGTAATAATAACAATAATAATAATAATAATAATAATAGTAATAATAATAAAAATAATAATAATAACAACAATGATAATAATTAAAATCATAATAATAAAACTATTAATAATGATAATAGCTATAATAATAATAATAAAAATAATATCAATAATGATGATGATGACAATAATACTAATAACAGTAACAATAATAATAATAACAATACTAATGATATTAACAATAACTGCCTGGCGTTATTCATGTTAAAACGTCCAGAGCGCCCCAGTGGAACAAAAAGGTGGCTTGGCTTAGTCGCCAGACGATTTTACTCACCCAAGCGGCCGCCTGCGACCCCTCCTTCGAAAGGGGTCGCGGTCGGTGGAGGACCCCAACGCAGGACAGAGGTCCGGGTATTCGGTGATTAAGATCTCCATCACCCCCCCCCCGAGGGGGAGGAGGGGGGGGCGAACTATTACAGGAGGATATGCCAATGGAGTCTGTGTATTGAACGGCTCGATAGCGTTTCTTGGAAGAACCAGTGCCAACAGCAGCAGCTGGGAGGGTCTTCCTTGTCGACCCTCACTCTTCCTCCTCCTCCTCCTTTTCCTCGTCCCTCCTTCCTCCTCCTCGCAGTTTGATCGATCCCCAAGCCTCTCCCCCCACTGAATAAAATCGTCTGGCGACAGTCGGAGGAGCGTCAAAGGTTGGTTTGACCAAAGTGAAACAGAGAGAAATCTTCTTGATATTGCGTCTTTGGTTGATCACGCGATATGTGATTATCTGCAACAGGTTATACAAGTAGATACGATTAACAGTGCATCAACTTACTAACTAGAACATTTTGTCTTCATTTTCTATTTTGTTTGTATTCTCAATTTAGTTTCTATTTTTGCTTTTGTTTCATTTAATTATTCATTAATCTATTTTTTCTATTTTTCTTTTTCTCTTTTCTCTCTCTCTCTCTCTCTCTCACCCCCCTCCCGTCCAGGTACAGATTTAAATTCAAACCCCTTTCTAATCTTTTTTCAATTTCCTGCGAAAGAGGAAGCAGCCAGCTGTGAACGAACAACTGAATTATTCTTTTACTTTAGTTCGACAAAATAAAATTCCACTACAGTTATTTTCCACCTTCCTGTGTTGCCATACACTATCTATCGTGTAGATAGTGTAAATAAATAGTGTATGGCCACACTGTTCATATACCAAGGGTTTTTTCCCCATATAAGGGGGTAGCCATGTCAAACGGCATAATTCCACTTCCACTCATACCACCCCCACCTATTCCACTCCCATCCACCGCAATACACAATCATTACTATGATTAATTTTGGGTATGTTTTTCAAGCCACTCCCCCCCCCACAAAAAACATAAATAGATAAATAAACATACAAATAAATAAACAAATAAATAAATAAATAGATAAATAAATAAATAAAGATCTATATTCCACTAAAATATAAAAAAAAAATACGAGTACTACCCCAACCGGTTCCAGGTTTTTCAATTACAAGAATAACAAAATGAAACAAATAAATAAATAATTAGATAAATGAATGAATAAATAGATAAATAATTGGTTATTCACCAGAAAACACTGGATTCAGGGCCTTAACACAATCACACATATCTCGGCAGACTCCTCAATACTGGAGAACACAGACACAAACACAACATAACCGGGTTGGAGGAGACCGCTGGCATGAGCCATAGAGGCTAAATCACTGTCAATAGAGGCTAACAACACCAATAATGATAATAATAATGATAATAATAATAATAATAATAATAATAATTAATAATAATATTAATAACAATAATGATAATAATAATAACAAAAATAATACTAATAACTATAATAATAATAATAATAATAATAATAATAATAACAATAATAATAATAACAATAATAATAATAATAATAACAATAATGATAATAATAATAACAATAATAATAATAATAATAATAATAACAATAATAATAATAACAATAATGATAATAATAATAATAACAATAATAATAATAATAATAACGATAATAATAATAACAATAATAATAATAACGATAATAACAACAACGATAACACCAACAACAACAACAACAAAATCCTCAGCCAGGAGAATCGGTGGATCTTTCTTCTACTGAATGGAAATCCATGACGCTAACCACAGACAAAATCCCCCCCCCCCCAGAAAGATCCCCCTCCTTAGGGGGCGATTTGTGTCCGCCACCGGAAGATTTCATTCAGGCGAGGGGAGGGCGGAGGCAAGCCTCGTTCTATTCTACTTGGGAATGTGGGATTCGAACCCATCTCAAGACTCTCCCGGTTAACCCATTCACTATGTTTATTCTAACTGCCGCCTGGTGATTTTATTCAGCTGTTGGGAAGCCCTCTACAGATAAAGTATAGGTCAATTGGGTTCTCGTCCTATACTTAGTCCATACCTCAGTTATAGAAAAATTAATATGTATATACCATTGGCTTCTTCCCCAATACGTGGGAGGTAGCCATTTTAATTAAATTATTTATGTATTTTATTGTTATCATCACGAAAAAATAATAAGGTAAATAAATGAATAATTAAACAAATAAGTAGAAAAAACAACAAATGAATCAATAAATACAATAGAATCATCTGGCAACAACCAGAACAAAATAGATCAAGTACAGTAAACTCTCGATATAACGGACGATATGGGGGACGGGGGTCTGTCGGTATATCCGAAGATCCGTTATAACCGAGGATCCGTTATATTCGATGGAAATACCGGACAGATCCGTTATATTCCGAAGTTTGTCCGGTATCAGAAATCAGTAGGATTTGTACGTTTAAGTGTTGGAGAGGTTACCATGGTAACCCGCCCTCGTGGGCGTCCATCCCATCCCTTCTCCTTTCATCCTCTCTGGCGACAGGCGATTCTATCCATCTCCGAGGTTCCGGCGACACTCTCGGTAGAGATGGCGTTCGTAGATTTCCCAACATCGCTGTTTTTTTTTTTTTTTTTAATTAACACTTTCATTCAGTTCTGTGACGAATCCCGTAACAAGAAAGTAGTGGTCATCTTAGCCTCTTCGCTGTGACGACGCTCTTGATAGATTTTGTTCTGTCTGGTGCCACACGATGTCACTCAGCCAAGGCGAACAGGTCAAGCGAATCTGTATGACCGAATTAAAAAAAAAAAAAAAAAATCAAATTCAGATCACACGCTACCCTCGTCGCTACGATTACATTATTAAAAAAAAAAAAATGAAAACCAGACGATCTTATTCGGTTGAGTGCAAGACCTTGACTTCCGACCTCCCCGAAGAGGACGTGGACCGCTGGCGCCAAAGCACGAGCCACTCGCTCGCTCCCCCTCACCCCACCACCTCCCCCCCGTCCCCGTCCCCGCC
The DNA here is from genome assembly GCF_046742065.1 of Oratosquilla oratoria. NCBI lineage: Eukaryota > Metazoa > Arthropoda > Malacostraca > Stomatopoda > Squillidae > Oratosquilla > Oratosquilla oratoria. The sequence goes on from NC_134795.1 coordinate 64,193,897, forward strand.
TTGACCACCCCCATCCACCCACCCACCCTTCCTCCATTTCTTCCTAGCCATGCAATTTCATTCAGCAATGGATGGGGCATAGTGCTTATACTATACATATATACATACACACACATATATATGTATGTATATATATATATATATATATATATATATATATATACATATACATATTTGTGTGTGTGTGTTTGTATAAATATCATACATATATATATATATATATATATATATATTATTTACATGTGTGTGTGTGTGTGTGTGTGTGTGTGTGTGTGTGTGTGTGTGTGTGTGTGTGTGTGTGTACCATGACACCTCCCTTTAATTAGCGTTTGACTACTTTGAATTAATATGCTCTTCATTCTTTTTTCTTTTCTTCAGTGACCCTCATTTTTTGTGTGTATGGAGCGGAGTAGAGTTTCCCCCTCATTAAAAAAAAAAAAAAAAAAAAAAAACATTGATAACAAAGAAAAAGAAAAAAAGAAAAAAGAAAAGAAAAAAGGAAAAGAAGCTGGTTAATCATAAACATCCCAAGGAAGCTTCGCTCCGCTGGCGCCGGGGCATGAAGACCCCACTCCCGCCCCGCTTCCCCCCCGCCCTCCTCCCTTGAGAGACACTCTGCCGCCACACAAAACTGAAGCCAGCTATCGATTACCCTCCTACTGCACACCCTCCCCCTCCCCTTCCCGTCACGCCATTGGCCCAGCAGACTCCTCCCGTACCGAGTCCGCACCACACCCAACGCATTATGCCCATGACCCGCGTGACGGGGTGGCTGGGGAAAGGTTGGATATGTTTATTTGTGGGATCGGTTCTCATTACAGGGCTCTCCAGTCTACCCGAAGCCTATTCTATGCTCATGGGGGCTTGTGGTTGGATATGTTTAAATGTGGGATCGGTTCTCATTAAAGGGCTCTCCAGTCTACCCGAAGCCTATTCTATGCACATGGGGGGTTATGTTACATTTAGCATCAGTTCTCATTACAGGGCTCTCCAGTCTACCCGAAGCCTATTCTATGCACATGGGGGGTTATATGTAGCATCAGTTCTCATTACAGGGCTCTTCAGTCTACCCGAAGCCTATTCTATGCTCTTAGAGGGTTATATGTAGCATCAGCTCTCATTACAGGGCTCTCCAGTCTACCCGAAGTCCATTCTATGCTCATGGGGGGTTGGGGTTGAATATGTTTATATGTAGCATCAGCTCTCATTACAGGGCTCTCCAGTCTACCCGAAGCCTATTCTATGCTCATGGGGAGTTGGGGTTGGATATGTTTAAATGTGGGATCAGTTCTCATTACAGGGCTCTCCAGTCTACCCCAAGCCTATTCTATGCTCATGGGGGGGGGGGTTATATGTAGCATCAGCTCTCATTACAGGGCTCTCCAGTCTACCCGAAGCCTATTCTATGCTCATGGGGAGTTGGGGTTGGATATGTTTAAATGTGGGATCAGTTCTCATTACAGGGCTCTCCAGTCTACCCCAAGCCTATTCTATGCTCATGGGGGGGGTTATATGTAGCATCAGCTCTCATTACAGGGCTCTCCAGTCTACCCGAAGCCTATTCTATGCTCATGGCGGGTTGGGATTGGATATGTTTATCTGTGGCATCAGTTCTCATTACAGGGCTCTCCAGTCTACCCGAAGCCTATTCTATGCTCATGGGGGGTCGGGGTTGGATATGTTTAACTGTGGCATCAGTTCTCATCACAGGGCTCTCCAGTCTACCCGAAGCCTATTCTATGCTCATGGGGTGTTATATGTAGCATCAGCTCTCATTACAGGAATCTCCAGTCTACCCGAAGCCTGTTCTATGCACATGGGGGGTTATGTTATATATAGCATCAGCTTTCATTACAGGGCTCTCTAGTCTACTCGAAGCCTATTCTATGCTCATGAGGTGTTGGGATTGGATATATTTATATGTGGTATCAGTTCTCATTACAGGGCTCTCCAGTCTACCCGAAGCCTATTCTATGCTCACGGAGGGGTTATATGTAGCATCAGCTCTCATTACAGGGCTCTCCAGTCTACCCGAAGCCTATTCTATGCTCATGGGGGGTCGGGGTTGGATATGTTTATCTGTGCCATCAGCTCTCATTACAGGGCTCCCCAGTCTACCCGAAGCCCATTCTATGCTCATG
>NC_134795.1:64216037-64226037 GCF_046742065.1 Oratosquilla oratoria
CAGGAAAGAAATAATGGAACCTTTTTCTGTGTTTCATCAATTAATGTTAAAACTGACAGAAATGCATTGGCCCTAGTCCGGGAACCGAATGCCAGCCCCAAGGGGCTGCACCGGAAGTTGAAGGTGAAAGTATCGAATGGACTGAAGACTCGAGGCAAGGAGCAGATTCCCCTCCGACGTCCTCGCAGGTCCAACACTCGCGGGTAACCCGTCTTTGTTCCGTGTGCGTGCTTGGGTGTTACGTAAATGTTTTTACATAATTCCTATATACAGGATAAGAGCGCAGACCTTCCCCATTCCTTCCTCGGCTCCTCCGTAGGTGCAGTCCCCTGATCCACCATGGTCTTGGAACACGTGCTGGACTTGTGATCGATCTATGGGCAATGTAGTGACCTTACGCATACATACACACACAGACACACATAGACAGGCACACACATACCCACAAAAACACACACAAACACACACACACACACACACACACACACACACACACACACACACACACCATCCCCTTGCTCAAGGGAACATTAACGATTTGCAATATGTTAATGTTGTTTGTGTGTGTCGGATCATGCGTTGGACTCGCGATCAACAGCCATTAACCTCCCGGACGAGAGCTCACAGCTCGTATGGCCGATCTATGGGTAATACTCTAACCTTACACGCACACACACACCCAAGTCCCCGCTCACGAGAGTTGGAGTAACGACTCGCAGCGCAGTGATACTGAAATTATTTCCGCCCTGGGTAGGATTCGAACCCGGACTGCCGTAGTGACAGCAGTTGCGATCGCTACCACTGCGCCATCAAGCCGTGTGTGAGTGTGTGTGTGTGTGTGTGTGTGTGTGTTTTTGTGTGTGTGCGTGTGTGTGTTTCTGAGCCTTATCAAGTAAAGCGCACCGCCATAGTATGAATGAAATCGTCTGGCGACCCAGAGGAACCCAAGAAATCGATCGACAAGAAGGAACAATTCGATTTTGATCAAACTATAAACGCTGGTGACACGACATCGGAAAGAGCACGAACCAGTACACAGAGAAGACTTGCTTTATACTTTTCTAATAACTTTATTTTTTCTTCTTCTTTTTTTCGCTTGACCCAATAACAACGTTGCAACTGTCCTTGACAAAGGAACAGTTACTACGCAGTTCTATTATATTATCTATATTTATCTATTTCTATTTATTTTTATTTATTTATTTTATCATTATATCTATCTATTTTTTTTATTATTATCTATCTATTAATTTACTTTATTTATTTATTTATTTATTTTTTACCTCGAAGATCTTCTTGTAGGCGACTCCCTGCCGACCATGGCAAAGTAATCTCTGAGTTTTTAGAATTATTCATTCTATCTGCCGACGGGCGATTTCGTTCAGTTAAGGAAGAAAACCCATCCAGCAATGAGAGTATTCACCTTATTTCGATTAATTACATTATATGTGTGTTCCGGCTCTCGTGGTCGTAAGCATTCCCTTCAACACCAAGACTAGTACGCAAAACATACATACAATATTAAGACCGAAAGCAGTGGGTTCGAATCCTACATGCGACTGTCATATATATATATATATATATCAGATTAATGTCGCTGTCACTAACGAATTTCTCTCATACAATATTAAATCAATCAATGAGAATAAATAAGCGAAACAGAATAAACAAATAAAAAGAAAAAAATAACAAGGACAGAAGTAAATTACAGCCCATAACCGCAATAATAAAATCGCGTAACGGCAGACATTATAATGAAAAAAGGGTCACACGGCAAATAAGGGCGTTCACTGAAGCCCTGCGCGTCTAATATAATCATGATTAGATCCGGATCTCCCTCCGCTACAGCGTGATGTGGCTTCAGCGCAGGCACCGTGCCTTCTCTACCCACGTATCCCACTTTCCGCCACTCCTTACTTCTATTTCTTCGGGCGACCTCCATGGTCACAAAGTTGCACTTCGCCAAACTTCCTTTGGGTCAGGTCAAGTTAGGTTAGGTTACTATGTTGAAACAATTTAGAGAAATAAAATTTGGCGAAATGCAATTGGGTGAAGTGTGTGTTATTCACTGATTCGTTTGAGCCTTTCTTTCGAGTTGTAGGAAGTATATATATATATATATATATATATATATATATATATATATATATATATACATATATATATAGATAGATAGATAGATAGATACGCATCATATTTAATTTTCACAACAATTGATGAGGTATTTTGATTACAATAACTAAATTACTATCAAACTGTTCCCGACTTTATTCAACGAATAAGTACACGAATAAGCAGAAGAAAAAATATAAAAAAGAATATATAGTACCAATTTCGATAAAGATATATAAGACACATTATAAATAAACACATAAACAAAAAGACAAATCAACAAAAAAAGATCAATGAAAATATCCATAAGATACAACTTGTTCTATGGCGTCGAAGCCATTAAACCCATCTTAATCATTCCTTTCACAGCTCGACTATACATACATATTCTGGCTGTCGCCAGATGATTTTATTCAGCCTAGGATATGGCCCTTCCGTACCAAAGGGATGATGTGGGGAGTCTTTACTAATATTCTTAAATTCAAGTTTTTTTTTTATTATTCCACATACTGAATCATCTAAGTATCTTATAACATGTGCCACAATCTGCAATTTTTCTTCAAGACATTTCCAACTTTGTCCCAATTCCATGCACTCCCTGGAAGCGAAGTTGATAAGCACGCTAAACCTGCTCTCTCTCTCTCTCTCTCTCTCTCCCTCTCACTCACTTTCCCTTCCTCTTCAGCTCATGAGGATTACTCTCTCTCTCTCTCTCTCACTCACTTTCCCTTCCTCTTAAGCTCATGAGGATTCCCACAGCCTTCGAGAATTAAGTTTCCTCGCTTCAGAAAAGGTTTCTCCTTCACCTGAATAAAATCGCCTGGCGACAACTGAAAAAACAACAACGAAAGAATCCAGACCTATTGTTAGCGTCGCGCACATAAATCCAGCTGGTTCGAACCAGCCACAGCTGGTATTGTCCAACTTTTATGGCAACTTTGCTACTGCGAATGCTACATCGGTGTCACTGCATGTATACAAATTTACAAGTACACACACACGCATAAACACAAACAAATACACATTCCTACACATCCACATACACACACACACACGTACACATACACAAACACAAATACATACACACACACATGCAAACTCTCTAACTCTATCACACACACACACGCACACACACACACACACACACACACACACACACACACACACACACACACACACACACACGTGAAGGTATAACCCGGCCTGGTGCATGCAATGGAAGCCAAGAATTCAAGAGCAATGGTTTGGAAAGAGACTGTATATGTGTGTGTGTGTGTGTGTGTGTGTGTGTGTGTGTGTGTGTGTGTGTGTGTGTGTGTGTGTGTGTGTGTGTGTGTGTGTGTGTGTGTGTGTGTGTGTGTGTGTGTGTGTGTGTGTGTGTGTGTGTGTGTGTGTGTGTGTGTGTGTGTGTGTGTGTGTGTGTGTGTGTGTGTACATGTGGGACATACGCATCGGCCGAGTTGCTATCTATAGCCTGACCACTCCGTCTGTGACTGGACCTAACCAGCTGGATGCGTGCGCATGAACCTAGAGGAGAATCTTTCTCCTCCGCGGAAAAAGGGATTTATATTTTGTTGCCTATAACCAGCGTTTCTATCCATGGAGATGATATCGGACCAAACGGGTGAATTCACAGAAATACTATATAAATAAATATATATATATATATATATATATATATATATATATATATATATATATATATATATATATATATATACATATATATACCATACATATACCAAGGGCTTTTTTTCCTTTACAAGGGAGGTAGGCACAGTCAAAGGCATAAATCCACACCTACCCATTTCATCCCTACTTACTCCATTCCCATTCACCACCCCTCCCTCCCTCCCTCCCTCTTTTCTTGGCTCCTCCTGGATGACGGGCCATCCCTGCATCTCGCCCACTGCCCTGGCTCAGAAGCAATGTAGCAAGACACAGCACATTCACAGCAAAGCCGCTTCATTTAATCTCCGTCCCCTCATACAGAAAAGGAGAAGACGGGGAAAAATCCCTTTAGGCTGCTTCGAAATATCATTCACACATACTCCCTCACCCCTCTTCCCCCCACCCACTCCCTTCCATGCATCACCGCATCATCCATACACAACCATTCTCCACTCACCCCTATCTTCTGTCTTTCCTTCCTTACCAGACATTCCCCTCTTTCCTAACACCATCTTCACTCATTCTTTCCATGTGTCCGAAGCATCCCAACACTCTTTCATCAATCTTATCTCCCAACTCACTTTCCACCCCCGTTCTCCTCCTCACCTCGTTTCTCACTCTACCCAGCCTAGTAACGCCTACCATACTTCTCATGCATTTCATCTCACATTCAATTTCTTCCTCTCTTATGTTCCATGTTTCTGCCCCCATACAGTGCTGTCGACACACACACCCTTTCATCCATTCCTAAATATTTAACAGTATTTCTCATTACACTTTTTAATCCCCCAAGGCATTTACTTGCTTCTCTCAATCTACATTCTTCCTCCACCTCCACTACTCCCTTTCCCGCCACATTCACCCCCAAGTACCTAAAGCTATCCAATACTACAGAAGGCTTAAACAGGCCCTACAAGAACAATAATATTGCGCAATATTCCGCATTGTAAAAAATTATTGACAGAGTAATGATGGTATTGAAGAGGCTCACGTGTTTGGCATGTAGTACATTTGATGTCTTCAATATACTGTGTCATTCTTCAATATCACCCCTACACCGTCCATAATATTGAACAATACGGAATATTGCGCAGGATTAATTTCTTATCATAACAAGGGTGCTTCGTGACTCTGGAACGTAGGGGTGACACTTAATTCCTTGAAGTATTGTCCACGTGAGACTTAACCACATCCCGGGACAATCTGCGCTTTGCGTCGTTTATTCCACATGTCGCCAGGCGATTTTATTCAGCTGAGGGAACATTCTCATTGAAACGAAGGGTTTAAGGGGGTGTCCTCACACACACACACACACACACACACACACACACACACACTGCTCGACGGCGCAGTGGTAGCGTTCGCAGCTGCTAACCCAGCGGTCCGAGTTCGAATCCCTCCCAGGGCTGAAATAATTTCAATATATCTGCGCTGCGAGCCGTTACTCCAACTCTCGTGGGCGGGGAGTTGTGTGTGTGTGTGTGTGTGTGTGTGTGTGTGTGTGTGTGTGTGTGTGTGTGTGTGCGTGCGTGTGTGTGGTCACAGCATTACCCATAGATCAGTCATACATGAGCTCTGAACTTTCTTCCGGGAGGGGAGTAGCTGTCGGTCACGAGTCCAACACGTGATCCAAGACTAAGGTGAATTAAACACACACACACACACACACAGGTGACAGGGGCAAAACATGCCGACATAAGACCTTTCCACATGAAAAGAGTGATCGGATGCAGAAAAATTAGTAACCAAACATAAAAACACATAAAACAATCGAAACGAAATAACCAATTGACAGACGCCACGCGCGGGCACGCCTCACTCAACCCCTAATTTACGACGGGATGCAATACAGATTTTATAGTCGACGACGCTCTTGAGGGATGGCGCGCGTCCCGGGCATCGCCTCGTCCACGGCGAAAGGTCAAGCGAGGAGGGGCCTGGTGAGTCCCTGGGCTTTCGTCGGCCTCGCTAGTAAATAATTCATTTTAACCTCTTTAGTCCAGACGAAGAGACCTTTTCCGGATTGGCGGAGACACCTCTTCGAAGGACAACGTAATAAACAGGACTCCAGGTGCAATACATACATACATATATATATATATATATATATATATATATATATATATAAAATATATATAATATGTGTGTGTGTGCGTGTGTGTGTGTGTGTGTGTGTGTGTGTGTGTGTGTGTGTGTGTGTGTGTGTGTGTGTGTGTGTGTGTGTGTGTGTGTGTGTGTTTGTATGATACAAGTGAAACACGTCGGACTCAGAAACAGGCACTTTATTTCACGTTTTGTGTGAGCGTATGTTTACGTATGGAAACATATGTGTACATGTGTTTACGTATGGAAGAGGGATGTGTGGTAGGATGGTATAAACAAACACAGAAAACAGCTGGAATTTTTTATTCTCTTACGTTCTGTCCTTGTCAGGACTTCCTCACTCTTTGAGGAAGACCTGGTGAGGACGAAACGTAAGAGAAATAACAAATCCAGCTGATTTTTATGTTGTTTACCTTACCATCCTGGTACTCATATACATGTATATATATATATATATATATATATATATATATATATATATATATGTATATATATATACATATATAAGTAGATACGTGTATGTGTGTGTGTGTGTTGTGTGTATGTGTGTTTACCTAACTGTATGTACCTGTTTGTAGTATACAAGAAAAGAGCAACACTCATGGGGGTCTCGTCTCTAACTTTTCAATTCATCATGCCTAGCCTCAATTTCATGGATGGTTCTAACTTGGTCCTTATTTTCCAATTGTCATACTTAGGTTTGAATCCAAGCATTGTTCCACTTTGTGTTATACCACTTACGTATCCCAAGTATTTATGTATTTTCATGGAGAACTGTTTCTTCACATCTTTTTTAGACATTCTTTAATTTGTTTTCATGACGCGATATAATCAGCGTCATCTATCCTCTTCAGGAGCCGAGTACAATAATCAAGATATCCCTTTCTCTTCAATCTTTCAACGTTGGGAAACCCAGTGCTTTTAGTCTCTCCCTACATGGTTTATCTACCATGCTGGGAGTGTGTGTGTGTGTTTGTGTGTGTGTGTGTGTGTGTGTGTCCTTTAAGGTTTGCACCTTGGCTTATATTAGACTATCTTATTCAGCATAGAGGGGAAGAGCCATGATGGGCGTATAACATAAGAGTGTTACTTGGGCTAGGTGACATAGGTAGATAGTGATGCGCAGTTTCGTTTGTATAATTTATTCTAATGAAGGTGCGTGTGTCAGAGGCAGACGTGGCGTGGTTCCCAAAGTGGGGGACCGACCGCGAATTCCTAGTGACGCGTAACAAGTTGAATACAGAGAACTAACTGGCCTGCCCGCTCGGGGCCGGCAGTATATATACACGGGACTGACCCGACGCCATGACCAGACGAGCCCTAATTGCGGTGACCCTTTCCGGCTTGTCAATACTAGCGTCGGGTCCTATACACTCCAACTCCAAATGCATATAATTTGCAGCGCTTGTGGGGCACATGTACGCCTCAGGCGCTTTAGCGAGTGGCTTACCAACGAGACGTGATCAGTGGCTGGCACTCAGCGGGAAGTGAGTGCCGGTGTATAGGCACTAGCCAGCGCCTCGCTGGCACCTCATTCTGTCGAGTGGACAAATCTCCATAGAGGCGGACGATATGTTTCTCTCTAACTTTTCTTTCCCTTTTTTTTTTTTTGTTTTTTTTGGGGGGGCGGGGTATTTTCCTCCCCACAAGATGTCCTTTCCTAACCTTTCTAAACATTTTCCTTGCACTTTAATCAGTTTATTCAGGAAAACGCTAACTGATCTATACAGCAAGATGCTTTCTTCCCACCCCCACCCCCACTCCTCCAAGAGTTATAGATGATCTCGGTGAACCTGTCGAGGAGCCGCGACGCACTCAAACAGTTTTATTCCGGTTAACGCAGACGATTCTACCTGGCCCACGAAGGGTTGAAGCAGGAGAGAGAGAGAGAGAGAGAGAGAGAGAGAGAGAGAGAGAGAGAGAGAGAGAGAGAGAGAGAGAGAGAGAGAGAGAGAGAGAGAGAGGGAAAGGGAGGAGGATTATCATTCCAGATCATTTAATAAACGCAGCTGTTTGGTTAGGAGGCTAGTATGCAAGATGCAAGGAAGATATACAAATAAATAAATAAATAAATAATTACTGTGGACAAAGTCATAAAAAGAGAAACAAGAGTTGTAGCGACGGTGAAGAAGATATTTACAGATGATCTCTAATCACAAAAGAATTGTGCGTGATCTGGTCCGTAGGGGTCTCACTAAAGTCCCCTAAATCACTGATTGCATATAATCTTTGTAGTTAGTACTCTGTCAGAGTTAACAAGCGGTAACTTCACCTTTCGCCAAAAAAATCGCCAAAACTTCCTTAGGTACTTCGCCAAAACCCGATTAGTTTAGGCGACGTTTTGGTTTACACGAGGTAAGCTTACACAACCAATTTGGCAAAACCGGAAACAAGACCAAACATCTTGGCTAAACGGGAACAGGATCAAATGATTTGGCGAAATGGGAACGGGGTCTGTATGATTTGGCGAAATGAAACGAGGCCACATGTATAATGTAACTTCTGGGGCGGAATGGAAGTTATTTCCTGCGGACGCGGAAGGATGTGTCTCATCCGCTGCAGATCCGATGGACCCGGCGACATTGACTGGGCCTAGACTGCGCGCCACGCCGAGTTCAGTTCCCAGTTCCTCAAAGACCTCCTTCTACTTCCTGACCTACCAAAACCTGATATATTAACACCCACACAGTAGTTCGTACGTGTGTGTGTGTGTACGTGTGTGTGTGTGTACGTGTGTGTGTGTGTGTGTGTGTGTGTGTGTGTGTGTGTGTGTACGTGTGTGTGTGTGCGTGTGTGTGTGTGTGTGTGTGTGTACGTGCGTTTCAAACACTCCCCCCTCTTGCACAGGTGTCCTGACCACGACTCTGCCAGCACAGCTATCGAAAATGATGTACACTTGTTTGCTGGGGTTTATACATACACAAGTATTCCCTGGCTTAGCCTTCATTAGGCAATGCAAAAAAACACTCGTGAACATTACATCCATATTGGCTGTTGTGCAAACCTATACATGTAGTTAAACAATGGACGTTTGTACATCAAACTCATCTTCTGCTTCCATTGACGGTTATGTTAATTTGAATCCGTTTGTGTATGCATTGCAAAAATGTTAACAGTGAGTTCAACAAGTTATGCAGGTAGACTGCAAACGTTATGTATGCAGAACGTGTGAAGCCTTGTCTTGTGTATGTAATGGGTAAGTCTTGTCTGACAACGCCAGGCCGACTGTGACGGACTGTCCTTGACGAGAAGCGAGCAAGTTCGTTTGTCTGTGAGCGGCGTCCAGTACACGTCTCCCAGCGCGCACATACGCACGCACGCACGCGCACAAGCGCATTCGAGTTACATTTTTTGTTCTCTTTTTTATGAAAATGCTCTTTGTTCTTTTGAAGCATAGTGTGCATAAATTCTTTTTGCATTATCATGGGGAAAATATGCTCAAACTCTCGGTCCATACTGATTTCAGGCACAGAATATTATTTTAATAAATACCTAAAGATAAATAACTGACCAGACTCTCAAACAGCAAATTAAAATCATCAACAAGCAAACATTGCATCATTTTGCTTACGTGCTTATCCAACTTAATTTCAAAATAAATAGCACTGCATGCGACTCTGTAGCTACGCAGTTGGCGAAGTTATTTCTAGGAAGCTGTTTTCTGACATGTAGATATTAATCTTTCTAATTTCTAAGCTGTAAAAATAAGACTAGATCTCCGTCACCGTTATAACAAATAAATGGATAACTAAATAAATGATGAATAAATATATAAATAATTTATAAAATAAAATAAATTAATACATGTAAGTAAATATCTTCACTTCGATTGTAAAACGTTGAATTTGAATATCTAAAGCAGGCCAATTCTCAACATTTTTGTTGACTGACTTCAAACGATTTTATTCAACGTAGACCTATTCTGAAGAAGTTAAACGTCGTGTTCTTCATCGATCTATGTAACACAATAATATCCTATTCACCTGATGAGGTAGAATTCTTCCCAAGGACGAATAAAAATGCCTGGTTACACAAAAACAAGAATGCTCGTCAACACGACACACATTAGGATAATCTATTCTGGCTCTCTTACAAACTGACTTACTAAACTTGC
>NC_134795.1:64236037-64251037 GCF_046742065.1 Oratosquilla oratoria
ACACACACACACACACACACACACACACACACACACACACACACACACACACACATGTAAGCATACACACGACTCTGTGGCGCGGTTAGTAGAGTCCCCGACTGTCACTACGGCGGTCCGGGTTCGAATCCTGCCCAGGGCTGAAATAATTACAGTATCGCTGCGCTTCGAGTCGTTACTCCAACTCTCAGTCATACGAGCTCTGAGCTCTCTTCCGGGAGGGAAATAGCTGTCGATCACGAGTCCAACATGTGATCCAAAGACCAAGGTGAATCACACACACGCACGGACACCTACACGCACAGTGCATCGCTACTTGCGGCGGAATTTCGAGGTGACGACAATTCGAACCCAGCAGCCAGCGAGTTGGACCAAGGGCATAGTTCATTAAATTCCACGCTACAAAGTCCTCTGTAAGGGGCACCGTTCTAGCTTCCTGGTAGAGGGAGTTAACGACGTTAAACTGAATCAGTCTATCAATAATTATACATTTTTCATCTTCTACCAATCCATTGTCACTCCATGCCACGCAAGCGACCTTTTCTGTAACTTTTGTGGATTCGTGACCTGGTGAGAGACTGATTTCAACATCTGTGACGTGCGCTGGCAAACTTTCTTAACGTTGTAATTAAAACCGAATTTCTGAGATTTCATTTCACGAAGTGCTTTGCGCAAAGAAGACATTTCTCAACGTTTTGGGGAAAAAAAAATGAGGAGCTTCGCCAGGGCATGTAGCAAATCACCGGTAGTCGCTGGATTCGAACGCAGTGGCAAGAGAGAACGACACCAATGCGCTATAGCGGTGACTTACAAAAGTGGTAACCATCTCCTTGCTCATACTCTCAGCGTCTTGAACTGATGTCCTTGAATACATGAAGAGAGAATGGTTGGTTTAACACAGAAACCAGCCACCATCCCGTCCGTGGTAGTTCTACGAACTTGACCAGTTGAGTGATATCGTAGGTGTGGCAGGACGTGCGGCGAGGTGTTTCCATGGTTGACGTTGCCGCGAAATGTTTCTAAATGAATTGAAACTAACGAGCGTTTTCAGTTGTGAGTTGTTTCCAGATCTTCACCACGCCAATTTTTATAAAACTCCGATCAATTTCACTGTTGTTTTTGTTCCCTGTCTTTCTGTACGACTGTGAGACATGGACAGTAAATACTGACCCGAAGATGCGTTTCGACGTCTTTGGTACCACGCGCCTCTGCAGAATCATGAGGCATCACTGACATGTCTCTATCAAACCTGTTTATGAGGCTCAATCGAAACACGTTTCCAGGATAATTCTTGATCGTCAATTCCGGGATGAGACACGTTTCTTTAAAGTTCGGTTTCACTCCCGGGGTGATCTCCACAAGAGAAGACTCTGTGGAAGGCATCCAAGGGGGCTGGAACGGGAAAAGATGGCTGTATGGGAGAACTGGTGATCTTCGCTCCATTCATTTTTCTATCCTTATCTTTACTCTGGCTTTCACCAGGCGATTTTAATCAAAGGAAACCATGACAGACGTAAAAAGGACCTCTTTCGATAAACCCTTTGGTGTTCATGAAAGTAGCAGTTGCCGACAAGACTGACGAGTTAAACACCATGTGAGGACGGAGCCTTCATTGTATTTGTACGACGTTCCGCTTATTACAGCTTTTTCAAGTACATAGTTGTGATACACATGTTTGAGATTAATTAAGAGGAATGAAGGGAACGGGGAAAGAAAGAAGTAGGGGGAGGGGAAGTTCACAACTACGTACTTGAAAAAAAAAATTTAATAACCGAAACGTAGTACAAATAAAGACTTTGTCCTCACATGGTGATTAACTCCAAATCCTTTGGTACCTACGAGTATATTTCACTCTTGGTCTCATCCAGGTTGCTGCCAGTTTATCCTAATCAACCGAAGGCAGTCCTTTCCCGGGCCAAAGAATTATGACAGTTATTCTCACGGTTAGCCAAGTTATCTGAATGGATCGATAAAACCTGAGAGATTAACTACCTTTTTCTTAATAACCTGTTGCTACTTGCATTCTCCACGAGCAACTAATATTGAATTTTTTGTCCCTTTCCCATGGCACGGGATTTGTGTAAGAATGTACGTCTTCTTGCTAGTCAGGGGACGAATCTGGGTTCCTCCCTTCAGGTAAAAGAAGTTAAGAACCAACGGGCCGGGTTACCTGACGGAGACCGACCAGCCTGGAGTCCTGTCCCACAAAGACAAGGAGGGATCCGGTCCCACAAAGACAAGGAGGGATCCGGTTTTTTGCCACACACTTCCGGTTTCATCCTGACCTTAGATAACGTTCTCCTATCTGCATTGGGGGTGTGCGTGTGAATCACTAGTCTTGATCAAATCCCCTGGCGACGTCCAGAACAGACACAAGAAATAAATTTACTGTACATGACAAAGAATTTCATCGAGTACTCTCTGAAGTCTATAAGGGTTTCCTTCAGTTGAATGAAATCGCCTGGTGGAAGCCAGAAGACATGCGGGTAGATTACTCATACCAAGGATTGATAGAGATGGATTTCACTCTCCGGTGTCTTTAGATGACCTTCCTGACATAAATGTAATCTGTGATTAAATATAATAAAAAAAAAAAAAATTGACTGTAGAGGTTGAACTAATTCAGTTATAGGGGTCCCCCTCACCTGAATCAAATGGTCTAACCAGGACCAAATTATTGTTCTAAATACATGAATGGTTTCAGACACACTAGTGTAGCGTTCCATTAACCCCCTTCCTTGCTGGGTGGCATTTTTTCTTTCTATTCTCGCTGTCGCCAGACGATTTTATTTAAACACGACGATCCTTACAGGCAGCGAAGAAGAAGAATCCCTTTGAACATGGTGACTTGTGTATGCGACCGAGACTCGTCGAGTCAAAACTCACAACAAAAATGTGTCACATAAGAACATAGAAAAATGGGGGAGGGGAGAGACCGCAGGAGACCGTAAGGCCTACACTAGGCAGTTCAATGTCCACTACCACCTAACATCGCTATCCATAAAATCATCTAGTCTTCTTTTAAAACAAGTAATTATTTCACCGTTGTGAGACATTGGCTTCGACCTCACTTTTTGAGTGTGTAGACCCGGATACGACCCAAACAGATACTGATGACTGCCACTTACCCTGGCTATCGTCTGTGCATAAGTGGGACAAGTAGGGGAGTGAAAACTCATGATCAATGTTTTCTAAAGAAAAAGAAAAAAAATAGGTGAAGTATTCTGGTACAGCGAGCGCAAAACGATGCGTAACGTAGCGTAACGTACTACCACTCCCTACTCACGCTTCCTTAAACTACATGAAAGAAATGTTATAACAATTATACACACATGCATATATATATATATATATATATATATGTATATATATATTTATATATATATATATATATTTATATATATATATATATATATACATCTATATAAATATAAGTATATATATATATATACATATAAATATATATATAAATATACATATATATATATATATATATATATATGACGTAAGTAGAGTAGGAAACACAGGAGTCTTAGTCTAAGTTTATTCCTGACTAGTTTTGTAGGTATCCTTTGAAAAAGCATACCTGCGAAACTAGTCAGGAATAAACTCAGACTAAGATTCCCGTGTTTCCTACTCCACTTACGTCAACACACACACACACACACACACACACACACACACACACATATATATATATATATATATATATATATATATATATATATATATGCAAAGTAGACCACTTGGAAAAAGAAACTAACGAAGCAGAGCGCTTTCGTATATTACATCTTCAGTGCACTGAAGATGTAATATACGAAAGCGCTCTGCTTCGTTAGTTTCTTTTTCCAAGTGGTCTACTTTGCATAAGTGAACACACGTACCCGTGTTCTTATTAGCATATATATATATACATATATATATATATATATATATATATATATATATATATATATATATATATGTATATATATATATCTTACCCGGATTTCCATTACGCGAGAATAAATGCAACCAAGACGACATGAACCAAATCTCCCACTGTTCAGTTTTAGAGAGCATCTGCAAGATGTTATCCGCTTCAGGGGAATTTGACATTTTATTCCTTCTCGCTGCCCCCCCCAAGCGACATCTCATCCTTGAGCGCTCACCCTCCGCACTGTCATGCCACTCGAACTCGCCTCTGTGTTTGTGACGGAAAAGGATATCTAAGTGATCTAGACACTGAAAATTCACAACGATAACTTGTGACGTCTTACCAGTGCAGGCGTTCTCACGGGAAGAATAATTTCGCACGAAGTAGTGTTAACTTATAATACTAATAATAATACTAATAATAATAATAATAATAATAATAATGATAATAATAATAATAATAATATTAATAATAATAATAATAACGATAATAATAATAATAATCATAATAATAATGATAATGATAATAATAATAATAATAATAATAATAATAATAATAATAATAAATAATAATAATAATAAGTTTATTTGGCATTGAATCAATATACATGAAGTGCAGATAATGACAGAAACACATAGTTTGAAATAATAATTACAATTGCCGAGGTTAACACAAAAAAAGTATGTAAGCTTATTTCCATTGTGGTCCTCACAAAGGTTAAGTTTGGACAGGTGTAGTCAAATACTGGGAGTTTTTTCTTTTCTTTTCGTGGTTTTGGAGACTAAAAAAAATCGAGTCATGGCGGGAAAAAAAACTCGACTTACCGCCACATTTGGCGTTTACTGATCGAAAATAGCCAACTGTTTTTGGCGCCTTGGCGACGGGCATTCCGTCGCCTTGATCTGCCATTTCCTTGGAACTATGCGATTGTAAGGAAAATTCTTACCAGAGAAGATCTTTAGCACTTCGTTCCAAAGTTATCGATTTCTAACGAATATAATTAATCTCGCCATTTCTCTATAATGCTCCTAAATATATGTTCTCTAAAAATATAATCTTACTAAAAGAAAAATTGCCGGAAACAAACAATATTTGATTTCTAAATCAACAAATCCTAAGATCTCTGTTCTCTAAGAACATCATTTCAAATAATAAATCGCCAGAAACAAACAATTAATTGTGTAACTCAATTTCTAAATCAACAAATCCTAACAGATCTATGTTCTCGAAGAACTTTGTTCCCAATAACAAATCGTCGGAAACAAACAATAACAGTGTTATTTAATAAACGAACAAAACTGATCGACTAGGACCACAAGTTCACGATAACTTTGTCGTTATTTGTGGCGTAAAGGCGACAATCACCACCATGACCTGACCTGACCTAGAACGCACCTCGAGGTCGACCAAATCCCTCCCACTTTCGTTGCCTCCGTCGTGGGTTAGGAAACGACGACCAATTGCCGCGCCCTTAACCCATTCAACTCCGATGACAAGATGTCTTGTCATTTGGTCAAATAAAACAAAAAATCATAAAACACCAAAATGTTTGATCAAACACCAGAAAAATATGACGTCAATCCTCGCTTCGCTCGCAGCGAAGCGAGGACTGACGTCATATTTTTCTGGTGTTTGATCAAACATTTTGGTGTTTTATGATTTTTTGTTTTATTTGACCAAATGACAAGACATCTTGTCATCGGAGTTGAATGGGTTATTAACGGAGGTCCCAATTTCATATTTTGAAGAAGAAAAAATGTAACATTACTTGATTCCGATGACTTTTTAGTGAAAATATTTTACACTTGGAAAATATATCTCTGATTAACGATGAAATCAGTTGAACAAATTACTGACCGTAAAACAATGAACAGTAAGGTGTCCGTGTTATTAATATAACAGTAACGGAACTATTGTTCATTTCAGATTTTCTTTGATTAAAAAACGATTCTCATAAACACATGTTTAATGAGAGAAAAATGTCAAAGTAATTACTATCTCAAAACATATATACCTGCACACACACACACACACACACACACACACGCACACACACTCACACACACACACACGCACACACACACACACACACACACACACACACATATATATATACATATATAATATATATATATATATATATATATATATATATATACATTTATCACTGGTAAAAAATGTAGTAGCATTTGCAAATCAAAAATAAAACCAGAGTCGGAGCAGAAGAAAAAACTAGAAACGGTGAGTCTATATATCTTGACTGTAAGCTACATTCCTCTTCAGTAGTAGCTTATAGTCGAAATATATAGACACACGTGGTTTTAGCTTATATATATATATATATATATATATATATATATATATATATATACATATACATTTTAACAACCACAATGACCTTTAATTCTAAGCCATCAAAGGCCAGCATGCTGAAATTGAAATGTGTTACTGCCCAGGACTCGAACCCGGCATCCTCATGACAAGTGCGGCAGTGACTTACCAACTAGGCTATCAAGAGGGATACACACACATGAAATTTTGATGTTGATGGCTTAGAATTTAAGTGCATTGTGGTTGTTAAAATGTATCTCTAATCACTGGGGCCCATTCAGTGGTGTACATATATATATATATATATATATATATATATATATATATATATATATATATACATATATATATATATATATATATATATATATATATATATATATATATATATTAACCACAATGCACTTTAATTTTAAGACATCAACATCGGGAGACCGAATGGAGGCCGACATGCAGAAATTTAAATGCGGTACTGCCGAGGACTCGAACTCAGCAATCACATGACAAGTGCCGTAGTAACTTACCAACTACGCTATCAAGAGAAATATAAGTTAAGCGCAACTTTTCTTATATATTTGTATGATGCTCGAGTTACACATACATGAAATTTTGCGTTCAACCCGTCTCCACTATGATAGTACAATTGGAAGTATACAAACGCGGGAAAGTATTTGTACAACACTGAATGGGTCCCAGTGATTAGAGATACATTTTAACAACCACAATGCGCTTTAATTCTAAGCCATCAACATCAAAATTTCATGTATATGTATGTAACTCGAGCATACAAATATATAAGAAAAGTTGCTCTCAACTTATATCTCTCTTGATAACGTAATTGGTAAGTTGATGGCTTAGAATTAAAGTGCATTGTGGTTGTTAAAATGTATCTCTAATCACTGGGACCCATTCAGTGTTGTACAAATACTTTCCCGCGTTTGTATACTTCCAATTGTACTATCATAGTGGAGATGGGTTGAACGCAAAATTTCATGTATGTGTATGTAACTCGAGCATACAAATATATAAGAAATGTTGCGCTTAACTTATATCTCTCTTGATAGCGTAGTTGGTAAGTTACTACGGCACTTGTCATGTGATTGCTGAGTATTTCAATTTTCTGCATGTTGGCCTCCATTCGGTCTCCCGATGTTGATGGCTTAGAATTAAAGTGCATTGTGGCTGTTAAAATGTATCTCTATATTATATATACATAAATTATATATATATATATATATATATATATATATACCTATACATATATATATATATATATATATACCTATACATACATATATATATATATATATATATATATATACACATATACATACATATACCAAGGCTTTTTCCCCCTTACAAGGGAGGTAGCCAAAAAGGGAAAGGCATAAAATCATTTCCACCCATTCCATCCCTGAATACACTCCACACCCCTCCACCCTCCCTCTTATCTTAGCACCTCCTGGATGACGGGTCATCCCTGCACCTTATCCACTGCCCTGGGTCAGAAGCTGTGTCGCAAGACACAGCACATCCACAGCAAGGCCGCTTCATTAAATCGGCGACCCCCCCCCTCTCCGTTCCCCCATTCCATAAAAGGAGAGGACGGGGAGAAATCCCTTCGGGCTGCGTCAAATTTTGCTCACACATACTACCTCACCCCCATCCCCCCGCCCATTCCACCTCATGCATATATACATATATATAACATATATATATATAAACACGCGCGCACATACTCGCCCACACGAGTCCATGATGTGCTATGCATGACATACACACACACACACCAGCGCCCATCTTGGATTTCCTGTATTACTTTTCAGAAAATTTCGTTCATTCTCGCCGTTACGCGGAATCCGCCTGTGTTCAGCACAGCTCCCGTGCTGTCAGCTTCATATTGGTAACAGCTCCATAAAACTGATGCGGGTCCGACGCTCCCTTGCCATCGCCTTTTCACTTGGAACAAGTTGCTGGTGGAGGCGACGAGGAAGTAGAAGGCAAATTTAGCATTCTTATTATGAGTAATAGCTCATTAAATGGGCGATGTTCCATTAGCTATCCAATTTGAACTGGGTGGTAGGTGGAGCGTGGAGGGATGAGTGTCTAATTAACGAGATGCAGTTAAGGTGGGACGGGTATTGTACGTGTAATGATGTGTAAAAGCTGCTCGATTGGTATTGGGTGACGGTCGGTCTCGGTAAGCAAATGCCAAGGTGCCTGATACGTCCGTGAACGTGATTGGTTAAGGACGTAAATAATATTATTCGGTCGAACCTTGCAGGTGGAAGGAAAGGTGTCCAGGCAGAAGGTTCAGCATAAGACACAAATCTCAGGAGTAAAAGATTTACTGGGTCTGTAGATGCCATGATGCCCTGGATCTGTATAGTGGTGGACGGCGAGATAAATGCAAGTTTAGCAGGACGAGCCGGCGGGAGACGAGTGTCAAGTTAATATTCGGAGCAAAAATCTGAAGTGAAACTGATCTACTGATTTACAGAAGTGGGTAATACTATTCCTAGGCGATGGAGAGGACTGTGAAGTCAGTATTCGTATTTGTTGCGAAGAAAATGTTTGCGTGTGTGTGTGTGTGTGTGTGTGTGTGTGTGTGTGTGTGTGTGTGTGTGTGTGTGTGTGTGTGTGTGTGTGTGTGTGTGTGTGTGTGTGTGATTTATGGAAGTCTGTGGTACTACGGTAACATGAGGCTCAATTTACCATTTTGTGAAAACAGCTGTAGAAGTAAGTGATTTATAGCGTGTAATGGTACCTAGCTTAAATTGAGTGTATGTGATGGCAGGAGAGATGAATGCAAAGTTAGCATCTGCCAAATAAGAAATGCACCCGTTGGAGAGACTACTTTACAGAATTGGTCTTTATTACTTACTCAAGTTGAGCGAGAGAGGCACCTTATGTAAGGGCTCCCCCTCCCGGTGGTTAAAGATGACCACTGCCGACGCGTTGAGGGCCATCGCCTCCTCCACCTTATCCTCGTAAGGGCACGACCCGCGCTCCACCAAGGCGACCCAGTCCTCGTCAGGTACTTGCACAGTCCACGGTCTCACGCAGCCCGTCTTCTGAGGGGCTGCGAGGACCAGCACCCCGGAGGCAGCGCCAACGAGCCCTGCAGCGTACTTGCCTACCTCAGCCTCGACGCGAGTGACCCCTGTCACGGGGTCTGTGTACGTCAGGTTGATATTGGCGAGCGTGATGGTGTCTCCTTCGTACGAAGCCCATTCTGTGGTCATCGCCGGGACGGGAGCCACGCACATACACACGAAAAGCTTCGTGCACAGCCAGAAGCCACTCCTCAGTGCCATGATCAAATGTTATCACTCGCCCCTACACGCTCGAAACCAGTCCATCAACACGGCTCCTGGCACCTATGATGAGAATTAATGGCTGCAAAATGAACCCTGGACGTCATCATGTTCCACTATGCACCCACTCATTCTATTTCGTACAAGCCGTCGGGGTTGTCTGGCCTACGATGCGCGCTGCACAGCATCTGATAATTATCAATCCGGCTGATAAAATACTTGCAACATACACAAGCTAACAAGTATGAGAGGGAATCCGCCAAGCCAGGCGACCTGACCAGCTTCTGCCGCCTTCTCCTCAATACTGCCAAGATTCAACAATCACGTGCGATGCTCGCACGGAGAAGAGTTGCCAAGTGTCGCCATACTCCTAATCTATTTACTGTGATCAAGGTACACCCCAGGAATTTTAGCGACCATCTCAATAGGAAATCTGGCCAATTTAAGCATGCTGTACTGGAGAGCTGTCATCACAAAATTCATAGCGTGTCGTAACCTTACACGTGATATGAAAGAATAATAGAATGTACGAAACACATTGGCAATACCTCTTCGTGTTCAGGAAACGGACAATTTTCACAGCACAGCACAACAAAACTGGACTGCCCCCAATACCTTTTCATTATTAGGACACTTTAAAGATAATTCGTAAGCTGATTATCTAGTTAATATTTGAACAATGATCAAATAAACTCATTCTAGTGATGTTTAAATTTGTTTTGTCATTTTTTCTGTCAGTTGTCCCATATTTGAGCTATAAAGGGTGAGTGTTGCTGTACGTAGTCTGCCCCCATTGACTAATACACTAATTGACTGATTGATTGACTGATTTATCACGGACTGTCAATTGTCTCTAATTGTATCAGGTGAAGTCTGATCCCATTGCTTTCAAATGGAACTAAATGACTAACTCCCAAACCATGATGTCTCTCTCTCTCTCTCTCTCTCTCTCTCTCTCTCTCTCTCTCTCTCTCTCTCTCTCTCCCAAAAATTGCACATGCAAACAAAAAGCCACATTCAAACAACCCTGTACATACAAAATCTAAAAGAAAACAAACAAATGCACACAGATATTCCATCAAGCATACGTGTACTGTATACACAAATTTAAGAGCGAGACAATGGAAGGATGCGACAATTTATGACATGCTGTTGACTAGGATAGTGTTTTCTAGACCACCCACCCCCCTCCCCCAGGGTATCAAGCCCCAAGGGATCCCTGATTACCCAAGGGTCCCAAGCCCCAAGGCCCTAAGAGATCCCTGATTAGCCCAGGGTTCCAAGACCTTTGAAGTAAGTCCCTCTGGGTTTCTTAGAAACCCAAGAACCCCCACCCCCCACCCCAACCCATCCCCGCCCCAAGTCCCTCAGATTAAACTCGCGAACAAAAAAATTCTCAATTTGCTCTATCACAATTTTTCCATTGAAAATGTATAATTAACTATTGATTGGAAATACTTAATTTGTTCAAAACTTAGTAAATTTTGCTTAGGCTACCAGACAATTTTATTCAGCTATAAGACGCGCCCTAAGGAAGCTGGAAATACTTTATTTCATTGTGGAGGGGGTGTTCCCCCATAGCTGAATAAAATCACCTGCCGGCTGCTAGATTAAACGACTAAAGCAATGATAATTAACCTTGAGTTCCACTAATTGGAAGCCCGCAGCTTCACAGTAACTGACAACTGTCCTCAGGTAGATCTCTTTGAGAAGAAACTTTGGGCATATGTCGGTATTATATCAGTGTGGAGTTGTTTTTAAGTTACCAAAGATAAGACTAGATGCCGGTTGTCATTTTTTATGTAAAAAAAAGAAACAAAAAATACACTCGAAGTACAAGCTTGGGCTCGATCCGGAGACCGTGTGTCAGCCTCTCGAGGCTGCACCTCTAGACGGTGGTGAGGAGAACATAAGAACATAACATAAGAATAAAGGAGACTGCAAGAGACCAAAAGGCCTACACTAGGCAGCTCCGTATCCATCACCACCTGTCATCCCCATTCATAAAGTTGTCTAATAGTCTTTTAAAACAACTGATAGTTGACGGGTTTTGAAGATTGACAGTAGGGAAAGGATTCTCTCTGACGCCTGTCTCCCAGGAATCGTTGTTAGTCCTACTGAGAGTCGTGAAATACAGCGAAAGGATCATTTGAGAGATTTTCATCTTTTCACTATGGACGGAGTTTCGATCAACTGAATAGAATCACCTGACGACAGCTAGAATAAGCTTACACCCACAACCTGTACAGACACGAACACAAACACGCAGAAACGCGCGCGCGCGCGCTAGCGCACACTCTATCAGTTAACCACACAAACAATTCAGCCTTGTTATCATACGTGCCGCATGTTTTGATCAATTTTTGGTTTCCAGTGAGATCATTAGGTTTATACAATATTCCTCACCTCAACTCTGATTTCTTCTTCCTCTTCTTTTACTTGCTCTTCTTCTTCTTCTTCTTCTTTCTCTTCCTCTTCTTTCTTCTTCTTCATTCCATTTTCCTTTTTCTTATTCTTTTCCTCCTCCATCTTCTTTTTTCCTTCTTCATCTTTTTCTTTCCCTTCTTCTTCTTCCTCTTCTTCTTTTTCTTGTTCTTTTTCTTCTTCTTCCTCATCTTCTTTTTCTTCCCCTTCTTTTTCTTCTTCTTCTTCTTCTTATTATTATTATTATTATTATTGTTATTATTATTATTATTATTATTATCATTATTATTATTATTATTACTATTTTTATTCATCTTCTTCTTCTTCTTCATCCTCTTCTTTTTCTTCTTCTTTTTCTTCTTCTTCTTCATCTTCTTCTTCTTTAACTTATTCTTCTCTTACTCTTCTTCTTCTCCTTTTTCTTCTTCTTTTACTTCCTCTTCTTCTTCTTCTTCTTCTTCTTCGTCTTCTTCTTCTTTTACTTCTTCATTTACCTCTTCTTCTTCTTCTTCTACTTCCTCTTCTTTTTTTCCTTCTTCTTCTTCTTCGTCTTCTTCTTTTACTTCCTCTCCTTTTACTTCTTTTTCTTCCTCCTCTTCTTCTTCCTCACCGCGTGAACACCTTCCATATTGGTTGGCCCTTCCCCCCTTCCCCTGCCTGCCTCCAAATGATTTTATTCACTGTCATGGCGTCCCCCTCTGTAGCGAGGCACGTTCGCCTCATTCAGCATAAACACAAGACACACTCCCAGTATCGGGTGTGTTCTGGAATAATGTATCTACCCCCACCGCATCCACGCACCCTATTAATGCATGTACACATCTCAGCGCATGTACACACGGAGACCAAAAGGTTGTACAAAAGGACCTCCCTCCCTTCCCCCAAAGAGCAATGCTATCGCCAACGTTATCTAACCTGCTTACTCATAACCTCCCACACATACGGATAACCTATCATTAATACCCTAACATCGCAACTGTATAATACAAACCAGAAATACACATGCGCGCCAACACTCTCCAAATTGACATACGAACAAAGACTGTCCAAATTGGAACTACCAACTCTGGAACAAAGAAGAGAAAGAGGAGATCTACTTACTATTTATAGAATCATGAAAGGAATGGAAATCCTAGATAGAGATGATTTATTAAAGGGGGACAACAGAAAAAAAAGAGGACATGAAAAGAAACTCAAAAAGGATAATTATAGAAGAGATCTGAAAAAGAATAGCTTCCCACACAGAGTGGTGGATACCTGGAATAAATTACATAAGGCAACAGTGTGTGCAAACACTACTCAATAATTTAAGAACAAACTTGATGCTGAAAGATACAAAGACGGGTACTACGAGCATAGCTCCCTTCCCGTATAATACAACCTAGGTAAATACAACTAGGTAAACACATACACACACACACACACACACACACACACACACACACACACACACACACACACACACACACACACACACACACACACACACACACACACACACACACACACACACACACACACACACACACACACACACAGTTGGTAGAGCGCTGGACTGGGAAGTACGGTGGTGCTCGCAGTACCTGGTTCGAATCCTGCCCAGGGCCGAAATTATTTCGGTATCGCTGTAAAACACAAAGAACAGTAACTGGTTGCGCTAAAACACATTCAGACACCAGAATCTACGCAGGAGCATTCGAGCCTTTTCACTCTTCACACCACATCGCACGAACACAACCCACGCCACGAAACGCAATATAAACACAATACCATCAGTATTCGACTCAAACATAAACAATAACCTGACACAATACGTCCACATAAAAACGCATACACACTCAAGTCACAAAACAAGCTCTCCACAAGACACCGCCACATTCTACAACTCACAAAACTCCTCAAGAAATCATCCCAGCAGAGAAATCACTCCCAAGATAAGCAGGCGCGGTTCCGGGGGTGGGGTGGGGGTGGGGGGGCTTCAAATTTGTTCTTCCATGAATCATTTTAAGGATGTCATTTAATTGATGTTAGTACTCTCTGATGTTTTGCCAGGTCCGGGGGTTAAATAAACTGACAGCATGTGTGCGGTATTTGGGCGGAATTGTGCTGTGTTTGGCATTTGTTTAATTCCATTTATCTGTTTTGTGCTGCGCGTGTTGTAGGGTTGCCAGGGTTGTGTCTCAGTTGCACTGAAAAGGGATAGAAAGGAGATATACCACGTTCGTTGGCCGTTTAACATACCTGTATGGTCACCTGGCGCTACTCGGCGTTCACAATGAAATCAATATTGAAATAGACAGTGTAATCAATGTATTTGCCCAAAAAAACAGGAGGTTGATGTTCGTGTGAGATCCCATGAACAATGCTGTGTGTTATTAATGTAATTTAGATACTTTTATTTACAGGTTCAGAAGTTCATACACGTTTTTGTTTGTATTTCTGTTTTTGAAAGCTACTTTTATTTTTTATTACTTCCATGAGTCCATGTGCACTAACACTACACACGGATCCTGCAATAATTTCTCTCAATGTGAGAGTATACGCGTGCCAGTGCCTTATCACTGACTAGCACAAGCGTGTAACAATATAAAACGAATATACATTCTATTATATATGTCTAGAATACAGAAAAATCTTAAAAACATTATTAAGTTAAGTATACCTCAGACTTCTGATACATCAGACAACTCAGAGGAAGGAATTCAGGTTAGCCCCCCCCCCCCCAATTTTTATCCTGGATCCGCCACTGAAGATAAGTAAGACATGTAGTGGGAGTCCTACGTTCTGGTCACCACCCGGCCATAGCACTGAGTCG
Source organism: Oratosquilla oratoria (assembly GCF_046742065.1). Classification (NCBI taxonomy): domain Eukaryota; kingdom Metazoa; phylum Arthropoda; class Malacostraca; order Stomatopoda; family Squillidae; genus Oratosquilla; species Oratosquilla oratoria. The sequence continues at coordinate 64,250,841 of NC_134795.1, forward strand.
GCCTAGTGCTGGCGTCCATTCTTCATCTATTCCGAGGTTCATAACTAGCTTAGGGAGTTGTCTTCTGCGTCTGTGTACTTGAAAAAGTTTCAACAAGCGAAACGAAGGTCATTTAATGAAGGCTCGATCTTCACATGGTGTCTACTATGACCGAGATAGATTGCGTTGTTGTATGGGGATTGTTAGTTTAGGGCATA
>NC_134795.1:64256037-64326037 GCF_046742065.1 Oratosquilla oratoria
ACGCAGTTTTACAAGGTGTGCAAGTCTCAGTCGTAGATCAACGATATGAATAGTACGACCTGACAGACTTGTTATTATTGTAAATGTTCAACATAACGTAACAGCTGCATTTTCACAGAAGATGCCATTCACTGTAGTAGCTTACAAGTGATGCCAATTGCATACTCATTTTCTAACGTTGTACGACACACTTGTGTTACTTTACTCTGCCAGAATATAAACATAAGAACATAAGAATGAAAGAGATTGCAAGAGACCATGAGGCCTACACTAGGCAGTTCCATGTCCATTACCACCGTCATCCCCATCCATAAAGTTATCTATGGTGCGCTGACTCCTACACCTTACATTGTAAATATGTCTGATAATTAACAAGTTTATCGTCTTAAAGTATTATGAAAATAAAATTAATTTCTTGTTTCACTCATATGGTATTCGTAATGTTTATTTATTTATTTATTTATTCATTTATTTATTTATTATACTATCCTTCATGTTTTACTAATAGGTTTACTAATAGGTTTACTAATAGGGTGGTCGATGAATGGAATAAACTTAGTAACCATGTAGTAAGCGCTGAAACTATCAGTTGTTTTAAAAAACGATTAGACAACTTTATGGATGGGGATGACAGGTGGTGATGGATACGGAGCTGCCTAGTGTAGGCCTTATGGTCTTTTGCAGTCTCCTTTATTTCTTATGTTCTTATGTTCTTATGTTTGCTGTTCTTCTTAAAGCTCTTTTGTACCATTCTTAGGACAAACCTTATATATTTTTCTAAGGTTCCTGCTGTGGGGGATAAGAACAACGCCACCTTATCCCCACGCGTGTCGTTAAAGACGACTAAATAGGGGGGCAGAATGAGAGGGCTAGGAATCCCCCTTTCTGTATAAATCTCCCGAGAAGCATCAATCCACGCTTTGACTCGGCTACCCCCCTTTATAAGGTGGAAAGAACCGTTGGTGTAAATAATACCAATGGTCTATAGACAAGGATCCAACAAAGTCTGAGATCAATATGCTGACGCAATCAATAAAACTGGTTCTTACTACCGGCGATTGATTTCGATCAAATTTCAATCACCGGTGGGGTTAAGTGACTCTGGATAAAATCCCCTGACGGCAGATGAAATGAAGGATAAATGCCACCCGGTACGAAAGACGTTAAAGCCACGTTTACGTTTGCAATTTTACCATAAATAAAGAAACTTCAACCCTTACTGCGAACGACTCCATGTTCCATCGCATCTACACTTTCAAATGCAATATTACTGACGCCCGATCTTGGCTCATGATTTTCATCCATTCATTTACAATTATTTTTATATATTTAGTCATTTACTCATTCTATTTTATTTTATATATTTTCGTATCATCATTATTAATACTATTATTTTCTTTTTACAAAATTATATCACTGAGTCAGCTGTGGGCGTCCAGGCAGCCTTTGTGTAGACACTGATGATACTACGGAAACGGTCATATCCGCCGGCTGTGCTTCCAACGGCCACGGGGAAAATATAGATTTTTTTTCCTAAGGGGTCCCTTCTCTGAAAACCAATTTCGTATACTTCAAATCTCTCTCTCTCTCTTTTTTTTTTTTTTTTTTTTATGGTGACAATATGGTGGTCCATACCTTACACATTTCATTGTTACTTATTGATTCATGCATTTATCAATTTACCTATTCTTTTGATTATCTGTTCATTTATTAATTTAATAATTTATTTTGTACAATATTTAAAAAATATTGAGGTTAATTTGGATTAAGTTTTTAAAGTAAATTTTGAAGTCGATGAAAGGACCCGTTAACCAAGAATTCTATCCTTGTCCTACGAAGATCACGCAACGATGAAAACGAGTTTTGATTTCAAATCATAACGGTGGAGATGGTCAAACCTGAACTATGGTATGTCAGAAGTACGCTATTGCATTAATACAATTTTGTATGTAAAGTATCACTTTAATTATAATTTAATGACTGTATATAGAAATACATTAAATGTTCATTCATGGAAGAATTGTAGCCAACTAAAAACTATTTAGCAAATCATGCTTTGTATTTCCACTTTCATGTGAATGTTATTCAAAGAAACATGAAGGGATGAGAAATATACATACATATATACATATGTATGTATATATATATATATAATACTGAGAGCCCTTCCCCCACCTTATGTAAGGGTGAGGATAGTCGCGGTATTTGTAGTTTCCTGTATAGATAATTCCCAATATATGATCAGCATTTGTGACCTACCTTAACCTACTCCATTCTAACCTAAGCCAGAATCCAAATCTAGTTCGATTAGGCCAGTCACTATTTCGATAAATCTCCTCTTTTTGCAACATGACAGATAGTGAAAATTGTCCAACTACAGATATTCCAACGTGATTCATGACAACTAAAAAATGCGAAAACATATCTTCCGTTGATGGGCATCCAGTGTAATTCTGTGTCCAGGTTTCTCTTCTAATAATAGTAGTTTCGTGTACAAAATTTATTGAACACAATAACAAAATGTGTATTTGTTTAGTTATATCTTGGATAAGATTTGGGTGTCCAGCTAAAGTTTCGAATGACATTGTAGATTCATTATATAAGATAAATGGTGTTGTTTTATGTGTGTACCTTATACATTTACTCCAGGATATTATAATCAACAACAATTCCCCCCCCCCAATATATATATATATATATATATATATATATATATATATATATATATATATATATATATATATATATGTATATATATGCTGCACATGAAGCACTCATGAACAGATAATATATTTACGCTGAAAAAAATCAGCTACGTGAGAGATGCTCGCTACTGATTGTTGACTTCTTTGTTAGTGTTTGTATATTCTAAACAATTCTAATTTATTTTATTTTATTCTGTTACAATTCTAATCCAATTGAGTCTACTTCAATTCCATTGAATTTCATTTTTTTTTCTATTTCATTTTGTGTTTATATATTTTTTCTACATACAGGTCGAGAGGCTTTGCCTTTGCAGTTGACTAAACTTTTCTCGCTAAAACTCAGGATTTCCTCCAAGCTCAACAAAATCGCTTGGCTATAGCAATCACAAAATCTCAAATGTTCCGAATTCTGTAAATGGCTCTAAACGAAAAAAGCAAAATTGTTTTAGCAAGAATGATATATAATCCGTGTAGACGCAGAAGTTCGTCTTCGCTTAATCAAATAGCCTACCGTTAACTATAACAAAAGCATTGTGTTCTAGAACATGGGTCTTAACAGAATATCTGAATTTCTTGGCGATAGAAATATGTAAACACTGCGTACTGCTATTCATATCTACTGCGCGTTTGTAATAATAACATATTTTGTCGGTGTATAATTACTATCATAAGAACTTAACCTTCCGTACATAAATGAAATAATTTGGCAATTTGGCGAGGACGGTTATCAGTTAGTAATTATTTCCGGCTGTCAACCACGCGTTTTTACTCCGATACGAAAGCACTCTGTTGCATGGTTCTTGAATTCAGACCAACTCCTACTCCATTCCCACTCCCACCCCTACCGTCTAACGGAAAAAAAAACTCTCTACTCTTTCTACTTCGTCTCTCTTGCTTGTAATCTGCATGGTCATTTTTCTTTTAATTAGGTCATTTGTAGTTTTCGAGTATTTGTTTTCTCTAATACTTTTTGTACTTCCTACTTTCTCTGCCGATTTCCCAATGAATATATATATTCACTAAATTCAAATTCATATCTTCGACGGTATCCTCGCTTGTTCTTAAAGCTTTGAATCTATTTTTAATTTCTATCTGAAATAGAGGTAAGGACAAAGAAAGATCTAGTGGAGTAGGATTCTTGATAAACCGAGAGGTTGCTGGTAACGTAGTCAAGTTCAGTAGTTTATCAGACAGGGTAGCTTGGATTGTGATTAGGCTGTGTAAAAGGTACACTAAAAATAGTTCAGGTTTATGCACCAACTTCACAGAGTTCAGACAATGAAATTGAGTCCTTCTATGATGATTTAAGTCAGGTAATGGATCAAGAAAAAAGTAAGTACACGTTGGTAATAGGCGACTTTAATGCTAAAGTGGGGAAGAAGATGGGAGATGAGTCGTGCATTGGGAAGTTTGGAGTAGGTGAAAGAAATGACAGAGGTGAGATGTTAGTCAATTTTGCAGAGAACTACAACATGAGGATAATGAACACTTTCTTCCAAAAGCGTGTAGGTCGTAAATGGACCTGGAGAAGTCCAAATGGAACAACAAAGAACAAAGTAGACTTCATATTAGGAGATGAGAGCAAGAGCGTTAACAATGTTACGGTCATAAAGTCAACATAGGTAGTGACCATAGAATGGTAGGTTGCACAGCTAAATTCAATTTCAGAACCGAGAGAAATAAACTAGTTTCAGGAAAGAAAATCGTGTGTATGTACTGTATATTTATGTATATATTTTCTAAAGTTTTACAATACAGCGTCTAGAAAACGTGTCTCCTCTTTCTGAAGCTCGATAGGGTAATTGTCTATTATTATTGTTGTTATCATGATAATAATAATAATAATTATTATCACTATTATTATTACCATTATCACTTTTAATATTGATGTTGTTACGATTATTATTATCTTTGTCATTATTATTAAAATCATTATCATTATCGTTAACATTATTATCATAATTAACATTATTACTATTGTTGTTATACATTTTTTTCAGCCGACTTTATTTAGCCAACGGGAAACCCCGAGTTCGACCGAACGTGCTGCTATTTGGGTGTTTTGAATAAGTAACGAGAACAAGGACCTATATGTGACTTGATGATACACACCACTGGCTGTATAGTAGCTTCATAATTATCTCCCGTGAATAACATAATGGTAACTAAGTATATTACCGAGTTAGAGTTCTTCACTTACATTTCACTCGTTTAACCTATCTTAATGTGATACAAGTTACAAAAGACATTTGTGCGTGTTATTTTCAGTTAAAGTCGGTCTAAGGAATTATTAGAATCAATGAAGAGGTGATGAAGTGTATATATCGTGTGATACAAAGCGGAAGTCGAATCAAATTGCTTTCGCAAGGTTGTAGCTGGATTGGAGAGCGCTTCATACCGTAATCGTTTGTCAAAGCTTTCCTACGCCAGCCCTTTCATTCCCAACGACCTTCAAAACTGCACAAATAATTAAGGCCAAAAGGCTGGTTGGTATGATGACACAGCAGCGTCTAGCAGACGCGCATATACATACAAATAAGTTGTTATTTGTTTACCAACTGAAACAAAATCCAAGCAGATTGTCTGACCTTGGCGACCGATTCCATCGCTGCCCACCTTTACAGGTGCCAGAATTATCAAGTTAGTTATACTTTTTCCTCCACTTTGTTGGACCCGTGGCGATCTCTTTGATATTTCTGAAATAAAAATCATCAATTCCTGTGACAAAGAACTACCAATGCTATTAAACAGATGATAACAATTATACGTTTTAATTGCGCAAAAAAAGACAAACTGGCAACTTTCCCTTCAAGCCACTCTCCCTCCCGCGTCGCTACCCCGCGAGACAACTTCCTGAACAACCACAATACTGAGACCACGTGCACCACTTCCTCGTTTACTAGACGACCTCGTCACCATCACCCTCTGCCACTACACCAGGAGGTGCCCTGGGGCGACTCGGTGCTGGTCATGAGGCCGTGCTAGGCCTCAGGCTTCATTTGCCTTAGTGTATGACATAGTCACCTTGAGACGGCGCCATTTCCCATGCAGTTCATTCCCCTCATAGGTCCTGTCTCCCATCTTGAAATTAGGGGAAGTCTAAGGACACGCAGCTGTGGTGTTATGGAACTATTTCAAATAAAGGAGAACTACAACTCTTCTGTAACCCCTGCAATAAGACTGAACAAAGGAAGTAAAATCACTAGAGAAAGTCCTAACCAAACCAAACTTTCTTATTTAAAATTGTGAGCACTGTCACTTTTTTTTTTCTGTGACCCCTACGCTGCGTTTTATAACCTTTGGGGATCACCATCTAAGAAATTTGCAATAGTTGACAATAATGTAATGCTGGAGAAACATGACGCTAACAATTATTTATATAATACAAGAGGTGAATTGTAAAGGTTTCATCTTGCCGTTAGACATTCAAGCAACAATATGACCCGAACGATCATAACTATTTATACATATATATATATATGTATATATATATATATATATATATATATATATATATATAGAGAGAGAGAGAGAGAGAGAGGGACTAATAATTTTGTACATACATATACCAAAGGCTTTTTCCCCCTTAGACGGGAGGTCGCCAAAAAAAAAAAAAAAGGAAAAAAAAGCATAGAAACCACTCCCACCCATTCGATCCACTACATACTCCACTAACAAAATAAATCTACGAATCAGTGTTCAAACCTAAATATAAATAAATAAGCTTCTGAATTCTTTTAATAGTGCCAAAAAAAAAAGAGTGCTTAAAGAGTGTCAATTTGAAATCTGTGATCAGTTAACAAATATTTGATAAGTCGGTAGACACTGGTTTTGTGCCTATTGTTTGGGGGCAGGCAAACGTTGTTCCTGTTTTCAAAAAGGGAGATAAATTTTCTATATGCAACTACAGGCCATTAAGTTTGACATCAGTTATAGATAATATGCTTGAATCAATAATTGTTATAAGCATCGAGACATAATTTTATGCGTGACCCACACCATGGTTTCTCCAAGGGTAAGTCATGTGTGACTAATCTTCTATCTTTTTACACTAAAGTATATAAGGCGTTAGATAACAATGATAGTTACGATGTTATTTACCTTGACTTTAGCAAAGCATTCGACAAGGTGCCCCACCAAAGCCCATGGCATAGGAAGAAAAGTGTTAGAATGGATTAGAGCTTGGATCAGAGACAGAAAACAGCGGGTCACCATACATACATACATACATATACCAAGGCTTTTTCCCCCTTACAAGGGAGGTAGCCAAAAAGGGAAAGGCACAAAAATCATTTCCACCCATTCCATCCCTGAATACACTCCACACCCCTCCACCCTCCCTCTTATCTGAGCACCTCTTGGATGACGGGTCATCCCTGCACCTTGTCCACTGCAAGACACAGCACATCCACAGCAAGACACAGCACATCCACAGCAAGGCCGCTTCATTAAATCGGCGACCCCCCTCTCCGTCCCCCCATTGCATAAAAGGAGAGGACGGGGAGAAAAAAAAAAAAAAAAAAAAAAGAAGGGTGGTCACCATAACTTGTGTAAAATCGAAATGAGGGAGTGTTTCTAGTGGAGTTCCCCAGGCCTCGGTTTTAGGTCCTTTATTGTTCATTATGTACATTAATGACTTGGACAATGGGATTAATAGTGATGTTAGTAAGTTTGCGGACGACACTAAATTAGGACGCCTAGTTAGGTCAGGGAACGTTGCCGAAATTCTGCAAAATGATCATAACAAATTGTTCACATGGTCGGTGAAATGGTAAATGGACTTCAATATCTCAAAGTGCAGCGTGTTAATCGTAGGACTACACAACCCCGACAACAGATATAGGTTAGATTACACGATTTTTAAACTGGATGCGAGAGGGGCTTAGGGTTTCTAGTGAGTCCTGACCTTAAATCCAGACAACAGTGCATCAGCGCCAGGAAAAAACTAACAGAACATTATGTTTCATTGCTAGGACGGTTACAAATAGAAGTACAGAGGTAATATCAAACTCTTTCTGGTGTTAGGCCCATCCTTGACTATAAGGTACAGTTTTGGTCTCCGTCTTATAGAATGGACATCAGTTCACTAGACACAGTACAGAGGAGAATAACCAAAATAATAAATGGGCTCAGAGATTTACCTTACAGAGAGAGGCTTGGGCACCATAACTTACACTCTCTGGAAAGACGCAAAGTGCTTTAACAAGGGTGACGCAAGCAAGGTCATCATATTAAGACAGGGCTGGATGGATTGAAGTAGGACAAATTTAGATTGAAGGAAATAGGCTAGACTTGGTTTACTAATAGGGTGGTCAACGAATGGAATAGACTTAGTAATTCTGTAGTGAGCGCTGAAACTATCGGTAGGATTCAGGTCTGAGCGGACAACTTGACTTGAACCTACCACCAGTTGCGCAAACATTTGACCCGCAGTTCAGTTTGACCTTGGGGTCATCACAACTTGGGCTCAAACGGACCACACACTAGTGTGCTTACCTCCCCATGTCCCGTTTTTGTATCTCCTCGTGGTATGTATAAGTTCATCCACCCTCTGTAAAACCACGCTGAAGAGTCTCACAGTTAATTATCGCAATATACGTATCTTCAAATACATTTTTTTTCTCCGATAGTGGGATATTCAGTCTATCTGATCAATCCAATGCATTAGAACATTCACTCGCTTGATATATATATATATATATATATATATATATATATGCATATATATGTATGTGTATATACATATATATGTATATATATATATATATATATATATACATATGTATATATATATATATATATATATATATATATGTGTGTGTGTGTGTGTATATAGTATATATACACATATGTTCTTTCCATTTTTTGTTGTGGTACGTATTTCTTTACTCCTTTATTGTAAATTTATTTTAGTATATTCTATTTCTTTTCCATCCCTGTTTCTTCATTTAGGAATTTTTCCCAGTTCGCGTTGCGAAAGAATTTTTCGAGTTTCTCAAAATTTGTTTTGTTGTACATTAGTCTTCCTATTCTATGTTTATCATTTCTGCTTTGATCCATTTGCTCTTTCAACTCAAATTCTATTAGTACATGGTCACTCTTTCCTATAGGAGTTTTGTAATAAATTTGATCGACAATTTCAGGCTCTGTCATAAATATTAAATTCAGCCTTGATGGTTCTTCACTACCTCTGTATCTGGTATTTTTCCTTATCCACTGAGTCATTGTGTATTCGATGGTCATGTCGATGAGGACGTTGTCCCAGAGTTCCTCTCCACCCTTCACTGTCATTTCCTCCCAACATATTTCTTTTGAATTAAAGTCACCCATAATTACTGTATTTCCTTTGTCCTTCATTATATTAGTTCATTCATATTTTGCATCTTCTAATATTTTGGAATGATCACTTTCTGTCCAGGACTTTTTTTTTTTTTTTTTTGGGGGGGGGGGGGGCACATACACCACTACAAAGTTTCTACTCTTCATGTGTTTGCTTTCAACTTGTATCATAATTCATTCTTCATTATTTTTTCCTTCAGTTATTTTTGTTACTTTTAAATCTTTATCAGTCAAAATTAATACTCCTTCACCCTGTTTATCCTTTCTGTTCTTTGTCCAGCAGTTGTATAAACCTTCTCCCACAGTGTTGGGTGGTGGAGTACACTTCAATTTAGTTTCGACTATTCCCATTATGTCTGGTTTTTCTAAGGCCAGGTAATCATTTAATTAATTCATTCCTGAAGTTATTCCATCTCTATTGGTATAAGCTATTTTTAATTTCCTTTCTCCTCGTCTTTTTCTGTCTTTGTTTCCCTTTTCCTTTTATATCATTTTCTCAGCCTCAGGTCCACCACTCTCCAATTCTTTTCTTTTTTTTCAGTTTCAGTTCTATTTTCGTTTTTTTTTTTTTTCGTTCGCTTCGTTTCTAAGTTCTTTTTCTTTTTCTTCCTCACTCATTTCATTTTTTATCCATATATTTTTGTAATGTTCACTATTTGCTAATTTCGTTGTTCTGGATAGTACTTCCTCTGCAATTGTTTGAGATCTAAGCTTTACTTTCAGTGGCCTGTATTGTTTTTCTTTAGAGTATCTACCCATCCTATAGGTCTCCTCGATTTCCCTATCCAAGCCTTGTCCTTCCGCTTGTAATTCTTTTAGAATTTCCTTAGTGTGTGTGTGTGTGTGTGTGTGTGTGTGTGTGTGTGTGTGTGTGTGTGTGTGTGTGTGTGTGTGTGTGTGTGTGTGTGTGAACTGGTTGCAGACAAGAATGGAAAACAAGGGGAAAATGTAACGAAAACATGTGTTGGAAAATATATGAACACTGATCTACTGAACCGATACAGGCACGCGAGAAGCTTGGAACGGGGACAGACTAGGTCAAGAGAGTGAGAAAGAGACAGACAGAGAGAGAGAGAGAGAGAGAGAGAGAGAGAGAGAGAGAGAGAGAGAGAGAGAGAGAGAGAGAGAGAGAACATGGGAGTTAGTTCCGTCCTCCTCTTTGGTTTTGGTTCTGTGTGACTCACCACGGTTCACCATGGTCTGGTCTTGGATCACGTGTTAGACTCGTGATCAACAGCTACTACCCTCCCGGATGAGAACTCAGAGCTCATGTATGACCGATCTATGGGTAATACCGTGACCTCACTCACACACACACACACACACACATTTAATAAGAACAATCAAAGTTGCATTTACATACCTGGATGAAGAAATGGTGAAGAAAATCCTAATCACCCTGATAAGACCAAGATTGGAATATGCAGCAACGATATGGTCACCAAGTACAAAAAAATGTATAAAAAAAATTGAAAGAATACAAAGAGCAATTACAAAATTGGCACCAACACTCTCAAAACTATCATATGAAGAGAGACTAGAAAAACTTGAACTACAGACACTAGAGCAAAGAAGAGAGAGAGGAGATTTGATAGCTATTTACAGAATCATGAAAGGCATGGAAATTACTGATAAAGAGAATCTGATAAAATGGGATGACAGAAATACAAGAGGACACGGAAAGAAAATAAAAAAAGACAGCTATAGAAGAGATTTGAAAAAGAACAGCTTTCCTCACAGAGTAATAGACAGTTGGAACAAGTTAGATGAGAAAGTGGTGTGTGCAAAGACAATACATGAATTTAAAAATAGTTTAGATAAAATGAGATATGAAGACGGGATCCCACGAGCATAGCTCCCCTTCCCGTAAAATACAACTAGGTAAATACAACTAGGTAAATACACACACACACACACACACACACACACTCCCACTTCGCCTCTATCTGTCAGACATTACCCCCTCTCGACCCTTCCCGCCTACCTGCCTACCTCCCTTCCCCCTCACCCCCCATTCAAGTTCAAGTTTCCGACGTAGCTACTAAGCTGGGTAAACTCAAACAAAATAGATCCACAACCCCCTCTGACCTTCCTATTAAAATCTACAAGGAATTTGCCCCTGAACTTGCCCTCCCACTCTCCTCCATAATTAATGCCTCTTTAAGCCAAAACACCTGCCCCAGCGACTGGAAAATATCATATGTTACTCCCATCCCCAAAACCCTCAGCCCACAATCACTAAGTGACCTTAGGCCCATCGCCATCACCCCTATCCCAAGCCTTATATGTGAAGATTTGGTTTTTAACTCCGTTTACAGCAACATAAAACACTCAATAGATGCACAACAATTTGGCAACATGAAATCCTCCTCTACCACTCACTGTCTCATTGACCTACTCAACTTCCTTCACAGCAACCTAGACAAGCGTAACACACCCTAGCTGTTACCTTTGTAGACTTCAGGAAGGCCTTTGACCTTGTTGACCACAATGTTGTTCTCTCCAAAGCCATCCAACTGGGGATCCAGCCCCACCTAATAGCATGGCTGGCAGATTTCCTCACCGGACGACGGCAGGCGGTCAGGTACCAAGGGTCAACTTCCCCCCTCCTCCCTTTAACTTGTGGGGTCCCCCAGGGTACCAAAATGGGTCCCCTATGCTTCCTCATCCTTATCAACGACGCCCTCATGGACATTCCTCACAGATGGAAGTACGTGGATGACAGCACCGTAGGCATCCCCATCAACACCAGGCGGCCTGATTACGCACCACTACAAAACACCCTGAACAAGCTCATGATGTGGACGGAAAACAACAACGTCACAATCAACACCAACAAGACCGTAGTGATGCACTTTTGTACCTCCACCCAAGCAGTACCTCCCCCACAACTTTCATTGGGCCCCCACCCCCTCCAATTGGTGCAATCCACCAAGATCTTGGGCATCACACTCGATGCTCAATTAAATTGGAACCAACATATCACCAATATAGTCAGGACAGCGTCTTACAAACTGTATATGCTGAGTAGGTTAAAATCACTAGGAACACCTACATCTGAGCTACAGGAGGTCTACAAAACTTTCATACTCCCCACCCTCATGTACGCCTCACCAGCCTGGTGCAGCTCACTTACCCTCACACAGAGACAAAAGCTGGAGAGGGTACAAAAGAGAGCGTGCAGGATCATCCTGGGCGTGGAGTACAGCAGCTACGACCATGCTCTTACCACCCTTACTCTATCTAGGGTGTCCCAGCTGCACGGGGAGGCACTAAGGAAATTTGGGGAAAGCCTGCTTTCCCACCCTAGACACCGTCACCTCCTCCCTCCTGATGCTCCACCAACTCGCCACGCCACTAGACACATAAATAGACTCATACCAATCAAAGCGCCAAGGACAGACCGCTACAAAAACAGTGCTATCCCATCTATTGTGCACATAATTAACTCATTGTAAAATTGCTCCATGTATATATTCCAAGTTTTATATCTTTAATAAACTTTTCCAATGTAATATTGTCAGTGTACCACTGTAATAGAAATAAACCTTTTATTATTATTATTATTATTATTACACACACACACACACACACACACACACACACACACACACACACACACAACTCCCCCGCTCACGATAGTTGGAGTTACGGCTCGCAGCGCAGCGATATTGAAATGATTTCAGCCCTGGGCGGGATTCGAACTCAGACCCCTGGGTTAGCAGTTGCGAACGCTACCACTGCGCCGTAGCCGCGCGCGCGCGCGCGCGCGGGTGTGTGTGTGTGTGTGTGTGTGTGTGTGTGTGTGTGTGTGTGTGTGTGTGTGTGTGTGTGTGTGTGTGTGTGTGTGTGTGTGTGTGTGCTTGCGTGCGCGCGCACCATGATAAACTAACCCAGGAGTAAACATCACAGTTGCTTGATAAAAAAAAAAAATCCATGATAACATTATCGCAATGGAGCATAAAACATAAAAGCTGACCCGGCAGGTTTTAAAATTCCAAAGCAAACGATGGAATCACGGGCAGACATAAACAAAAGCCGGGGGTTGGGGGTACAACGACTCCCGAATATCCATCTTGTTACCTAAATTAATCTTCAAAAGAATTTTGTAAATGACGTTCTACTCAGAATTGCATGCCCTTTAAACACAAAAAATCGACGTGTAAGGTTTCCAAAATTCTCATTAAAACGGAGAAGGGGAAACCTCTCCTTAGAGTAAGAAAAATGGCGTCGTCTCCGTCCTTACTCTCCTGTTTATTCTCTCTCTCTCTCTCTCTCTCTCTCTCTCTCTCTTTAACCCCTTTCTATCCTGTAACCCGAAGCTATAAATAGATAAACAAATAAATAAATACGAAGACAAGTTTAGGCACCTTAAACTTAGACTCTGAAATAACGCAGAGTGCGGGGTGATCTAATAGAGGTGTTCAAGTGAGTCACATGCTTTAAGGGATATGTAGACAAGGTCATCATATTACGACAACAATTCGCAGTAATGGATTTATCTTAAATTGACAAATTTATATCTAAGAAGGAAATAGGCAAGAGCCGGTCTACCAAGAGAGTGGTTAATGAATGGGATAGAGTTAGTAACCATGTAGTTGTGAGAGCTGAAACAATCGGTTGTTTTTAAGAGATGAAATAAATTTATGGACAAGGATGACAGGTGGTAAGGGACTTATAACTGCCTAGTGTAGGCCTTATGGTGTCTTACAGTCTCCTTCGTTCTTATGTTCTTATGAATAAATAAATAGATAAACGAATAAACAAATGAATGAATAGATAAATAAATAGATAAATAAATATATAAATAAATAAATAAATAAACAAATAAGTAAATGAATAAATGAATGAATGAATGAATAAATGAATACATTAACAAATCGATGAATAAATATATAACTGAAATACAAATCAACCAATGAATCAATCTAATGTCGAGCGTGTACTGATTTCAGGGCTTTTGGAAGGAGGGGGAAATTGATAGGATGCATCCAACGCCATACTGAAAATGAAACCCTAATACCAGTGAGCAATTAATGAAAACGATATTAAAGTTAGAATAATCTCACAAAGTTATGAGAAGTAACTTATGACATATCACATATATATATAATGCACATACTACAGAAACTAGCAGCACAATGCACCAAATCAAATTTGAGTTTTGTGAGCACGATTTCTGTTGCACATTTTTCGTTTTCGTTTGTATGTGACTGGTAGCGAGCAGTCAAGCATCAGACTTAAATGCAATTACCTCTTTGTAAGAAATATTTTCAGTAAAAAATATATATATAATGTTAATGTTTTGAAAAAAAATTCGTTTTAACTTACCTACAACACATTGCAAATGTTTGGCAATGTATACGACTGGTAGGAACAAGCAACAATCCAAATCTTGTTGAAAGCGTCACGTTCAACGGGCAACGTATTGCTATCTGTTGAAAGCAAAAAAATATCGCATTCAATATGTTGCATTGTGTTGAAATGGCTGGAACTCACTTGGCCTCCGCGACAATGTAGCTTGGCACAGGTTGCTAATATGTTGCCTTGGTGGAAACATACCTTTACCTTTGCTAATGGTCACCGTCAAGTATTACACAAAGATAAATAGTTGGTTTCTATTCCCTTCTCAAGACCACAAGCAACTAACATTAACGCCTATAATCAATTAACACCTGCTGGCAAATTAAAAGAATAGAAAACTTGTCATTTATATTAATTTTGTTAGCGATTATTTCCGAAAAATTTTATATAACTGGTTTTAATCTATATCTTTATAAGGTCTAATCTATTAGCCCTCAAAATTTACATGAATTATGTTTTCAAGTTCAAGATAAAATGTTTCAGAAGTATGATAAGGGTTACTAGGTTGGATAGAGTGAGAAGCGAAGGGGTAAGGAGGAGAGCGGGAGTGGAAGAGGAGATGACAAATATGGCTGATGAAAGATTATTGGGATAGTTTGGACACATGGAAAGAATGGGTGATGAAAGCTTGGTAAAAGAGGTGTGGAAGGCAGAGGTGGAAGGAGTGAAATTAAGGGGACGACCGAGGATGAGATGGATGGATGGGTTGAAGGGGGCGTTGAGCAAAAGGGGGTTGTCTGTTGAGGAAGGAAGGGAGAAGGCAGGAAATAGGGGTGAGTGGAGAATGATTGTGTATGGACGATACTGTTAAATACTCTCCGTCTTCTCTTTTCCTGCATAAGGGGACGGGGATCGGGGCTCGCCGATGTGAAGCGGCCTTGCTGTGGATGTACTGTGTCTTGCTGCATTGCGTTTGACCCAGGGAAGTTGTCGAACGCAGGGATGGGAGGGGTGGAAAAAATGGTGGATGGGAGTGAAATAGGTGGGAATATGTATGTGCCTCTGTCTTAGCTACCTCCCTTGTAAGGAGGAAAAAACTCTTGGTATATAGATTTTTAAAGTTGCGGTGGCATATGTATTCATAATAGAAACGTAGTCGTATTTCAGTGTTTTGCCATCACAAACGTATTTCTAATATTCATCTAACATTTCACCTCAGAGTACTGTATTAATACGAAATATGCATTGATGTATTTTCATTATGCTAATGAAGGAGACAACTTATTAATATAAAGCATGCAACTAACAGGGGTGACTTTTATAAACTAATCAAATGGCAATTTAAGTATTCGAAGGTGATACAAATGCTCTTGCAATTCACCACTTATATTAACGTTTTTATTTCAACCGCCTAGGCACGCGTTTGATGTATCCCCTGTTGATTTGGTAAATTTATTGATTTTCTGTATTACGATGCTATTGATCTTACCACGTCAATTTATTTCATAAGTAGAGCATGCTTAGTTTATATAGTCTAATTTGATATTTTTCTTCATTTCCATGTTAAGATCATTTATAAATTCACGAGCAAAAATTGCTCAATGTACATTCGCTACAGAATTAATCTAGCTCTTATTCTAAATCTTTTTTGCGTTGAAATTACCACTGGAATTGCGGTGCACGCTTGAGGGAATCGTAGGAAAAGGAAAAAAGTTTGGTAATTGCTAAAATGTTGCCTTCGTCGTTGAGTATTTGTTATAGTTTTATATATATATAACTTATTTACAATAGGTGTCCGGAGGAAACTCGAAAACATATTGCGTCGCATTGCTATAGCCTGAGCTGCTACAACGACGGGTTCCGCTATGGTCCGCCTACTTCAAATCCGGTTTCGTCTACAAAGAAGCTATCACAAGACAAAGCACTGTCGTGTCTACACGAAAGACGTAAATATCATATTCTGTAAATAGTGACAAATACCCATTTACAACGCCATGCGTTTTGTGTATTCCAGATTTTTTTAACTAATCTGTGAATGCTCGCTGCTTCTCTTCTACAACCTTCTTTGCTTCCTCATCCCACCACTCACAACCCTTCCTTCTATTTCCTTGAATTGAATTGAATTGAAATTAATTTTGTTCGGATACAATCATACATACAATAAGTACAATACATATAAGACTCAATATTATACATAGTACATATAATTGTACATCCGAGGATGGCACAGAAAGTCAAGAGACTTATTTCCACTGTGGTCCTCATATAAAAACTAGGAAAAGATTGTCATAGTAAAAGCTAGGTTATAAGAAGTGTAAATTAGGATTATAAGAAGTGTAAATTAAACATATAAACTATTTTCTTCAGAAAGAACAGTGTCTAAAAGATAACATTTAACTGATTTTTTAAAACTACTTTCCGTCCTTCTTGTTCCACACACCATGGATGGATTTAGTAGACCCGTGGGTGACAGGATTTGAAGGTGGAAATTGCTTGTATGGAACTTTGTAAATTTCATGACTAAGGACGAAACGGGGGGGGGGGGTAGTTGTGGATAATGTAGTGCCAGCGAGGATGTCAAATTGTTCAGCAGGCAGGAAAGATGGAGACTTTTTCTAGATCTTGTTTCAGCTCTAAGTATTCGGATGCTTTCTACATGACAACCAACGTCCAATTACAAAAAAAATCTTCCGTTCGCATCCGTGTGTGATTCACCTTAGTCTTGGGCTCGTGATCGACAGCTATTACCCTCCCGGATGAGAGCTCAGAGCTCAAAAGTCTGATCTCACGGGTAATCCTGTAACCATACACATACCCAACTCCCCACCCACGAATTGGAGTAACGGCTCGTAGCGCAACATTACTGACATTTCAGCCCTGGGTGAGATTCGAACTCGGGTCGCCACCACTGCCGTGTGTGTGATTCACCATGGTCTTGGATCACGTGTTGGACTCGCGATCGGCAGTTACTACCCTCCTCGATGTATGGGTAAAGCTGTGACCTTTACACGCACACACCCAGTTCCCCGCCCACGAGAGTTGGAGTACCGGCTCACAGTGCAGCGATACTGAAATTATTTCAGCCCCATGCGGAATTCGAACTCAGACCGCTGGAGTAACAGTTGCGAACGCTACCGCTGCGCCGTCAAACCGTGTGCGCGTGAGTGGCATTTTATTTCGTGACCGACAAATCACCAGCGCCTCCGTCTTTACGAATGATATTGAAGATCAAAATAAGGAAGTGTAATGGGGTATGCGTAGGTTATTCAAAAGTGGGAACTTTCACAACACACCACAACAAAGAATTATTACAGCAACTACGGCTCTATTCTGATAACTTGTTGAAATTGCGGTTTTGCCGACATCAGGAGAGTGGCGGGCAACCTTTTTAAGTGTAGGTGCCGAAATCGGCCAAATCTCTGATACAGCATTTTCTCGCGTGCCAACAAAAATTATATATAGGTCTACACAAGAGTATGGACTTCCTTCTTCCCCCTAGGGCCCCAATTCACAGCTCAGCACTGCATACGGCAATGGTCACACAACAGAAGCTGGAGATTTATCATCTTTTTTAAGATGAGCTCTGGGTTTTGCAAGCCAGAAAAGTCTTTAGTGTGCCTGGTTTTTCATGTGTGTGTGTGTGTGTGTGCCAAGGGTTGCCCATCCCTGCATTGGGATTATTCTCCAAACAGTTGACACTGCCATGGTGTCAAAATGTAATCGATGTGGGCTTTTGGACTAGTGGGCACTACAGGCACTTCTATTCTTGTGAGGATTTCTATATCACTACCATATCTTATCTTACAATGTATTTCATGTGTTCGTTATGTCGCCGATTTAATGAAGCGGCCTTGCTGTGGATGTGCTGTGTCTTGTGACACTGCTTCTGACCCAGGGCAGTGGGCGATATGCAGGGATGACCCGTCATCCAGGTAGTGCCAAGATAAGAGGGTAGAGGGGAGTGGAGTATTATAGGGACAGGGTGGGTGGGAGTGGTTTTTATGCCTTTGTTTTTTGGCTACCTCCCTTATAAGAGAAAAAAAAGCCTTTGGTATAGGTATATGTATGTATGTTATGTTATGTTAGTCAAGGGTGTTTGATTAAGAGTCCTGTTTTTTACTGGAAGTTGTAGATATGATATAGGTATTGGCATTTTGATGTGCAGGAATTGGTAGACTTACTGTTGTTGGGGACAGGGAAGATGCCAGAGTACATTAGGTGGTTTTAGGGTGTTGTGTAAATCATTCTACCAATATGCTTGGTATCGTGAGGGAAGCTTTACATTGGCAGGTGATAGGGTCCTTTCATGTCGTGAGGCAGCCATGTATGATATGCAACTCTCCTGTTCTTAGTTGTACTAGTGTTGTTTCAAGACATCACTTAGGTTTATGTGCAGACAGCCATGTATGTATACGAGGCTTGGTTGTTTTTTGGGGGAGTTTGTTGGGTGTTGTTCCCAGTATCTTTGTCATATGTTTTGCATTACAGATCAAAGGACTGAGGAACAGTCTGTTACTGACAGTGGAATGGAGGAATCAAAATAATTAGGTGCCATCTATCAAGCAACCTTGTCAGCTCATCCATTGTTAGAGATCCATCCTACAAGATATAGCACACAACCAAAGGATACAGATTTCAATTGCATCCATGAATGGATTTTGTGGACCAGTGGGTGACAGGACTTCAAGGTGGAGATTGCTTGAATTTCATGACTATACAAAAGATGAAGGGGGGACGTACATACATATACCAATGCTTTTTCCCCCTTACAAGGGGGGTAGCCAAAAAGGAAAAGGCATAAAATCATTCCCACCCATTCCATCCCTGAATACACTCCACACCCCCTCCACCCTCCCTCTTATCTTAGCACCTCCTGGATGACGGGTCATCCCTGCACCTTGTCCACTGCCCTGGGTCAGAGGCAGTGGATAATGTGGGGGGCCAGTGAGGATGGCAAATTGTTAAGCAGGCAGGGAAGATGAAGACTTTTTCTCCTTTCTCTTTTTAATTTATATCTTGTTTCAGCTGGTGCCAAGATAAGAGGGAGGGAGGAGGGTGGATGGGAGTGGATATAGGAAATGGAATGGGTGGGAGTGGTTTTTATGCCTTTTTCTTTTTGGCTACCCCCCCCCCTTGTAGGGGGAAAAAGCCTTTGGTATATGTAAGTATGTATGTTTCAGCTAGGGATATTGCTACATAACCTACTCCATAGTTCAAGTAGGAGCCATCACTATGCAACACCTGTTGAATGAGTTGACAGATCAGATTCCTGTCTGACATCTTCAGTTGTAAGAATCCTTTATGAAAATGGGAACTGTTGGGACATGAAACTATTGTGTGTCCCGCCCTTGGTACTTTACACCTTAACAATTCCTGCCTTAAATGCTGACTCAAATAGAGCTAGTTCATACCAAGTGAAGATGCAGAACACTGCATAAATTCTATCTTTTTTTATGTTTTGTTTTTTTTGTTTTTTTGCATGTTCTGTCATTTCTCAACAGAAATCAATCAAACTGTTACCCCAGGTCTCTCTTGCAGGAGACCCAGTGTTACCAAACCCAACAGAAATCAGTCCCACTCCTGTCATTTTGAACAGGATATGCTTGAAAAATAACAGTCAGCCACACTTAACAAAAACACACACACACACACATATACAAATGTATATATATATATATATATATATATATATCTACTGAACTTACCATGGGGCTTTTCCCCCTTATAAGGGTGGTAGCCAGTCAAAACATGCATCCACTCCAATTCACCACCCAATGTTTCCCTCTCATCTTAGCTCCTCTTGGATGAAGGGTCATCCCTGTCTCCTTCCCACTGCCTTGGGTCAGGAGCAATGCAGTGAGACACAGCACCTTTACAGCAGTGCCACTTCATTTACATGGCAACCCTCCCTCTTTATTCCCTCACGAGGAAAGCAGAGAAGGTGGGGAGAAATCTCACGCTCTCACTCACACTCTCTCTCTCACTCACACTCACACACACACACACACACACACATGCATACATGTATATGCACTGTGTAGGTTTCCCTCAGCTTCATAAAACTGCCTGGAAGCAGAGAGAAGATACATTTCAGTTTTCATCATCACTAAACGAGTTAAGGAACCAACAATGGGTACACATTTGGCAATAGTTATTTTTATTATGCACTGCATTCATCGGAATCCACATTTCAATTCCATCTTCATACATACTATATAACAATGAATGGTGAAAAATATATGGTACACATGAATTCAAGTTTGGTTAACCTTTTATTCGGCGATGTTTCAATATATTTTTCTGGCTAGGCCAGATCCGTGCACAGTTCTCCTAAGATTGAAGACTAATCTCCAATCAAAGAAGAATGCCAATCACTAATAATTTTTACTATTCTTCCTTTCTGCTACCTTTCTTAAATCTTCCTTTACCTCCTCTATGATGCCACCTCTTCAGAATGAATTTCTCCTTAATGCCATGTCCACACAGTCGAGTTGTACCCAGTGAAGGTGTCCACATGGATGACTATGGTGGTTGGTTTGTTGGCCATAAGCAGGGATTGTGAGGAAATAATCTAGTGCAGTACAATCACCATGGTGTCACGCCTTACATTCCATAAACATTTGTGTGCTCTATACAGGTCAATCAACGTTACTGTGTCTTGTTGAGACCAGTATGTACTTGGTGCAGACATCATGTCCTACTAACATGGTACTGAGTGGATCTTTCTGCACCTTACCTTGTGCATTAGGCAGTGACGTCAAACTTCCGCATATTGCTCTCTAACAGTGTCAGTAATGGGCAGTTTGATGGTTTGCGTGCTAAAGGTGACCATAAACGGACAAACCCCTCATGCCTGATGGTCAGTGCTTGACTGTGTGGACGTAACTTAAGAACAGAGGTGTTGGTCATCAATAACAAAATACCATCTGGTTGTCATCAGGTGACATCATCTAGCTCCAGGATTACCAATTACTTGGCAAAGGAATTTACATCAAATCAACTTATCAGGCAAAACAAGTTCACTTCTTTTTCTAGTCAGACTTTTTCAGCTGTGAGTGGTGTTCCTTTCTGGTAATGTGTTAAATGTCTCACATGAGAAATCTCTCTCATCATTCACATAGGTCATAATAATAACAATTCCTACTTCAAGTTTCACAAAGTGGAAAACCTGCAGCCCCCACAGTGGCTGACAACAGTCTTTGGGCCCTCCTAAAGATCCTTCTGGGAAAAAACTTTGGACTGATGTCTGTTTTATATTGGTGTGGGATCATTTCAGTATCACCTAGTGATGGAGTTTAAGGTGTTCGCAGGTTCTGAAAACCTGCAGCTATGCTGCCCATCTTGCAAGATTACCACAAGTAAGTACCTGTCACTGGTCCCACTTGGGCCAATCATTACTTACATATGTACATATACAAATATATATGAATAATAGGCTAATATTATACTCTTCCAATTTAATACCTTTCTCAATGATATGAATGAAATTACCCAACATTATACAAATTTTATTACAAGTCACCAAGTAAGTTAACCTCTTCAAATGATGAACCAGTTGTGGCTAATTCTTCAGGTTTCTCTGTTTCTGTCTGTTCAACATTGAGATTTTCTAAAGGTCCAACTAAATCTACAGCATCTTCACCATCCAGGAGTTCTTCATCATCATCCAATGACCCAGTCTGAAAAGTTTAACAAAATGAATTAAACTTTAAACACTGATGTGTACAGATGCTTTAGCAACGTGCATTTATAAGAATTAGTGCACACTACCCAATGCACTTGGGATAAAGAGCAGGGTGGTGGTTTAGTTATGTCTGATAATGTCTTGCTGTGTATCCCATTTCAAAATCTTGGCCTCTAACCATAGTTTGATTCTCAGAGGCGTTTTGTAAACTTGTCATTGTTTGATCACACAAACGTTTCTTTTTTCTAAATAGTATGGGTGGTCCTGACAATCACTACGACAGTCTCTCTATAAAATCAAGAAAGGGAAATATTGCAGGGAGACAAGTATAAGAATTACCTGCAGAATATTTTCACCCGTTGTATTCAGTGCTGTCCCCACCAGGTCCAGCTCAATAGGGAACCAATGTTTGTTGTGCATAAGCTCCTGACACTGGCTGTGGTATTTAGACAGTCCCTCAAGGAGCCTTGTTAACTGTTCAGTAATATGCTGCACGTGCTTAGAATCTAATAGCTCCAGTTTCACGAGAACATCAGACCTCAATTTTGCAAAGGTAGCTCTTGCTTCTTGACGGCAGCGGAGGATCAATCTGTTTAGGTGAATATTGTAAACCATTAGCAAGAACATAAATTTTAGAAAAAATCTACAGGAACTAGAGCTCAAGCTGGACTCAACCTAAACTATCACTTACTAATCACTTATCTCTAAAATTTTAAAAAACCATGTATGCACTTTAACTGCAAGTTTCAATCCATATTTTGTTGTTAATAATTCAACAGTACTCCTATCCCTGAGGACAATACACAAGAATTTAAGAATGAAGGAGACTGCAAGAAACCATAAGGCCTACACTAGATTATAATGGGGTTATATAAGAACATAGGAATGAAGGAGACTGCAAGAGACCATAAGGCCTACACTAGATTATAATGGGGTTACATAAGAACATAAGAATGAAGGAGGCTGCAAGAGATCATAAGGCCTACACTAGATTATAATGGGGTTACATAAGGTAAGGATTCAATGAAAGTTCCAAAATAACACATGCACTTACAAACTGATACAGAGTGCTAAAACTATACGACTTTACGAACAAACTGGATGCGGAAAGATACAATCGCGGGTCACTACGAGCATAGCTCTCTTCCCGCAATATACAACTAGGTAAATACGAGACACAAACATACCTGTATTCATAGTTCCCGGTCTCCACACGATACAAGGGTTCCTGCAGCTGTACAAATTGAGTTTCTTCATCATCCATTTCCTTCACCTGAATAAGAATTTATCAAGTAACTGGTAAAAAAGCATGTTATCCTTACACAGCATTAGATTTTTTTAAACCAATTAGTGGAACCTAGTGGTAGTCATAAAATAAAAATCTACAAATATACTAGCCACCATCCATATTTTTAAATACTTTATTCTAAATAGGAATTTCTTCAAGGTTAACATGATGACAAAAACTTCTCAACCAAATGGAATCTTATACAAAAAACTACATCAATATCTTAATGCAATAAACATCTTACAATAGAGTCCTACATGCATAATAAAAGTAATGTTAGTATTGGTTACCCTTGGACACCCAAGAAGATTACATTACATCATATCACTGGAAGCATGCTTTAACTACAAGGCTATTCCATACTGTTAGTGGCTCTAACTGTAGTCTGAGGGCACCCTTCCTTGAATCATAGGTATACAGGAATACCTCACTATACAACCGAGTTGCGTTCCCAGCTGACTGGTCGCAATATGAAAATTTGTATATCGAGGTGGGTTTTCCATTTAAATAATAGGGGGGTTGTGTTCATGGACGCTGTCAACCCCCCCACCACCTCCTCAATTTTTGCCTCCTGGGGCTTTCACATACACCCAGCACTTGTTTTACCTACTTTATAGCACTCAGTCGTATAATGAGGTATTCCTGTACAAGTAATGATGAAAGAAGTATGTGTACAATTACAGGAACAAAGGACAGCCTTTACCCAGTTTATATGAATTTTTAATCACTTGGTTATTTCCTGTGGTCTTCAGGAAACTGCCTATAGTCACCAGTTCAGCCTAAAAATCATTCACTGAAAATATTGTGTTGCTGTTTGTTATGAGTGAGCCAAGAGCTATGTAAAATAATCTGATCTGTGTCTTTGTGAGGTGATTGCATCTTGAGCAAATGATGTTTGTTGCCTGGCCAATTCTGTGTTATATTTACCTAGTTGTATTTTGCGGGAAGGGGAGCTATGCTCGTGTTGTCCCGCCATTGTATCTCTCAGTGTCTAGTTTGCTTTTAAACTTGTGAATGGTTTTTGCGCTTACTATTTCATTATCCAGTTTGTTCCAAGTGTCTAAAACTCTATGTGGAAAACTGTTTTTCTTCAGTTCTCTTCTATAGCTATGTTTTCTTAATTTCCTTCCATGTCCTCTTGTGTTTCTCTTGTCCCAGTTTAGTAATTCTTCTCTATCAAGTATCTCTGTGCCTTTCATGATTCTGTAGATGGTCAGTAGGTCTCCTCTCTCTCTTCTTTGCTCCAGTGTCGGTAGCTCCAGTTTAGCCAATCTCTCCTCGTATGATAGGTTTGCAAGTGCAGGTGCCATTTTTGTAGCTGCTCTTTGGATTCTTTCTATTTTCTTTATGTTCTTTTTGGTACTGGGGGACCACAATGTCGCCGCATACGATAATAATAACATGTTTATTTGGCATTGAATCAATATACATGAAGTGCAGATAATGAAAAGAACACATAATTCGAAATAACAATTACAATTGCCAAGGATAACACAAAAAAGCATGTAAGCTTATTTCCATTGTGGTCCTGTGCTGCTGTTTAGTCCTGGGTGGTGACCTGAACACTGATGAATCAGTGTAACTTGTCTATCATGGGAGTGATTTCTTGGTTGGGTTGATTTCTGGGTTGTTTGTGGAGTACAAAATTTGGTAGTTTGTTGAGGACTTCTTGTTCTGTGATTTGTAATTGTTTAATTGCATTTACCTAATGGTAATATATACAATGATTGCTGGCCAAATGTTTTTAGTGTCACTATTTGGGTACAAAATAAGAGCAGAGGCTGTTTGACTGAGAGTTCATAGTAAGGGCATACAACCAGTGGTTCCCAACCAGTGTACCATGGCACCAAAGGGTGCGATGAGATCAACTGAGGGTGCCACCAAAATTCAGGGCAAAAATAATTTTCATATTACCGACTCTCTGTCATCCATTTTTGTTCTTCATTAAAGCAGCATCAGTGTAAAGATAAGTATTTTCATATTATCCAGGGACAAAATTTTGTTACAATGATGTTGAATCAACAAAATACTGACAAACTAGAATTTAGATTTTCTAATAAGGGTGCCTGGGACTTCTGAAAGGCTTGGCAAGGGTGCCTCAATCCAGAAAAGGTTGGAAACCACTGGCATACAACATTAAATTCCCTGCTTCAAAAATTCCTTGTTCTATTTGAGAGGGGGTTTTGAGATGTTAAACCAAATCTGAATATAGAGGAAAGAAGCTGTATGTGCATGACCCTATGTCTTTTTCTCCACTGATGATGATGATGATGATGATGATGGGAAGAAAAAAAAAAAAAAAAAAAAAAAAAAAAATTAGTTGTCCACCCTAATAGACTACTACAACATATTTTCTCTTTTAACTTGGTAAAAGTGTTATTTCTCTATCACTCACTCTCTCACATATACTACAGATTTATATACATATGTTTGCTAATGTAACTGGATCAGGATCTCTCTCGCAGGATAAGAGGTTTATACAGTGGAGATTTCATCTTAATTTCATAATTTTTGCAGTTGATATGGGAGAAGTATGAAATAAGGGCACCATGGTTTTTGTACAGATCTCATACTCAGGCCTTAGGAGATTTCTGAAGAGAATCAGATCAAAGATAGTTTCGTTTCTTCAGAGGACATGCAGTCTAATTAGGGAAAAGTAATCCAAATGCCATCTTGTTAATCAGAGCAAAGTTCAGAGAACCATATACCTTGTTAATAACATATATTATTATTTGTTTCTGGAAAGTGTACAATAGACACAGGCCATAAAATACAATGAGGGAATGGTCAGATAAATCCCTATATCAAACTCACCAAACAAAGAAACCCTCACGTCAGGAAAACCAAGATCGTTTCTTCAATGTCGAAGGTTTTCACAACCACAAAGATGAGAATGATTGGGTAAAAAATTGGGGTAAGAGGGGAAGGGAGGAAGAATATAAAAAAAAACTGGAATGGCTTGAAAACAATGTGTCCACACTGGAAAAAAATACATTATTATAAGACATTAAGAAAAACATAAAAGTTGATGGACAAGAATGAGAACAATATGATTTTGGGGAGTTGGAACAAAGGGTGACGAGATAAGGTACCCTAAAAGGAGTTTTCATGATATGTAACAAATACAATATATGACTTAGGCATTCATAAATCTATTTATTAATTTGTTAACCCCTTTGATATGATGATGCCTATGTAGGCATCACAAGTAGTGAGTGGGTATGTGAGGATACCGATGTTGGCGTCTTGATTATATTTATTTTGTAGTTGTAGCTGACTAGCCCCCATATTCAGTGAACTGGCCTGATCAAACAGACAATACTGTTATGTAAGGAAGGGAGGGGTGGGGGGTAGTGGGTGCTACATGTGAATGATATTTTGACAGCCCCGTCTTCTCTTTTTCTGCGTTAGGGGACGAAGATGGGGGGTTTGCTGATTAAGTGAACCAGCCTTACTGTGGATATACTGTGTCTTGCTACACTGCCTCTGACTCGGCAATGGGCAGGATACAGAGATGACCCGTCATCCATGAGGAGCTAAGATGAAAGGGAGGAAAGGGGAGTGGATGGGAGTGGAATGGGTGGGAGTGGGTACATGCCTTTGATTTGGCAACCTCCCTTATAAGGGGGAAAAAGCACTTGGTATATAGATAGATAGATAGATAGACTACCCCTCTCATCTAAGCACTTTAGGGATGAAGGATCACCCTTTCTCCAGTCACAGTGCATCAAAAACAATGCAGTGGGTATAGTACTTCAACTGCTGGAGTGCCCTGAGTTGGTTTATCTTCATCACTTCATTGTATGAAAAGGGCAATTTTAAACAAAATAGTGAAAGCCTAGCTTAATCTGTCCTGGTTTTACTATTTTAACAAAAATATAGAAATTACTATACAAACAACATAAAATGGTACTGATACTTGATCACATACAAGTGAATTTACAAAAAACATAAATCTTTACAGAGATAATCATGACATACCTTTAGGCAGTAGCTGAGGTATTCAAACTTAGCATCTGCGTAACGTTTGATTGTTAATCTTGTGTCTGGAATGGCTTTATTCAGGTAAGTTCCAAGATCACTGAGAATCTGAAAAATATGAAGATATCCTCATAGAAAAAAAGAAAACACTCACATATTTCAACTAAATCTACACACAAACGTTACAATAACAGTTGTACAATCAATGAAATTATTGGCAACCCCCTTATACATGGGAAAAAGCCTTTTTATTATGTGATGCATGGAAGGGAGTGGGTGGGGGATGGGGGGTTAGGGAGTATGTGTGAATGATATTCTGATGCGGCCCAAAGAAAGAAAGAAAGAAAAAAACAAAAAAAACTTATAAGGGGGAAAAAGCTTTTGGTATATGCATGGATATGTATCATCAATCCACCTCCAGTATAATATATGGGGAAAATCCTGCTACAGATGTTTTCATGTATTTGGTGGGCTAAGTCTGTGTCATAAGAAATTATCACAGTTTTAACACTGCAAATTAACATTGCTTCTGACCCAGGGCAGTGGACAAGATGCAGGGATGACCCGTCATCCAGGAGGTGTCAAGATAAGACGGAGGTAAGAGGGTAGAGGGGAGTAGGGTATGTAGGGGATGGAATGGGTGGGAGTGGTTCCTATGCCTTTTTCTTTTGGCTACCTCCCGTGTAAGGGGAAAAAAGCCTTTGGTATATTTATGTAAATTACCATGACCACTAGTCTGCACAATGAGCCTACTTACTGGCTTCACTTTCTTCAGCATACCAATGCCATACTTCTCCATCTGCCTGTGCGCCACCCCAAACTGTGTGAAGGCCTCATTGGCATTTGGCTGAAGTTCCCGGACACCAATTTCACAAAATATGTCCCCAAAATCTGAAATGTTTAAATCCAGTTTTATAACTTTTTATATTACTACATTAGTGTCCAATCAATATAAAATAACCAACCTCCATGACTTAACTCTTCATTGTAACACTATAACCATGGACATAAGCAATGATTATCCATTATGAAATACATCATGTTGAATCTCCCAATTCAGTCTGAATTCAACTACTTACTTTTATACACAACTGCAAGATCCAAAAATGCTTTCAATAACCTCTTTGTCTGCTCCATGAGGCCCTGGTACATCTCTTCTGTTCGCTGAAGGTCATCCAGTTTCTTCACTAAAGAGTCGTTGCAGAGAATAGCACGGGATAACCCCAAGGCATCGGCAGTGGAAGAAGACATATTCTCCACAAGACGGTGTTTGACCTTCTTGAGGGCAATGTCCAGGCTCTTTCCTTGTTTTGGTTCAGCATGGAGTTTGTTGTACTGTATACTTACTGATCCCTACAAATTAAGACAAAAAGGATTAATCACGCATTCAATTACTGATCCCTACAAATTAAGACAAAGAATTAATCGCACATTCAATTACTGATCCCTACAAATTAAGACAAAAAGGATTAATTGCACATTCAATTACTAATCCCTACAAATTAAGACAAAAAGGATTAATCACACATTCAATTACTGATCCCTACAAATTAAGACAAAAAGGATTAATCACACATTCAATTACTAATTCCTACAAATTAAGACAAAAAGGATTAATCACACATTCAATTCAATGAAGCTGCGTACAAATTATGCAGTGATGATCTGATTATGGAGAAAAACAATGTTGGGTTCAATCCCACATGCAGAACTTCCTGTCCCAGCTGTGGGTAATATCCTCTTCCTCATAGGAGGGAACTAAGTGCCACTGATTTGA
Organism: Oratosquilla oratoria; assembly: GCF_046742065.1. Lineage (NCBI taxonomy): Eukaryota > Metazoa > Arthropoda > Malacostraca > Stomatopoda > Squillidae > Oratosquilla > Oratosquilla oratoria. The sequence continues at coordinate 64,285,116 of NC_134795.1, forward strand.
TTCTAATTATCCCTAACCCAAACCAATTAATCTTAGTTATTTTCTATGATATAAAAAATCTACATATACAATACTTTTTTAGTTACTGTATTACAACTGCATCTCAACAGAAAATGAGCAATATTTCAGAACTACAATAATTCGAGGGCTCAAATTTTGTGATTCAGTGATTTTTTTTTATACAGCTATGGAAAAATATGTTGAAAGACAAGCAAGTTGAAAATATAAAATGGATACAGGTTTCATTAGTAAACCTAATAAATATCATATAAATAAAATGAGTACAAGTTGTCTTAATTACATTACTAGCTCTGGTCCTATCTTAATTACTTTTGCCTTGCCCCACGTTACCTGAGATCGTTGAATAAGCTGTGCAACTTCTTGCTTGGATTTCCCCTTTACATTGACTCCATTGACCCCAGTTATCTCATCACCACTTTGTAATGTGCCCTCCCGTGCAGCAGCAGTATTGTCAAATACCTGGGGGAAAAATAATAATGATGATGATGATGATGTGGTTTAACGTCACAAACTCCCCCCATATCGGAAGGCTAGGATGGTGCCCCTCACAGAGGACTTTGTAAAAATAATAATAATAATAATAATAATAATAATAATAATAATAATAATAATAATTATTATTGTTATTGTTATTAGTTATTATAATATATAAATATATGTTATTGTTCACTTCAAATTACAATTTCTTTTGAACTCTAAATGCAATGGGTGTAGATGACCACTTCTAAAGCTACAAGGTATACCATGTTGATGTCTACATGTCTACCAGAAAACAAGAGTACAGAACACTCGTTTAACAAGTCGTTTTCCTACTGTTCAGAGCATGTGGATATACACATGCCACAAAACACAGAGATAAATGTCTGGAACAAATTGAATGAAAAAACTGTATGTGCAAAACCCATACAAGAATTTAAAAACAAAATAGATGCTGAGAGACAGAAAGATGGGTCACTACAAGGATATCTCCTTTCCCATATAATACAACTAGGTAAATAAATAGAGTCCAATCTTCTCAAAACAGTATGACAATATAAACAACTTGACAAAACTGAACAAACCTGCACAACATAGAGGCAGGGACAGTACTTGGCCCCTCCACCAATGCTGATGCCAATCAAATTACTGTCATCTTTCTCAAGTGTCACACTTCCAGAGGTAATGGTCATTCCCCTGGAAAGAAAGAAATCAAAGGTTCCATGTTTATTCTTGGAATATTTAATGCAATCACCCCGATTCATGAAAACAGATCTGTAATATAACAGCACAGTACTTCTGCAGTCTATTTTTTCTCTGGAGAGAAAATAATAAAATAAATAAATAAATTAACAAAAATTCAAATACTGACAAAGAGAGATGTGCTGACAAACTGAGACATGTACAGAGGACAGCAAAGATAGAGAAAAACCGACAATGATGGAGACTTACAATTTCTGATAATTTTTTCTTCTTCTTTCAAAAATACCCTTCTATATTCATTTTCAATTACTCACAATATTCTACATACAAATCATATATATGTATATCAAATGATTTCAACTGTCATCCCCAGATTCGAACCAGGCACATAAAATCTCACTGCCGTCGCCTTACCGACTGAGCTACTAACCCTATAAAATTCTCCAACCTGAAAGTTAATCTACTTACCAAGGAACTAAGTCAACTGCTAACTGCCGTCCGTACTTATTATTTTATAGAGAACCAGGGCTTCTTAGCTAGTGGTTAGAACAATTCCTTTCCTTGATGCACTTATCATCATTGTCATACCTGAACAGAATCACCAGTGACGGTGATGTTGATCAAATAATTCTGACTGTTATCCCCGGATTTGAACCGGGCATGTGAAATCTCACTGCTGTCACCTTACCGACTGAACTACTGACCCTATTCGGGAATGATAGTCGGAATTATTTGATCGACATCACCGTCACTGGTGATTCTATTCAGGTATGACAACGATGATAAGTCCATCAAGGAAACAAACTGGTCTAACCACTAGCTAAGAAGCTCTGGTTCTCTGTAAAATAATAAGTACGGATGGCAGTTAGCAGTCGACTTAGTTCCTCAGGAAGTAGATTAACTTCCAGGCTGGAGAATTTCATAGGGTCAGTAGCTCAGTTGGTAAGGCAACGGCAGTGAGGTTTCACATGCCCAGTTTGAATCCGGGGATGACAGTCGGAATTATTTGATCAACCTCACCGTCACTGGTGATTCTATTCATATATGTATATATATATATATATATATATATATATATATATATATATATATACATATACATACATATATACATATACATATATATATATATATATACACATATGTATGTACTTGTATATACATGTGTAAATATATATGTACTCTATATATATAAATGTATATATGTGACCAGCACTCCTCTCTTAAACAGAAATTAATCTCTTGCTCTACAAGAATGCTGCATTACTATGGTCTTTGGGGGTTTCAAAGTCTCTTAAGTTCCTTAATACATAAATTCAAATGGAACAATTTGATTTATAAACAATAGCCAAACAAAATTTCAACCTTACTGGATGGTTTTGATACATGAATAAGACCAGTAGAATTGAACTGTATCATAATGCATATGCACGTGAACTCATGCTCTAAAAGTTTTAAATATGTATAGGTGAAATTATTATTATTATTATCATTATTATTACATATATATATATATATTAGTAAAGGGGGGAGCAGGTTCTCAGTAATACAAGTGGAGTTAAAAACAACAGCATTGTTGTAGTTCTTCAGTTTTTTCTTCGTATTCTCGATTTTCCTGATAAGAGATTTTCCATTAACTGGGTGAATTGAAACTAGGTCTCTATATTCTTCCATTTGTTCTTATTTGACATCGACGTTTCGTCTTAAACAAGACATTATCAAGATATAAATTTAAAGGGAAGAGAGAAAGAAGGGAGTGACAAGCCGGGGATGACCGATGTATATATACCTAAGATCAGGTCAGACAAAGGGGGGGGGGGAATAGGGCCAGACAATAAGGATCTCAGAGGTCAAGGGGTAAGGGGGGGTATATACATATATTATGTATTATTTTTTGCTAAAATCCAAAAAACCTCATGCTTTTCTGAGCCACTGTGTATGCCTTTTTTAAAGTCTAATCAATCAATTGTCTCAAGTTTCACTGACTAGAAACCTGCAGCCTCAAGCAGCTGGCAATGGTCCTCAGGCCATACCATCTATGAAGAAACTTGAGATTGATGTATGTGATGTACGGGTGTGGGACTGTGTCAATGTCACTGGCTGACATGAGTGGAAGAAAGGGTGCTGTAACAACTGTCAGGTTCCCTTTTGGTACAGGAAATAATGATGAAGTTGATATAGAGAGGGTCTGAACCCAACCTGCAGACTGAGTGCCAGCCCCTCTGGGTTGCATCTCCAACTGGAAGTGAGAAAGCTGAAGAAGTCTGAATATGTGTGGCATTAGCCAAGTCCAGTTCCTAGCACTAAAACGACTTGTAGCCCTAGTCATGGCCATTACCTTATTACAATATAAAAAAAAAAATAAAAAAAAAAAAAAAAAAAAAAAAATGAAGGACATACTCCTACCTCATATACTAACTGTTGCCTTAAGTTCCACTAGAATTCACCCACAGCCCCATAATGGTTAGCATTAGTCCTAAGGCCCTCCCATAGGTCTATCTAGGATGAAAAAAAAAAAAAAAAAAAATGGAATGTTGTCCATGTTGTATTTGGGTAAGACTCTTTCAGTCACCCACTTATTCAGTGAAAGTCCATTAATCTGGACACAAGTATTAAACAATCCCAATGTTTTGAGCAGTATCTAACAGTAGGATGGAGAAACAGATCATCACTTTGACACACGCCCAGTCTAATCTACCATTTTCCATCTACCTGTGTCCAACATCAAAACTATCATCAATTCAATGTGTGCATTTGCCCTACATCACCATAATAAATCCCATGTTTTCTGTAAGTGTTCAAGGGAGGAAGAAAGAAGAAAGGATGCATGTAATAATATCCATTTGTGGCAAATGAAACATGATAAATGAGAGGCAAATATAAAAAGAAGACTATGTAGGGCTTCAACAACAATCTTAAACATTGTGATGGCTTAGTCCAAGCAACAGAAATCCAAGGCAAACAGAAACTGATGGGAAATGTCAGAAAGGTTATCAAAAAAACCTTAACTTGAATAACTGGATTCAGGACTTTTGGTGGAGATGGGATATACAATATATTCAGGTATGCAGTACTCAGGCAACCTGCTTTACATTTTGTGCCTATTTACTCAAATTGCCTGCCTACAAATGCTGTTCAACATCTCTGCAACCCATAACATTTACCCTGACTTACTAATGTGAATACCTTTCATGCTTTTTGGGGTTCCACCCATGAATCTGAAAATGTGACAAATATTATGACATTCAGTTCACTACCATTCAGATTATTGGACTTTTACTATAATATGAGGATTGTAGTCACTGGCTCAGTTCTCTTACTGTGATAAGATGGAGGAAATATGTTAAGTTGATAAAGATTCTGGGCCTGGTCTGAAAACCAAATCTGTCCCTCAAGGACCTTTGCCTCTTTGCACGAAACTGTCATGGGCCCCTCCCTGCTTCGTACCGGAATGAGAACGAGGTTGGGTGTGTTCCCATAACATTTCAATGTGCTTTTGTGGAGTACTAATGAGAACTGAAACTCTTAATTTCATTGGGAACTCCTAGTACCACAGGGTCTATAAGACAGTGCACTTAACAAATAAATAAATCTGTTTCTCAAAGACAACACAAATTACTTGGGATATATCCCATGACTGTAATACTTTATCAGAACTTTCGGTGAAGAACAGAATCTCGATCTTTCAAAAGATCCACTACCCTATTTTATTTCTATCTTTTATCTATATGAGGTGGAATGGGTGGGGGGATGGGGGGTGAGGTAGTATGTGTGAGCAAAATTTGATGCAGCCCAAAGGGATTTCTCCCTCTCTTCTCTTTTTATGCATGGGGGGACGGAGAGGGGGGTTCGCCAATTTAATGAAGCGGCCTTGCTGTGGATGTGCTGTGTCTTGCGACACTGCTTCTGACCCAGGGCAGTGGACAAGGTGCAGGGATGACCCGTCATCCGGGAGGTGATAAGAGGGGTGTGGAGTGTATTCAGGGATGGAATGGGTGGGAGTGATTTTATGCCTTTTTCTTTTTGGCTACCTCCATTGTAAGGGGGAAAAAGCCTTGGTATATGTATGTATGTATCTATATCTTTGTGAACAAATTAAACAAATGGAAAGTACATTATTTGTATTCGAGGTTTAGCTGTTTGAGATGACAACTGTTTTATGTCCACCCTAAAAACCAGGACATCGGTCCTCTTTACAGAGGTAAAAAATGAAAAATTATGTAAAAAATTTAAAACTTGCTTAAAAATAGTGTCAAGTGTTGGCAACAATGTCCAGAAATTCTAAACTGATATGGTGACTTTTACTATGAATAACTATCATTTCAATATAAATATCACATGCTGGCATCAAAGCACATGACTACCACTTGTTTAACTTTGTCCTTTTAGATAATGTATTTGACAGCAACTCTGTGGTGTATTTACCTAGTTGTATTTTACGGGAAGGGGAGCTATGCTCGTGGGGTCCCGTCTTCATTTCTCATTTTATCTAAACAATTTTTAAATTCATGTATTGTTTTTGCACACACCACTTTCTCATCTAACTTGTTCCAACTGTCTATTACTCTGTGAGGAAAGCTGTTCTTTTTCAGATCTCTTCTATAGCTGTCTTTTTTTATTTTCTTTCCGTGTCCTCTTGTATTTCTGTCATCCCATTTTATCAGATTCTCTCTATCAGTAATTTCTATGCCTTTCATGATTCTGTAAATAGCTATCAAATCTCCTCTCTCTCTTCTTTGCTCTAGTGTCTGTAGTTCAAGTTTTTGTAGTCTCTCTTCATATGATAGTTTTGAGAGTGTTGGTGCCAGTTTTGTAATTGCTCTTTGTATTCTTTCAAGTTTTTTTATACATTTTTTTGTACTTGGTGACCATATTGTTGCTGCATATTCTAATCTTGGTCTTATCAGGGTGATTAGGATTTTCCTCACCATTTCTTCATCCAGGTATGTAAATGCCACTTTGATTGTTCTTATTAAATTATAAGTTTCTCCAAAAATCTTATTTATATGTTTTTCAGGTGACATATTATTCATAACAATGACTCCCAGGTCCTTCTCATTTTCTACTTTTTTAATTCCTTCTTCTCCCAAATTATATGATCCTGTTATTCTGTTTTTGCTTTTTCCAAATTCCATTATACTACACTTTTTTGTATTGAACTCCATCTCCCACTTCCTACTCCATTCCTGTACTTTATTTAGATCTCTCTGTAGTGATTCACAATCTTCTTCAGTTTTCACTCTTTTCAGTAGTTTTGCATCATCTGCAAAGAAGCTCATATAGCTTTCAATTCCTTCATCCATATCATTAATATATATAGCAAACATTATTGGGGCCAGGACTGTTCCCTGCGGGACACCGCTTATTACTTCATTCCATTTTGAGTGCTGGTTTCTTATCACTACTCTCATTTTTCTTTCTTGCAAAAAGTCTTCCATCCAATTTAGTAATTTACCTTGTATTCCTCCTTCAGATTCTAGTTTCTTAAGCAACTTCTTATGTGGTACTTTGTCAAAAGCTTTTTTTAGGTCTAGAAATGCACAATCAGCCCATCCATCTCTTTCTTGTATTATATCTATTAGCCTTGAATAGAAACATATTAAATTGGTGACGCATGATCGTCCTTGTCTGAATCCAAATTGCCTTGGATTTAGTACGTTGTTTTTTTCCAAGTATTTTACCCATCTATTTTTGATAATTCTTTCACAAATTTTTGCTATTGTACTTGTTAGAGAGACTGGTCTATAGTTGGTAGGTTCTTCTTTATTTCCTCCTTTATATATAGGTACTATATTTGCTTTTTTCCAATCTTCTGGAACTTTTCCTTCTTTCAAGGAACTGCTTATTATGCTATGTATTTTGTCTGCCAGTTCATTCCTGCATTCTTTCAGAATCCAGTTTGCTATTTCATCTGGTCCATGTGATTTTCTGACATCAAGATTACTCAATTGTATCAATATTTCATTCTTTGATACTTCTATTTTTTCCATAGGGGGGACTTTCTCTTTCCATTCAATCTCTTCAGGTTGTATGTTCTCCCTTGTAAACACTGATTTAAAATGTTTGTTCATAATTTCCGCCATTTCCATTTCCTCAGTGTATTCAACTCCCCCTTGTCTTAATTTCTCCAAGTCCTGTTTGTTTTTCAGTTTATTGTTTACAAATCTGTAGAATAGTTTTGGTTGATCTTTACATTTTTCTATGACGTCTTTTTCATATTTTCTCTTTTCCTCTCTGCATGTTTGTACATATTCATTTCTATAACTGGTATATATTTTCCATTTTTCAGGTTTTCTGTCTTTTTTCCATCTGGTCCAGGCTTTGTCTCTTTTGTCTTTTAACTCCCTACAACTTTTGTTGTACCAGCATTTTACATATTCTTTTTCTTGTTTTTGTCTTGGGACATACTTTTCCACTCCTTTTTTGTAAATTTTTGTCAAAATATTCCATTTCTTTTCCACTGATGTTTCTTCTTTGTATATTTCTTCCCAGTTTTCTTGTTGAAAGAATTCTCTTATTTTATCAAAGTTTGTTTTTTCATACATCATTCTTCCTTTTCTATATTGTTCATTTCTTTTGATATATTTTTCTTCATTAAGTTCCAGTTCAATCAATATGTGGTCACTTTTACCTATTGGTGTTTTATATTCAATCTTGTCCACTATTCTAGGTTCAGATGTAATTAATAAGTCTAGTCTCGATGGTTCTTCTTCATTTCTATACCTAGTGTTCTCCTGTATCCATTGTGTCATTGTGTGGTCAATAATCATCTCAAGTAGAGCGTTTCCCCATGAGTCATCTCCACCCTTTACTGTCATTTCTTCCCAGCAGATTTCTTTGCAATTAAAGTCGCCCATCATAACTATTCTTCCTCCATCTTCCATTATTTTATTTAATGTTATCTTTGTGTCCTCTAACATACTTTTATGTTCACTCTCCTCCCATGAGGCTGTTTTTGGAGGCACATAATTTATCACAAATTTTCTGCTCTTCTTATCTCTGTCTTCCACTTCTATCATAATCATCTCTACTGTATTCTTTCCATATATGACACCTTTCACGTTTATATCCTTCTTAGTCAGGAACATAACTCCACCCCCTTGCTTTTTCTCTCTGTTTCTAATCCAATAATTGTATGCATCATGTCCTACACTGTTGGGTGGTAGTGGGCCTTTTAATTTTGTTTCTACAATTCCCATTATGTCCGGTTCTTTTTCTTTCAAATAATCATTCAGCTCATTCAATCCTGTTATTAATCCATCTATATTTGTGTAAGACACTCTTAGTTTTCTGCCACTTCCATTGTGTTCTCTGTTTCCCTTATGTTTTTCTTTTGTATGTCGAACTTCCTTAGTTTCATGTTCACTACTCTCCAATAGAATCTCTCTTTCTCTGACTCCGTTCTGTTCTCGTTTTTTGCCTTAGCTTCCAGTCTTTTCTGCTTTTCTTCCTCTCTTTCCTCTTTATTCATTTCTCTTTTTATCCATATCTTTTTGTATTGTTCACTTGTTGCTAGTTTCCCTGTTTTGGATAAGATATTCTCTGCCGTTGTTTGTGACTTGAATTTAATCTTAATTGGTCTGGTCTTGTCTGTGCTATACTTTCCGAGTCTAAATTTCTCTTCGATTTGTTTCATAATTTCTGGTTCATCTTCCTGAACTGATTCTAGTAATTGGCTTACTTTTTCATTTTCCTCTTTGATTCTTGTGGTTCTATCTGTGTTGTGTTTCTCTTCCATTCCTAATATAATTATACATTTCTTCTTGTCTGCTAAATCTCTTACTATATTCTCCTTTTGTCTCATCACTTTAATAACTGAGTCTTCAGTATGTTCTTTCAATTGCTGTTTGACTATGTCAGTGAATGAAACCTTATTTCCTTCTTGGGTTTTCTTCCAATTTTTACTTTCTTTAGCTATTGTTTCTCTGTTTTCTTTACTATTCTTCTTCAATTCCTCATTCTCCACCTTTACTTCTCTTAACTGTCTTTTTAGGTCTTCTATTTCATCAGTTAAGTTTTTATTCGCCTTTTCTAGTTCTTCCAATCTTTCAACCCTTTGTAAAATGGTGTTCATATGACCTAACCTACTCTCCAAGTCCTCGATCACCTTATCAACCTTCTTCTCTAGTCTTGTCAGTCGGGGGGGGTTTGTGTCCCCCCCACTCTCTTTAAATCCCTTGAAAATATTCTCATCACTTTCTACTGTATTGTTCCTATCTATACTTCTAATCTTTACATTCTTATTAGACATTCCGTCGTCCTCCAGCTCGTCTTGTGGTCGTTTGTTTACTTTTCGGCGGTCTGGTTGGTCCAAGTCCTCTACTTCCTCATTACCTTCCATTTTCCCAGCAATCCCTCCCCTTCTCCTCTTTCCTTACTTTCCCACTACCCCACGAGCAATTTCCCCCCACCCTGCAAATACAAAAAGGCACTTCTCTTTGCGTTGGGATCCACAATCTGCACTTTTCTTCAGAACGTTCTTCAAGCCGTCCGTTCGTTGAAAGTGTGTGTGTGTGTGTGTGAGAGAGAGAGAGAGAGAGAGAGAGAGAGAGAGAGAGAGAGAGAGAGAGAGAGAGAGAGAGAGAGAGAGAGAGGGAGAGAAGGGAGGGAGAGGGAGGGAGAGAGAGGGAGAAGGAGGGAGGGAGGGAGGGAGAGAGAGGGAGGGAGGGAGAGAGAGGGAGGGGGAGGGAGGGAGGGGGAGGGAGAGAGAGGGAGAAGGAGGGAGGGAGGGAGGGAGAGAGGGAGGGAGGGAGAGAGAGGGAGGGAAGGAAGGAGGGAGGGAAGGAAGGAGGGAGGGAAGGAAGGAGGGAGAGAGGGAGGGAGAGGGAGGGAGGGAGGGAGAGAGAGGGAGGGAGGGAGAGAGAGGGAGGGAGAAGGAGGGAGGTGGGGAGGGAGAGAGAGAGGGAGAAGGAGGGAGGTGGGGATGGAGGGGGAGAGAGAGGGAGAGGGAGAGGGAGAGAGAGGAAGAGGGAGGGAGAGAGAGGGAGAGAGAGGGAGAGAGAGGGAGAGGGAGGGAGGGAGAGAGAGGGGGAGGGAGGGAGAGAGAGGGAGAGGGAGGGAGAGAGAGGGAGAAAGAGAGAGAGGGAGAAGGAGAGAGAGGGAGGAGAGTTCATCAGCTCCTGCCACAATGTGAGTAGGGACGACGTGTTGTCCATGTGGCTGTGTAGACATTTACTACACATTGCATTTTCTTTGCTTCCTACAGCCTACAAACACTTACAAGGTGTTTCAAATGTGTAGACCATGGAAACAGAAGAGGGCTGTAGCAGAGAAGGGGAGAAAATCAGACATAAGTAAGAGAGGAAGCATTAAGAGGAGAGAGATTAGTAGCCCTTGAGAAACACTCTTAAATGCCTTGATTTACTTGAACAATGAATGATCAAATAATTTATTTGTATATTTCACCAATCACACCCATTACATTGATGTCTGGAGTGTAAAAACCTCAAGGTAAACTTTGAACCCTACTTTCTTGAGTTCCCTCCCACCCCTAAAATATTACCATTCAAAGTACTACTACTCTGACAAATTTTGGTCTATTTGCATGATTATTTTATCATTTGGAAGCTGACATTTTGTTCTACAATTTGAATGACATTTATTATGATGTGCTGAATATTGGAATTTCTACAAGGCTTTATGTTGTAAAGAGTTAAAAATTTCTGTGGGGGTATATATACCAGTAGAGCAAAAAATAACCACTAAACCTACACGATTATTACAATGACAATTATAACCATGCCCAATAGTTTCTTATAAAAAAAAAAAGTCCAAATAGTTGGAGACTAATAGCAGGTTTGAATATTGATTATTTTTGAGCAATAAAATAAGGTTTTTATTGTGTAAGTACAGTATTTACGACTTCAAAGAAACTTGGTCAGAATGATTATAATGATGAGCATGACTTTCAGTAAACGAGAATAGCTTCCTAGCTAAGTTAGAAAAGAAAATAAAGTGACTGAAGTGAACTGACATCCTTAAACAACAATAACAAAATCCACCTCAAATTTTACACAAGATTACGAGTGAAAATTACTGGTATATAAACCCAAAGTTTATTAAAAAATTAACAGAAAATCCACTAACAAAAAACTGGTTGCATAGGTATCCTTATTAAGCTATTGATGTTGAGTATTTTCATATGCCGTACAACAAAACAACTTTCAGAAATAAATGAAAGCCAGTTAAGTAATAAAGATTCAGAAGCAATTCTACAATACCCGATTTAAAAAATTCTAGCAAAATTATAAGAAAGGCATCATGCTTTTGATTTGTGTAAATTGTGTATTACCTAATTGTAGCATACATGAAAGGAGCTATGCTTGTGATGTCCCACCTCTCTCCAACTATCATATCTACGCTATTCCAAGTGATGTATCTCAATGGAGGGAAAAAAAATATATATATATATATATACAGGTAAACGTCGACTTACGATGGCATTAGGTTTCGATAGAGCCATCGTAAGACGATCTCATCGTAAGTCGATCCCCACTCTGTTCCGTGGTCACTGTACCTAGCCTACCTGTATATTAACCACCAGAGATACTGAATATAGCCTATTAAACATGTACAGTAGTTTATTTAATTATTTTTATCCTTTTTACCATATTCAAACACTATAATATGTATTTTCAGTACGGACTTAAATCTCGCGGGCAGCAGCCAATGCCAGCCTTACGACGTGACGTAATAATACTCGCATCATAAAATATAGTCACCGCTTATATCGATCGTTCTCTCTTTCACCCGCGAATTTTGAAAACCACAGAGAATGGGATTTAGGGCACATTTGAGAGAATGTAAAAACACAGGGGCGACTACAATAAATATAATCAAGACGCCGATATGGCAGCGTCGCGAATCCACTTGCTCCTCATGACGCATACGTGTGCGGCACCGTATGGAAGGGTTAAATTATCATATCGTCGTCGTCGTCGTCGTCATCGTAAAGTCGAACAATCGTAAGTCGCGGCCATCGTAAGTCGACGTTTACCTGTATATAATAATAATAATAATCCATCAATTTATTCCCATGACCTTGTGATGCCCTCCTGTCCTAGACTAAGAGACTTCTAAGTTTAGTTTACGACATTTAAAGACCTGAATCCTATGATTACCTCACCTCTCCTTCTTCTCACTTTCATAGTCCGCAGGTCCAAGACTTCTAATTTATCTTTGTACATTTTATCTTCAAGGCCGGAAACCAAATTAGCTACTGATCTTTGTAATATCTCAATATTGTTTATATACTTCACTTTGTGTGGAGACTACTATTGCCTATTCTAATCTCAGGAAGATCATACTCTATAATCATCTTTTCTCTCCTCGTTTACATAGTTAAAAACCACTCTGATGTTAATACTCCATATCTTCCCTACAATTCTGTTGATATGTTTATCAGGTGACAAGTCATCACTGACACACGACTCAGTTTGTTACTCTCTTCTGCAGGAAACTCATGACTCCCAGCAACAGCCCATAATTTAGTCAAGGAAGAAATATTGTATAACACGGTAACACTTGTCTGATTTTCTCTACCTTGCGATAACATAACAGATGTACGAAAGTGGCAGTCGCTGACAAGTCTACCGAAATAAACACCACAAGTGAGGACGCAGCTTTTATTAGTACGGCATTTTGCTTGTCACAACTTTTTAAAGTACATAGTTGTAAAACACATGACTGAGATGAGAGGAATGGGGGGATGGGGGGGGAGGGAGGGAGGTAGGAAGGGGGGGTCACGGAATACTAGGAATGATTAAGGGGAGAGAACTTGGTCCACCTTCTCCATAACCTTTCTTCGTATTGACTTCCCTCCCTACCTCCCCCCATATTCAATGTTCCCCCTCCCTACCTCCCCCCATATTCAGTGTTTCCCCTCCCTACCTCCACCATATTCAGTGTTCCCCCTCACTCCCCCCATATTTAGTGTCTCCTCCTCCCTACCTCCCCCCCATATTCAATGACCCCCCTCCCTACCTCCCCCTATATTCAGTGTTCCCCCTCCCTACCTCCCCCATTCCTTTTATCAAATCTCAGTCCTGTGTATTATGACTATGTGCTTGAAAAAGCTATAACAAGTAAAATGTTGTACTAATAAAGGCTCTGTCCGAACATGGTGTTTATAAACATAACAGATGCCACCATTCAAGAAAATAAAAAAAATTTAAATGTGTTAAGATAGCTGAACTGTTTGTTCAAGAGAATTTAGGTCCCAATGATGACAACCCTTTGTACCTAAGGTTTTAAGACAGAAGGGGATGCTGATTTTTTTTTTTTTTTTTTTTTTGTGTGGGGGAGTGTTAACTTGGACATCTTTATAAGGGGAGAAAGCCACAAGTGTGAATGTACTAAACATGTGAAAAGCCAATAAAATGGGGTCTATATATATATATATATATATATATATATATATATATATATATATATATATATATATATATATATATATATATATATACACACACACAAACATAATTTGTTCTAGAGCCCTGTTTAACATAATTATGCAAGTATCTACTGATACATGACCATGTTCCAGACCAAAAATGATGTATCATGAAAAACACATTAGCATTATTTCTAGTACAAAATGTAAATATTTGCAAACTAAGTTCACAATCTAAGACAAAACTAGTACAATGTAGCAATTGAGTTGGCTGGAGACATTCCTAGCCACTTATATACATGCACAGTGCTTGCTAACGTAATGGTACCATGCTCTCCTCTTAAATCAGTGGGATGAGTTTGGTCCCCACCCAGGGCTGAAAAAGCAACTGCAAACTGGCACTATGCTCTGTTGGGCAAAAGTTGTGCATGTGTGGTTACATCATTATCCATAAACTGGGCCATATGTAAGCTTTGAGCTCTCATCTAGAAGGGTAATAGCTGCCAATCATGAGTCTAACATGTGATCCAAGACCATGGTGAATTAGTCTCCTCATAGTTCAATGTCAGCTTGTTAGATGATATATATATTTTTAACAGAAAAACTTCATTAGTCTGTTTGTATAGTGAATTCTTTGTGTGTGAGGGCCCCACTATATGTAATCCCATCTTAACAACTGGGCAAAAAATTAATAAATGAATAAATCAATAAAGAAAAACAAGTAAATAAATAAAACAATCTCTGCCAAGCCCTGCTAATATGAACTGATGCCTATGGTATATGCTGAATTTATCTACAAAAAAGCATTCTAGTAGCATGAATATATTACTTCAGCTGCACAAGCATTTCTATCAATTAAACCATCTAATATCATAAGTGTTGAAATAATGATACTAATTACTAATCAATGTCAATGATGGACACCAATTTGCAATACTAAGATATTTGCAATTCAAAACTAATTGAATAGCAACTCATTAAGCCTGCAAGCTTTCTTTTATTCAGATCTAAAGAATATATAATGCCCCTAAGCTTAGTGAATAAACAAAATACTTGAAGTGGATAACTGAAGAGTAGGAAAATGTTCTGCCTGAGCTCTTAGGCTCCTGTAGTGGAAATGTAAGCAAATTACATGCTTCTCTTAAACTTGCCTTGTAAATATAGTTCTCTATTGGGAATACAAAACTAGGACACCTTCAACATTTGGAATAAAAAAGTTCCGAAATTAGAAAACTCCAGATTCAATCAGCACAGTTTCATAATCTGGTATATTTTCAAACGACATTTTTGACATTTCTATTCCAAGCACTGGAGACTTCCAGAATTTACATAGTTCCAACAGAGAGAGCTATTTGTATATCTCTATATATATGCATGCACCTCTACAGTATCATAGCCAATAACATGTTCACAAATTTAATCTACCACTGTAGCTTTTCATAGTACTTACATTCTATTCTCACATCGATAATTAAATAAAAACTTTTCCCTTTGCTCATCTTCTTCATTTTCTGATTTCACATCTATCTCCTCTTCCTCTTCCTCCTCCTCCCCCTCCTCCTTATCCCCCTCTTTTGAGACAGAGGCACTCTTCATGTCTGTGCCTTTCGATCCTCGGCAACTTTCTTCACGTAAACTTGGCAAGCACGAAAGAAAACAAAGAGAATATAAAACAGTGACAACAGAGGAGAAAAATTAATGAAAACTAAATCTATAGTTATTCTACAAAAATCAAATCCATTGCAATTGGGACACACGACTATAATTACATTAATGCGACAGATTGCGAAGAAAAACGGGGAGCAGAAAAGAGGGAAGACAAAACTAAGTGGAAGTAAGAAAAGGGAGTAAAAGTTGGAAAATATACAAGAAAAAGAAACAACATTAAAAGCAGACAAACACGTATACATACACACTTACATAAAAACAAAGACTGGAGGGGAAGAAGGGGAGAGGGAAGGTGGTAACACAGAGGCAGATGGAATTCACATATTGTGGAGGGAGGAGGAGGTGGAGGAAGTGGAGGAGGACGAAAGGAGGTGAAAAGCACAAAAGAGTGGGAGAAAGATGGCCAAAGGAGGAGATGGGAGGGAAAGAAGAGGGAGTAAAGGTGACAAGGAGAGAAGGGGAGGGGGAGGGAGAATGGGAGTAGAAGAGGGTAGGGATAGTGGAAAAGGAGGGGGAGTGGAAAGGGAGGGGGAGTGGGGAAGAGTAAGGGGAGAGGGAGTGAGAAAGACAAGGGGAGAGGGAATAAGAAAGACGGGAAGTGAGATGGGAGGGGAAAGAAGGGGAGGAAGAAATGGAGGGAGAGGAGGAAAAGGAAGGAGAGGGGGAAAAGGAAGGAGAGGGAGAAGAGGAAGGAGAGGGGAAAGCAGAAGGGGGAGAGGGGGAAGCGGAAGGGGGAGAGAGGGGGAAGCGGAAGGGGGAGAGAGGGGGAAGCGGAAGGGGGAGAGGGGGAGAGGGGGGGTGATGGAAGAGGAAGGGGAAGGGGGAAAGGAAAGGGAAGAGGGGAAAGAAGGAAGGTGAAAAAGGAAAGGGAAGAGGAACGAGAAGAAAAGATAGGGGGACAATAAAGGAGAGGGAGAAGATGAAGACAGAAAGGATGAGAAGGAAAGGGAAAGAGGAGGAAATGGGGAAAGGAAGGATAAAAGAAAGGGAAGGGGAAGGAATGACGACTGAAGAAGGAAAAGAAATGGGAACAGAATTGGAAGGTGAAGGGAAAAGGAGATACGGAGATGAGGGAAAGGGAAGAGGAAACAGAAAGAAGAGGATGATGACAAATGTTGCCTTAAATTTCACTAACCGGAAACCCGCCAACCTAGAGTGGCTGGCAATGGTGCTTGGCACCGATCTCTCCGGAAAGAAATATCAAACTACTGTGTGTGCTGTACTAGTGCGGAACTGTTTCTGTCACTGGTTCATGGTTGGAGAAGAGTGGTTAGTTGCCAGTTATCGGCTCTCCTTACGTGAAAAGGTGGAAGAAATGCGGTCAAAGGTGACAGATCTCTCGGGCCCACTCGGAAACGAAGTGTCAGCCTCTTGGGACGAACACCTTCAATTTAGGTGAGGAGAAAGGGGGGAGAGTAAGGAAGTGGAAGAGTAGGGAAGCGGAAGAGTAGGGAAGTGGAAGAGTAGGGAAGTGGAAGAGGAGGGAAGTGGAAGAGAAGTGGAAGAGTAGGGAACCAGAAGAGTAGAGAAGTGGAAGAGTAGAGAAGTGGAAAAGTAGGGAAGTGGAAGAGTTGGGAAGCAGAAGAGTTGGGAAGTGGAAGAGTAAGGAAGTGGAAGAGTAGGGATGCAGAAGAGTAGGGAAGTGGAAGAGGAGGGAAGTGGAAGAGTAGGGAACCAGAAGAGTAGAGAAGTGGAAGAGTAGGGAAGTGGAAGAGTTGGGAAGTGGAAGAGCAGGGAAGTGGAGGAGTAGGGAAGTGAAAGAGTAGAGAAGTGGAAGAGTTGGGAAGTGGAAGAGTTGGGAAGTGGAACAGTTGGGAAGCAGAGGAGTAGGGAAGTGGAAGAGTAGGGAAGTGGAAGAGTAGGGAAGTGGAAGAGTAGGGAAGTGGAAGAGTAGGGAAGTGGAAGAGTTGGGAAGTGGAAGAGTAGGGAAGTGGAAGAGTAGGGAAGTGGAAGAGTAGGGAAGTGGAAGAGTAGGGAAGTGGAAGAGTAGGGAAGTGGAAGAGTAGGGAAGTGGAAGAGTAGGGAAGTGGAAGAGTAGGGAAGTGGAAGAGTAGGGAAGTGGAAGAGTAGGGAAGTGGAAGAGTAGGGAAGTGGAAGAGTTGGGAAGTGGAAAGGTAGGGAAGTGGAAGAGGAATAAGGGGTATTATGAAAGGAGGGAAGGATTCTTTAGGTGAATTCCTGCAATTTTTCTACAAGTTGCTTAGCATCTTTTGGTATCCAATGTTAGTGTAGAAGCAACTACAGTTTTGCAACGAAGCCTTTAATTCTTTACTACTTTTCTGGTGCCACGCAGTTGAATACAATGACACGGCTCGTATGAAAAGACAAATGCCACCTGGCACATGAGGGGTTAATATAATGGGCCCAAAAATTTTACATTCTTCCACTAGACTTTCTTCTTTCATAGTCCTACCTATTCTTGATAATTTGTCTTAGATATAAGACGAAGATTGTAAGTCTGGAAATGCTTGGCTGCAATCAAGGCCATTACCTTTGCCCTATGAGCTTGGGCATCCAGGAAAATTGGTACTCTAAAGTTGAGGATGACACAAGTCTTATCACGAGACGGTAGTGAGCCACGGCACAATACACACACGTTCCATTGCAGTATACGGGAAAAGAGTTACGTATGTAGGGCCTGATGTCTTATTCTCCAGCTATTATGTCTAGTTTTAAATTCATATATAGTTCTAGCTTGGATTACATCATCTTCTCGGCTATTCCAGGAATTTACACATCTGTATGAAAAACTATGTTTCTTCATATCCTTCAGACATGTGGTAGCTTTCAACTTGTTCCCGTGACCTCATGATGCCTTCCCATACCAAACCAAGAGGTCCTCCACAATTCTGTCCCCTCCTTCAGTGACCTAAACACAGCAAACAAGTCATCTTTTTTCTCTTCTTTTCTCTAAACATGGCAATACTAATAACTAAAGTCTCCTCATGTACGGTTTATCTGCAAGACTGGTTGCCATTCTGGTTGTTGCTCTCTGTATTCTCTTGATCTTGTATCCTTGTTTCTTTGTGGGGATAATATCACTGCTGTTTATTCTAATTCAAAGTAGATTAAGTTCTCTGTAATTTTTTTTTATCATCTCTTCATCCATGTAATGAGAAGCCACTTCTGTATTTTTCAACATTCCGTACATTTTGCCCACAACCTTACTGATGTTTATCCCATATCAACCCTTCTGTGGGGCTACAGGTTCCAAGTCCATGAAACTTATGGCAACAATCATTACATCATTATTATCTATATTTTCACTATGGGGAGGGGGGGGGGGTCCCTTAGCTGAACAATATTGCCTGGCAGTAGTTTAAATAATCGAAGTCATGCAATGTAGCAAAAAGATTAATCAAGAGGGGTTTGAAATAACTCCATCCCATTTGCTAAATATAATGGCCTGGTGGCAGCCAGAGCAACTACTAATACTAAGGTTGTAAAATGCAGCAAAATGGTTACAACAAATAATATGCTTGAGGAACTCTTACAAATACAATCACGTGTTCATTTACGTCACATTCAAACAAACTACTGGAATAACATTTTATAGTAATTATTTACATCTTTAAAACCTGATATCATTAGCGATTATTACCAATATTTGCACTAATATGGATGTCATCCATCTTGTACCTCAATTTTGAAAAGAAACACCCGTCAACTTACAATGATTCCATTTCTTTTTCATGCCGTGAATTACCTGAGGTAACAACTGCCTCTGGGCTGCATGCATTAACAAGTACATTTAAATGAACTAAAGAAAACATGAAAAATACAAAATGCTGAAAGAAGATCTCAATTAGGATAAAGGAATATTACAAATACATACATTTATATGCATGCTAAACATATATTCTACTTTTATATGCAAGCACATTCACATGTAAGTGCAAATACATAGTAACGGGAAAATGTAAAATAATCACGAAAAGAAGGACACGGCACTAATCTGTGAAAGGATTTGATTCAATCTTTTCCCAGCTCAGCTAGGAAACTTACAAATTAAGAGAATACAGATGAAGAGTCTAGGTTACAAAAACAGAATAGAAGACTTATTAGATCTCTCTGGCCAATTTTTTTATTCCTGTACTTAATAAATTCATATGGAAAAATAAATAAAATAAAATAAAATAAAAATAATAAATAAAATAAAATAAAATAAAAATAATAAATAAAATAAAATAGAATAAAAATAATAAATAAAATGAAATAAAAATAAAAAATAAAATAAAATAAATAAATAAAATAAAATAAAAATAATAAATAAATAAAATAATTAAATAAGTAAATAACTCTATCACCTATCTATATATCAAAGGCTTCTTCCCTCTTATGAGAGAGGTAGCCAGCCAAGGCATGCACCCACTTCCACCCATTCCACTCCAATTTGTCACCCATTTGTTTCCTATTTATTTTCACTCTTCATGGATGAAGGGTCACCCCTATGTCCCACCCACTGCCCAGGTCAGAAGCAATAAAGTAAACAATAAAGTAAATAAAGACATACATACATATACCAAAAATTTTTCCACAAGGGAGGTAGCAAAGTCAAAAGTATAAATTCATTCCTGTCCATTGCATCCCCACATACTCCACTCCCATTCACCACCCCTCCCTCTCTCTTTTCTTGGCTCCTTCTGGATGATGGGTCATCCCTGCATCTCACCCACTGACCTGGGTCAGAGGCAACACAGCAAGACACAGCACATTCACAGCAAGGTCACTTCATTTAATCAGCAAGCCCCCCTCTCCATCCCCTCATGCAAAAAAATAAGAAGACAGGGAGATATCCCTTTAGGCTGCACCAAAATTTCATATACAAATATGCATAAATAAATAAATAAATAATGAAAATGAAATAAAATAAAATAGATACAAAAATATAAATAAATATATATAATCAATAGTATTTGTATTTTGTCACCAATAACCAGCACTTCAATCAGTTAATCTGATCCCTTGGTTCTTTATTTTGGATGATGCATCTAAATTGTTTCTTCACATTCTTCAGCCTTGTAGTCTTCTTCTTCAATTTGTTCCTAGTGAAGATGTTGTATCTACACTGAGTGTACACAAGGCAATATAGGAGGATGTGTTCTATAGTTTATATGACTTTATGTTATATTATTTGACTTTTATATGACTTTATGTTATATTATTTGTTTTTGTTTTGTTATAATTTGTCTGTCTGATTTTCATTTATTATTAAGTTATATGTCAATTTATAATCATTTACTATTTACCTTTTTGTTTGTTATTCAACTATACCTATGCATTTATTTATGTATTTTATTTGTTATTTTTACATTATTATAGTTTTCATTTATTATTAATATGATTTTTTTTTTTTTTTGCATCCGACCTAGATATGGATCAAAAGGTCTCCTGTCGGCATGCTCCGCCTTTGTAATCTTTGTAATCCTTTGTATCTTGGATATGTGATGTCTTCACAGGGTTTGTCCAACTTTTTTTTTTTTTTTTCAATTTTCAACAGGTGTAATGTTTAATCATTCCTATTCTCTTGGTAGTCCTGATCATGACAGATTTACTTCAAATAATCTAATGGAGTCCACCTAGGTTTCTTGATGTAACACTCACCAACCACCACTTACATGTACATTTGGGCCCAGGACATAAACTCACTTCAGGAATTGGCTAAGGACATAAAACACCACCAATTCACAAAGTGGGTTTATGTCCTGTGCCCAAACATCAACACAAGTGGCGGTTGGCAAATGTTAGACTATGAGACCTAGGTGTAACAACACTGTTTTAAACTTCCCTCAAAGTTTCTGGATGTCAACTATTTAGTCCCATGGCTTTACCTTGAGCTTTTCACTACAAAGTCATGGATATAGTTCATCCTAGTGTTAATCTCCTGAAACCAATTCACCAGCTTACATGTAGTCAAACAATATAACACCTGTTGCCTCAAATTTTACTGGTTGGAAACTTGCAGTCCCAAAGAACTGACAATGATCCTTGGGCCATCCCATGAATCTCTCTGGAAAGAATTTCTGGACTATTGTGTATTGTATTAGTGTTTGACTGCTTCCATGTCATCAGCTGAAAGTTGTAGGAGTGAGAACAGTTGCAGGTTCAGTTTTCCTGTTGTGCTAAGATGGAAGAAATACAGTTAAATTTGAGAGAGAGCTTGGGCCTGGTCCAGCAACCAAGTGACTAACCCTCACAGTCGTATCTTGAGATGGTGGTGATGGAATTGCTGGATTTAAACACTATACAGCAGGGGAATCAATCTCTTTGCTATCCATTTTGCAGGACTACAACAAGCAAGTACCTGCCATGGATCACCCAAGCAATACAAAATTCTACAATTCAATAGAGTAACACCTGTCATCTACTGTATATTGCTACATATAAGAATGTTGGGTAAAGTCATGCTCTACATTTACCTCTTGAGGAACTATGCTGGACTTAAGAATTTTATTCTGAGTAACGAGTCAATTTTATTCAGCTGGGAGAAAACTCTACTCACCAGGATGTTGAATATCTTGATTAACCCATTGAGGAGCATTTTCATCACTATTGTCAATTAATTCACTGACTTAGCTATCTCTTGTAGGAGACCTGTTGCCACTAAGAAAACTAGCATCCATGTCACTCAACGAAAAGATTTAGAGTTACTGTCTGGCGTGAGTGAAGGGCAGTGAAGTATAAGGTTTTCCATGTGCTGGTTGTATCTTAAACAATTGGTGCCTGTTGCTACACCAATTCTCTATTGGTACAATATTACTGCAGAGTGGTGACCTGAATGCATGCCAATGGAACTCATGTCCATTGTTGAACCAGGAGAAATTTCACAGGACTAATTTAAAAGCTTATTAATCAAAACGTCACTATGACTCACAACTTTAAAAAAGGCTTTAAAGCATAATGAAAATTAAAAATAAAAATCAGCAGACAAGACTAACGAAACAAGCTAACACAAAAAGCAGCAGTAACATACATGCGATCCTCAACAAGCAGAGAATGGTCCTCCATTACTGTGGTGGGAGCATCTGGGTCATACCGAGGCACCAGGGAATAGTGATACATTGCAGCACTCAATATGCTCACTCATGCAAGCGTAAACCAAACTTCAGTATCTACAATCTATAAAAAGAAAATACACAAAATAAAAAGTACAAATTCAAGCAAAATGCAGTTTCCTCTTAACTTATATTAAGGTTATATTCCTGGAGACCATGCATAATTTGAAACATTGCATATCTGAACAAAGTATTCTGATAAGAGCTAATGGATAAACAAAAGGTTTACATTCTGTAAGCTGGTATTGATATCAATACTTACAAAAAGTAAATAAATTCATAAAACAATAAATAAAATAAAAAGTAATAACAAATAGAAAAAACAAAATAAAATAATAAATAAAAAATTATCATGTAAGTTTCCTTACCTAAACAAGTAATCTTCTGTGGTTATCTAAAAATAGATACTTTTTGACTTACAATTAAGTTTCATTCGAACAGGCAAGTCATGTGTCAAAATGGTTATAAGACAAAAAAATTACTAAATAATGAAAAAACATGTAGGGTATGTCAGGGCAGGTCATGCTATTAGTAGAAAAATATCTTAAAATTAAGTTTTTGAGGTAAGAGAAATCACATTAAGTAAAAAAAATCAACTTCAAGTATCTAACTAAGTATGGCATACACATCAAGGTTTCCCAGTTAGAGCATCCATGTTTTTTGAGGATTTGAAAAGATATTTTATTTTGTACGGGTCACCCCCCCCCCCCATATGGGGCCAACCCATACTGGGTATGGTGACATAATTTAACTGACACCTCATATTGGATCAAAAATATAATTTCATTGAACTTGACATAAAAAGAAGAAAAAAAAGTGCCAAACTGATTTCATGGACATCATTTTTCATAATTTTCTTTTTTATATTTCATTATTATCTCAACAACAAACACTTTTTGTAATGTTTTCTCACTTATTTTCCTTAAAAAAGGGGGGGAGCACATACAATATTCACCTGTACAGATCGCATGGCCCAACAACAAATATTTCTTTCCTCACACCTCAAGAAGCCATTTTAATTTGTTTGGCCACTATTTTCATTCAGAACCATGTTAATATAGCTATTCTCACTATTCATGTGTATATCAAATTAATCACAACATATTCACAATGATGGGACACTATATTAGTAACCTGACCTTAAGAAAAAAAATCTTATCTGAGAACTACAATAAGAGACCAAGCACCAAATCAAAATTATGGTGTTATGGGGCATCCTGATCCTCTTCCTCAGAAACCATGATGTCACCATACAGTCGATAGTTTTTACTCAGGAGCAACTGTGCCTATATATAGGCCTACAACTTGCCCCCAGATTACTCTACATTGTACATTACTCCCTATTATCTGGGAATAATAAATACATTACCTCATTTGCTAGCCAGCTGGATGTCTGATAATACAGTATACTAGGGTTACATCTTGCAGTTTCATTCATTGCTTTATGAATTATTTGGAATTAAATCAAATCAATCAATCATGAATTATTTACCTGTGCCTCATATGCAATACTCAGTACTTTTCTATAAAAATATCAATTAACATGGACACAAGTTACTATGTACAAGTAAGTCTCCTATTCTGCCAGAACATGGCCAATATATTGCCTCTCAATGTAGGAATTCACAAAGTAGCAACCATTGAAAACCATGTATTAAAGGGTATATTGTTGATACTAAGACTTATTATCAAAAACTTGAATTGTTATTGACTGTACTACTGGTGTGAGGTACATGTGACAAATGAAGGACACCAAGTCATGTAGGTGAGATGGAAGGACAGCAGTTTGGAATGTTGGAAAGAAATGTGCCATAAGCAAATCCTGTGGTAGGATATTTGAGATGTCTACCTGTAACTGTCATTGTAAGTAGCCATAAAGATGTAAGGAGCCACTATGGTTGTAAGTCCAAGTAGTTGTAAGTCACGTTGTAAGTTGAAGAGCACCTGTACTCAAATCCAGACATTAGTGATAAATCATAAGGAAAAGAAAATAATAATAATAAAATAAATAAATAATAATAACAATGCATACATATACCAAGGGGTTTTTCCCCCCTAACAAGGGAAGTAGTCAAAGTCAAAAGACATTGAATAATAATAATATCAAAATAATAGTACATACATACACAAAATCAAAGCACTAAAAAAGTAGGAATAAGGGTGTTACATGCAGCACTAACAACATGAATTATGAGTACTCAAATTTTCTAGATATTACATTTACTTTTACATAAAAACAAGTCTCATTGCATTTTCATGTAAATAACCAATCTATAAAACATTTCACGATAGCATAGCTTAATAAAATGCACAATGATCATTCCAAAGTTAGAACTGGTAACAAAGAGAGCATAATATTCCATGCAGTTACATAAATACATACAGTAGAACCTCCTTCATCCAGACATGGGAACTGAGCATGCAAATCCAGTTAATGAATACTGACTAATTGAATTCTGAGGTACTCTGTCAGTAGGAGGCCCAGCTAATTAATTTTTCAGTTGCACTTGCCATAAGTTGTCCAAATATCTATTTTCATGCCTGCTTGCATTTGTGCTGGACTTCTGGTTTGTAGCCTTTAGTACAAAATGTCTTGAAGAGTCATTGTTGTGAGAACTTTATGAGAGCAAATATGCACTTCTAATGACCCTTTCTGCATTCATTGGCCACTGTACGTGGACATACAGGCTTTAGTTAACATATTTTAACATTAATTTCATATACACATAACTGAACTTGATTTTGAAATGTAATCTATCATCCTGTGTAATAAATTAATATTTTGCTTGTTTTATATTACCAAACAGTAATATCTGCAGAGCTATGTGACTCAAATATATCTCACTGATAACTTCTAGTCTGATTATGCATTACAATTTACCATAATATCACAATCTTGAACATGTTTAGCATCAAAATGATTATAAAACCACTCCAGTTAATAAAATACCTGGCAATGCAAGGTTCTACTGTACAGTATTCATATACAGTATTTCGCTTTTATAACATAAATATGAAGAACTATTATAGAAATTGTAAGCAAATAGTTCGTCTATCAAAATTTCCACATTAGTTTTCAATAAACATTCTATAATGAGACTGTTCATGAAAAAATAATTTATAGCTGAGTCTTAAGATGAATCTTTTTGAAAATCAGTATTATTGAAAAAAAAAAAAAAAAATCTAGACGCTACTTAGGCCAAGTTACTGATCAGCTTAAATACCAGTACAGAAATATTAAATACTTTAAACATCAAATACACAGGTATTTACAAATTCTACAGTAGTGGTGGTAATGATAGCAACAGTAACAGTAGCAGTGGTAATAGTAGTTTCACTAAGGGACCAATAATGGATACTTACTTGTTGTGGTTTTGCAAGACAGATGTTGGAGACAATTATCTCTGCCATCCATCCTTAAAACCCATCAACACCTTCATCTCCATCTGGAGATGTAGCCTGACACAGTCTCCAAACTGGACCCAGTTCTCTCTCTACCAACTATGACTGTATTTCTCCCATCTTTTCATATAAAGAGAGCTGAAATGTGCAACAGCTCCCCTCCTCCTACTGCTATAAGCTGGCAACATAGAAACATTCCCACACTTGTATATCACAGACAATTGTTCAAAGTGTCCTCTCTTCAGAGGGAAAGGACAGAGCTTTCTTGTGGAGAGCTTTCTGAAGCAGGGACTTAATATAGTATGCTCTCACTGCTAGACAATCTTGAAGTATCTCTACTTCTAGCCTCTGGCCCAAGTAGTGATGCTTTAACTCAATCAGCCAGTGATCTTCCCATACCAAGCTTTAATTTCTCAGTTATTTCATGTGGCTAAAGTATATCAAACAAAATATCTGCCTGCCATTGAATAAATCACTGGCTGAACACTGACAATACCTCTGGGTCACCCACATGTGAAGACCAATGTTTTGTATCTCCACATGCACAGTATACAATAAATAATACCTGCCAAGCAAAACCAACAGCACCCAATACATTTCATGAGGAACCACTCACCAACACCTAGCATATGACTCCAGAACACTACAACAACACTGTATATAGCTATATCCCACCACCCCTGCCAAACCACACTAACACTTACATTTACATATAATACCCACAAATATAGAGCCAAACAAGACCTTTGGTCACCCTTCACCACCCATACAACAATCAGACACCCAGGTAGGCAGGACAGCATACACTTGAGCATAGATCACTGCAGTCATATCAAAACACTCAGGACATACCAAAATAGACAACACAAGAAAAATACATATCCTCACTCTGCCAGGATACCCCACATAGACATATATCTTCAGATTGCGCAACAATGATAGCACACAAACACAAATGTATGATGACAATGATATGCTCATAGGATCTTTTTCACTATCATGGGATACCTTAAGCCTATTGTAAGTACAAGGAAAGAACTATTAAGTAGGGTCCACATAAAAATGAATATTCCTATTTGTGGCATGATAGCAAGTAATAGAGATCTGGCATTGCATCAGACCAGAGCAGTGAATAGGAGACAAGGGTGACCCTTCATCCAAGAGGAGGTAAGATGAGAGGGAAACAAATGGGTGGTGGATGCAAGTTGAATGGATGAGAGTGGGTGCATGCCTTGGCTGGCTATCCTCCCAATAAGGGGGAAGATGCCTTTGGTATATGGACTGACAACTATAAAACACCCAAAAATGCAAACGTACATCAACAAGTGAAAACTATGGCTCAAGTAATACCACGTGTCTGCTTCCCCTTAGAAGTCCTCAGTGATGATGACTATCATGACTTCCACGAATCTAAAGAACCTCCAACAGTGAGATTTAACGGGCAACTTCTTTCAGTAGATAAGAGCCCTTAAATACTTGGCTTCACATCTGATACACATATGACCTCCACACATGCATTAAAAGACCTCACAATGAGGGCAAATAATAAATTGAACATACAGTACTTAGAACATAATCTGTAGATTATGTTTAAAAAATGGCAGATTTGTATACTAAAAACAGTACCAGGCACAGGATTTGGATGGCAAAAAGAAACACTGTGTATGACTATATAACAAATCAATTTATTAATATACTAAGACATTCTCCCCCCATATAAGGTAGGTAGCCATTCAGGAGACACATTCACTCCCATCCACCAGCCATTGTTTCCCTCTCAGTTATAAAACCACCTCATAAAATCTACACTAGACTCTGTATCCACATCATATCCTATCTACATACCAAGGGCTTTTTCCCCCTTACAAAGGGGGTAGCCAAGTCAAAAAGCAAGTACCCATTCCCCTCCACCACCCTTTCTTCCCTCTCATCTTCACTCCTCATAGATGATGGGTCATCCCTGTATCCTGTCCAAGGTCCTGGGTCAGAAGCAATGCAGTAAGACACAGCAAGACCACTTAACTTTATCGGCAACTCCCCCTCTCCATCCCCTCATGCAGAAAAAAGAGAAGATGGAGAGAAATCCCTTCACGGTGCATAAAAATATCCTTCACATACAACCACTCCCTATCACCCCAACCCCTCTCTTCCTTGCATCACAGTATCATCTATACACAGTCATTCTCCACTCCCTTTATCTCCTGCCTTCTCTCTTCTTTGCTCAACACCCCTTTCACCCCATCCATCCATCTCATCCTTGGTTGCCCCCACAAGTTCACTCCCTCCACACGTCTTTTACTAATTTTTCTAATTCTTACTAATGTTCATATTATACCCACAATTAAGAAAACAAAGAATTCCTACAAACAAAACAAAATATATATATCAAGGGCCTTTTCCCCCTTACAAGGGAGGTAGACAAAGTCAAAGGCATAAATCCACTCCAACCCATTTCATCCTCACATACTTCACTCCCATTCGCCACCCCTCCCTCCTTCCTTACTTGGGTCCTCCTGGATGATGGGTCATCCCTACATCTCACCCATTGTCCTGGGTCAAAGGCAATGCAGCTAGACACAGCATATCCACAGCAAGGCCACTTCATTTAATCCGCAACCCACCCTCTCTGTCCCCTCATGCAGAAAAAGAGAAGATGGGGAGAAATCCCTTTGAGCTGCATCAATATATCATTCACACATACTCCCTAACCACCCCATTCCCCATCCACACCCTTCCATGCATCACTGTATCATCCATACACAACAATTCTCTACTCACCCCTATCTTCTGTCTTCTCCCTTCCTTCCTCAACAGACATCCACCTCTTTCTCTATGCCCCTTTTAACCAATCCATCCATCTCATCCTTGGTTGCCCCCACATGTTCATTCCATCCACCTCTACCTTCCACATTTCTTTTACTAGTCTTTCTTCACTCATTCTTTCCATGTGTCCAAACCATCCTAATACTTTTTTATCAACCCTATCTCCCAATTCCTTTTCCACCCCTGCTCTCCTCCTCATTTCTCACTCTATCCAACCTTGTAACCCCTACCATACTTCTCAGACACTTCACCTCAAACACATTTAAACTCCTCACTTCCTCTATTATGTTTCATGTTTCTGCTCCATACAGTGGTCAGAATAATCACCCCTTCATACAATCTCCTTTTAGCATCCATTCCCAAATGTCTATTTCTCATTATACTTTTTAATCACCCCCAAGATATTTACTTGCTTCTCTCAATCTACATTCTACCTCCAACTCCACTCCTCCCTTTCCTGCCACATTCACCCCCAAGTATCTAAAGCTATCCACTTCCTCCAGCCTCTCTCCCTTAATACTCACTTCCAATTTGATGTCATCCTCCCCCCTTGTACACTTCATCACCTTACTTTTACCCACATTTATCTTCAACTTCCTTCTTTCACACACCTTCCCAAACTCCATCACTAACTTCTTTAATCACTCTTCTGATCCTGCTACAAGCACAATGTTGTCAACAAACAACAACTGGCTTATCTTACATTTTTCTCAATTTTCTTTAACCATCTCCAATCCCCAGCACAATACACTTACATTTACCTCTTGTACCACCCCATCCATGTATAAATTGAACAGCCATGGCGACATAACACATTTCTGGTGAAGTCCCATTTCTAATTCTAACACAAGCTCTACTTCTCTCCTAAAAACTCTTGACTGCTCTTAATAGTTTTCCTCCCATCCCATGTATCTGCAATACCTCCCACAATGCCTTCCTGTCTATCCTGTCATAAGCCTTTTCCAAATCCATAAAGGCCCAAAAAACATCCTTACCTTTTCCTAAAGCTTATATATCTGCCTTACCACAAAAATCTGATCAACACAACCCCTAACTTTCCTAAACCCAATCTGTTCCTCATCAATTACTCCCTCTATCTAAGAATCTATTTATATACAGTATACATACATTCATATACCACGGGCCTTTTCCCCCTTTCATGGGAAGTAGCCAAAGTCAAAAGCATAAATCCTCTCCCACCCATTTCATCCCCACATACTCCACTCCCATTCACCACCCCACCCTCCCTCTTGTATTGGCTCCTCCTGGATGATGGGTCATCTCTGTATCTCACCCACTGCCCTGGGTCAGAAGCAATGCAGTGAGAGAGCATATCCACAGCAAGTATTAATAAAGCCAGTTATCATTCTTAGTTATCTATAGATTTTTTATCTGCAAAAATCTTTAAATAAGAATAATAACTGGCTTTACTAATACAATATCAAAAGACCATCTACAATTAGAACCCAAACTCCTCCCCACAGAATAGCACATCAAAATGATAGCCAGGTATCCTTACCTTGTCCCATATATTTCAGTCAATTGTAATTGTAATTATTTTTCAAGAAAATCATTTGTCCTTATGTATTATAATGTGCAGATGATTTTTTTTCTATAGATTTTGTTGATGGCCATTTCAGTACAGAAATAAAAGAACGATAACACTCATTTTAATCAACCTGTAAGACTTGATAACACAGCATGACTGCCTAACCATTAAGTTTCGCTTATCTGTGGCTTTTGTTATCTACATTGCCTCCACACCTTGCATGTGGAAAAGTAAATATTTAACAGAAACTAACTACAAACCACTACGTGGTCCTGTATATACTTAGAACCCATCATCTCTCTCACTGACACCTGCAGGTGCAACCCTGAGGGGCTGGGACTTGGTCTCTAGGCTGGGCCCCTTATTTTTTGGTTCTATTCCAGTTAACACACAAACATTTTTGTGTCTTTCATTTTTACATTTCAGAGATCTATTTCTTATTTATAGAATGATTATATTAGGTTAAGGATA
This sequence comes from Oratosquilla oratoria, assembly GCF_046742065.1. Classification (NCBI taxonomy): domain Eukaryota; kingdom Metazoa; phylum Arthropoda; class Malacostraca; order Stomatopoda; family Squillidae; genus Oratosquilla; species Oratosquilla oratoria. Next base: position 64,315,675 of record NC_134795.1, read on the forward strand.
TTTTTTTAGAAGTGGACACCTACATAATATAGCAATATAGAATTAAATATTCATTTTGTAAATTATAATACATCAACATAATAAACATTTTTCTTGGTGGAAGTCAACAACAACAAAATTGCTAAAAACATATACACTACCAAACGGAGCTGCAAATAGGTTCAAGACACCATATTGTCGTCTGTCCAGTCCTGTCATTTTGACAATGATGTTCTCCAACTCCAGGCGATGTTAATAAGCGCTGTTCCAATGACAGTAGGGCTTCCTTGATCTTTGTGAGAGAACATGGGGTTCTGCCATCATCTGTTATTTGTCTGAGATACAATAATAATCTGGCTGTCAGTATCAGTGATGACAACAATGATCCGAATGATCTTTAGAATTTGAGGTTAGGTTAGGTAGGTTACGTTAGGTTAGGTTAGAATAGATGAATTTATCATCCCTTCATTTCTTCGACTTTGGTTTCTATCAAACCATACATGGCGTTTCATTCAACCACTGCAACTTCATTGGTTAGTACATGGGTTTTAGCAATATTTTGTTATTGATTTCTGCCAAGAAAATCGCATATTACGTTGACGTATTATAAATTACAAAATTAATAATTCATTTTCTACTGCTGTATTGCATAGGTGTGCACTTCTAAAAAATCTACTTATTATTACTTAATTTATTATAAACTCTCTGCAAATCAATAATTTACCTGTTTTAGTCATCGAGCTATGGTACCTAGCAGTACAAATGCCGAGACCTTGTCACCTTCCCATCCTTATCCTATGACTCAAATAAATCAGAACACATATCAAAACCTTCAGTTTTCAGTAAAATATGTCAGGTGCTAAAGCAAACGAAATCCCTGTTACGTACATTCCATGCACTCCAACTACCAATAATCGACACAAAAGACGAATAATGAATAGAGGATTGGTTTTACAAAAATAATATATTTACAATTGCCACAAATGTATCTTAAAATTCCTATCATCCGAATGTACTCCTAATGACAGTTAAATTCTTTAGTTTACTACTTCCAATCAAGAAAATTACACTGTAAATTACAAGTTCCTCACAATGATGACAATCTTTCTCATTTCGATAATAACATGATAAACATCCTATAAAACTTACATTTTATCCTCTTCCAAATAAAAGTCATCATCATAATCCATCCGTAAAAATGACGAAGTTACAGGTGCTAGAATAATTTTGAATGAGTTTTATAATCACGTCTAAAGAGACGTGTGTACGTGCTCAGATAACACTTGTTTGACAAACGTCAGGCACCGTAAACAATTCCGCTGTGGACGTCATATTTAGTGTTGCCAGTTAGTAACTTAGCAATTCACGCTTGTAAAATTACCATTGTATAAACAAATAATATCAACTCAACAAAAATTGCATTGCATTGATATCAACCTCTGGTATTATTCATTTTAACTATTCTAATTTCAAATATAAAGTTGTCTTTCATGAAAGCTTTTATTTTTCTGTAATCGAGGTATTTGAAAATATAAAAAATGTCTTCGTTATCAGAAGAAATATGTGATTAAAACTCTCATTAGATTAGCTGGTGAATAAAAGAGAAAGTGTTACATAGTCTAAATTTATTCACAACACATTTTGAAGCATGTACCATCAACACAAAGGTTAAAAATTACAAGGAATGCATTGTTAGGTAAGAAACAGGTTGCTATGATAATACAGAGCTCAGTTACATTTTATACCCTATGCACTGAGATCTTAAGGCGGACCAATGGGAGTTCCCCTGTGGTGCAACATATAATTATTTTATAGTTTTATTTTATTATATAATTCTATTTTATAATTTTATAATGTTGCCTCATATGATTATATTATAATTTTTTGTCACACACCACCACTGAGATAAAAATCAAAGCAATGTTTTCTATACAAAGGTTTCGTTTCTTTAAGTGTAGATAAGGCATATGTGCATGCGAGAGCGACGTTGCCACTACATCTAATCTCTGGCCCCGCCCCCCTCACACTGCATTCAGAAAACATAGCATCCACACGCACGTTCTCGCCATGGATGCCCATGTGTGGCAACACCGGGAAATATCCTAGCCACGCCTTATCGGCCAATTCTCCTTGCGCTGACTATAGTCAGGCAGGAATTTACGCTTGAAGTTCTTGCGTTTGTGGACTATCTCAAGGTAATCTCGTTTAATGTTCCAACAGTAGTCTGCCATCATATATTTGTCCCGTCTCCCTTGGTAGTGCTCCTCCATTTTCTTAGATCCTGATGGAACCGCTCACCTTGCTCGTCACGTACTGCCCCTAAGTTCTCAAGAAATATATCAAGACGACTATATAGGAAATAGAGTTTGACACTCATGTTGCATCCAAGGTCATAGTTGCCAGTCTTTTTATTACAGAGAAAGTTTTCCATTACCGCAGTAAATGAAAGACACGCTCCCTTTTCATTATTATTCATCTTTCTGATAAAATATTGATCACGTAAAAGTGCGCGAATCTGTGGTCTATTACACACCAGCCTTGATTTTCTCGATTGATAAAGCAGGGAAAACCGAGACTATGTGTTGGTAGCATTCACCGTCATTATTTGATGCTCTGACATGTTTCATCGAATGTAGGGCATTTAGACAATTTACTAGGAAGATTAAATGTCCACAGTTATTTTTCAAAAGAAGACTAGATGTTAGAAGACTAAATGGCTGGATAGCTATTGATTTGTATGCTCATTTTTACATATCTGAAGATGATTGTATGAGTCAACCGAAAGCTTGTATTAATTTTTTTTATGTAATATTCTTCTTTCGAATAACACCATGAAACTCAGAAGCCTTGTGTTTAACCTCCCTTCGAGTTATAAACAATCCACTCGGAAAATCGAGAAAATCACTAAGATAGTGGATAAAAAAATTAGCTCTGATCTTCAAACACACACACACACACACACTTTCAACGAACGGACGGCTTGACGAACGCTCTGAAGAAAAGTGCAGATTGAGGATACCAACGCAAAGAGAAGTGCCTTTTTGTATTTGCAGGGGGGGGGGAATTGCTCGTGAGGTAGTGGGAAAGTAAGGAAAGAGGAGAGGGGGAGGGATTACTGGGGAAATGGAAGATAATGAGGATGTGGAGGACTTGGCCCAGGCAGACGGGCGGAAGATCAACATGAAACGACCACCGGATGACGTAATGGCAAATAAAAATGTAAAGATTAGAAGTATAGAGAGGAGAAATACAGTAGAAAGTGACGAGAATATGTTCCAGGGATTTAAAGAGGGTGGGGGGGACACAACCCCCCCCAGACTGATAAGACTAGAGGAGAGAGTTGATAAGGTGATCGAGGACTTGGAACGTAAGTTAGGTAATGTAGGCTCCATTCTACAAAGAATTGAAAGATTGGAACAACTAGAGAAGGCTAACAGAAACTTAACTGAAGAAGTAGAGGACCTAAAAAGACAGTTAGGAAATGTAAAGGAGGAGAATGAGAAATTGAAGAAGAATAGTAATGAAAACAGTGAGAAAATAGCTACAGAAGCTAAAAATTGGAGAATAACTCAAGAAGGGAATAAGGTTTCATTCACTGACATAGTCAAACAGCAATTGAAAGAACATAATGAAGACTCAGTTATTAAAGTGATGAGACAGAAGGAGAATATAGTAAGAGAATTAGCTGACAAAAAGAAATGTATAATTATATTAGGAATGGAAGAGAAACATAACCCAGATAGAACCGCAAGAATCAAGGAGGAAAATGAAAGGGTAAGCAGTTTATTAAAATTAGTCCAGGAAGATGAACCAGAAATTATAAAGGAAATTGAGGAAAAATTCAGACTCGGAAAATATAGTACAGATAAGACCAGACCAATTAAGATTAAATTCAGGTCACAAACAACGGCAGAGAAAATTCTATCCAAGACAGGGAAACTAGCAACAAATGATCAATATAAAAAGGTATGGATAAAAAGAGAAATGAATAAGGAGGAAAGAGAGGCAGAAAAGCAGAAAAGAATTGAAGCTAAGGCAAAAAACGAGGAAAGAACGGAGTCAGAGAAAGAGAGATTCTATTGGAGAGTAGTGAACATGAAAATAAAGCAGTTCGACATACTAAAGAAAAACATAAGGGAAACAGAGAACACAATGGAAGTGGCAGAAAACTAAGAGTGTCTTACACAAATATAGATGGATTGATAACAGGATTGAATGAACTGAATGATTATTTGAAAGAAAAAGAACCGGACATAATGGGAATTGTAGAAACAAAATTAAAAGGCCCACTACCACCCAACAGTGTAGGACATGATACATACAATTATTGGATTAGAAACAGAGAGAAAAAACAAGGGGGTGGAGTTATGTTCCTGACAAAGAAGGATATAAACGTGAAAGGTGTCATATATGGAAAGAATACAGTAGAGATGATTATGATAGAAGTGGAAGACCGAGATAAGAAGAGCAGAAAATTTGTGATCAACTATGTGCCTCCGAAAACAGCCTCATGGGAGGAGAATGAACATAAAAGTATGTTAGAGGACACAAAGATAGCATTAACTAAAATAATGGAAGACGGAGGAAGAATAGTTATGATGGGCGACTTTAATTGCAAAGAAATCTGCTGGGAAGAAATGACAGTAAAGAGTGGTGATGACTCATGGGGAAATGCTCTACTTGAGATGATTACTGACCATTCAATGACACAATGGATACAAGAGAACACTAGGTATAGAAATGAAGAAGAACCATCGAGGCTAGACTTAATAATTACATCTGAACCTAGAATAGTGGACAAGATTGAATATAAAACACCAATAGGTAAAAGTGACCACATATTGATTGAACTGGAACTTAATGAAGAAAAATATATGAAAAGAAATGAACAATATAGAAAAGGAAGAATGATGTATGAAAAAACAAACTTTGATAAAATAAGAGAATTCTTCCAACAAGAAAACTGGGAAGAAATATACAAAGAAGAAACATCAGTGGAAGAGAAATGGAATATTTTGACAAAAATTTACAAAGAAGGAGTGGAAAAGTATGTCCCAAGACAAAAACAAGAAAAAGAATATGTAAAATGCTGGTACAACAAAAGTTGTAGGGAGTTAAAAGACAAAAGAGACAAAGCCTGGACCGGATGGAAAAAAGACAGAAGACCTGAAAAATGGAAAATATATACTGGTTATAGAAATGAATATGTACAAAAGTGCAGAGAGGAAAAAAGAAAATATGAAAAAGATGTTATAGAAAAGTGTAAAGATCAACCAAAACTATTCTACAGATTTGTAAACAATAAACTGAAAAACAAACAAGACTTGGAGAAATTAAGACAAGGGGGAGTTGAATACACTGAGGAAATGGAAATGGCAGAAATTATGAACAAACATTTTAAATCAGTGTTTACAAGGGAAAATATACAACCTGAAGAGATTGAGTGGAAGGAAAAAGTCCCCCCTATGGAAGAAATAGAAGTAACGAAGAATGAAATATTGACACACTTGGGTAATTTTGATGTCAGAAAATCGCATGGGCCAGATGAAATAGCAAACTGGATTCTGAAAGAATGTAGGAATGAACTGGCAGACAAAATACATAGCATAATAAGCAGTTCCTTAAAAGAAGGAAAAGTTCCAGAAGATTGGAAAAAAGCAAATATAGTACCTATATATAAAGGAGGAAATAAAGAAGAACCTACCAACTATAGACCAGTCTCTCTAACAAGTACAATAGCAAAAATATGTGAAAGAATTATCAAAAGTAGATGGGTAAAATACTTGGAAAAAAACAACGTACTAAATCCAAGGCAATTTGGATTCAGACAAGGACGATCATGCGTCACCAATTTAATATGTTTCTATTCAAGGCTAATAGATATAATACAAGAAAGAGATGGATGGGCTGATTGTGCATTTCTAGACCTAAAAAAAGCTTTTGACAAAGTACCACATAAGAAGTTGCTTAAGAAATTAGAATATGAAGGAGGAATACAAGGTAAATTGCTAAATTGGATGGAAGACTTTTTGCAAGAAAGAAAAATGCGAGTAGTGATAAGAGATCAGCACTCAAAATGGAATGAAGTAATAAGCGGTGTCCCGCAGGGAACAGTTCTGGCCCCAATAATGTTTGCTATATATATTAATGATATGGATGAAGGAATTGAAAGCTATATGAGCTTCTTTGCAGATGATGCAAAATTACTGAAAAGAGTGAAAACTGAAGAAGATTGTGAATCACTACAGAGAGATCTAAATAAAGTACAAGAATGGAGTAGGAAGTGGGAGATGGAGTTCAATACAAAAAAGTGTAGTATAATGGAATTTGGAAAAAGCAAAAACAGAATAACAGGATCATATAATTTGGGAGAAGAAGGAATAAAAAGAGTAGAAAATGAGAGGGACCTGGGAGTCATTGTTATGAATAATATGTCACCTGAGAAACATATAAATAAGATTTTTGGAGAAACTTATAATTTAATAAGAACAATCAAAGTGGCATTTACATACCTGGATGAAGAAATGGTGAGGAAAATCCTAGTCACCCTGATAAGACCAAGATTGGAATATGCAGCAACGATATGGTCACCAAGTACAAAAAAATGTATAAAAAAACTTGAAAGAATACAAAGAGCAATTACTAAACTGGCACCAACACTCTCAAAACTATCATATGAAGAGAGACTACAAAAACTTAAACTACAGACACTAGAGCAAAGAAGAGAGAGAGGAGATTTGATAGCTATTTACAGAATCATGAAAGGCATAGAAATTACTGATAGAGAGAATCTGATAAAATGGGATGACAGAAATACAAGAGGACACGGAAAGAAAATAAAAAAAGACAACTATAGAAGAGATTTGAAAAAGAACAGCTTTCCTCACAGAGCAATAGACAGTTGGAACAAGTTAGATGAGAAAGTGGTGTGTGCAAAAACAATACATGAATTTAAAAATAGTTTAGATAAAATGAGATATGAAGACGGGACCCCACGAGCATAGCTCCCCTTCCCGTAAAATACAACTAGGTAAATACACACACACACACACACTTCAGTGAACGGACGGCGTAGAAGACGTTCTGAAGAAAAAGTGAAAAATAGAGGATTCCAAAGCAAAGGAAGTACCTATTGTATTTGCAGGGTGGGGGAAATTGCTCGTGGGGTAGTGGGAAAGTAGGGAAAGAGGAGAAGGGGAGGGATTGCTGAGGGAAATGGAAGGAAATGAGGAAGGAGAAGACTTGGCCCAGGCAGACAGACGAAATGTAAACATCAAAAAACGGCCCCCCGACCAGCTGAGTGACGACGAAATGTCTAATAAAAATGTAAAGATCAGAGACATAGATAAGAGCACTACAATGGAAGGTGAGGATGATAATTTCAAAGGATTTAATGAAAGGGCGGCGGATACCAACCTCCCCCGACTGACAAAACTGGAGGAAAAACTTCAACAAATGTTTGACAACTGGGAAGTTAGGTTTGGCAAGATGACAAAAATCGCCGAGAGGTTTGAAAAATTGGAAAAACTAGAGAAGGCGAACAAAAACTTAACTGATGAAATAGAAGACCTAAAAAGACAGTTAAGAGAAGTAAAGGTGGAGAATGAGGAATTGAAGAGGAATAGTAAAGAAAAAAGAGAGGCCATAACTAAAGAAGCTAAGAATTGGAAAGCAACCCAAGAAGACAATAAAGTTTCATTCACTGACATAGTCAAACAGCAATTGAAAGAACATACTGAAGACTCGGTTATTAAAGTGATGAGACAGAAGGAGAATATAGTAAGAGATTTAGCAGACAAGAAGAAATGTATAATTATATTAGGAATGGAAGAAAAACACAACCCAGATAGCACCACAAGAATCAAAGAGGAAAATGAAAAAGTAAGCCAATTACTAGAATCAGTTCAGGAAGATGAACCAGAAATTATTAAGCAAATCGAAGAGAAACTTAGACTCGGAAAGTATAGCACAGATAAGACCGGACCAATTAAGAATAAATTCAAGTCACAAACGACGGCAGAGAATATCTTATCCAAAAAAGGGAAACTAGCAACAAGTGATTAATATAAAAAGGTATGGATAAAAAGGGAAATGAATAAAGAGGAAAGAGAGGAAGAAAAACAGAAAAGACTTGAAGCTAAGGAAAAAAAACGAGATAAGAACGGAGTCAGAGAAAGAGAGATTCTATTGGAGAGTAGTGAATATGAAACTAAAGAAAGTCGACATACAAGAGAAAAACAAAAGGGAAACAGAGAACACAATGGAAGTGGCAGAAAACTAAGAGTGTCTTACACAAATATAGATGGATTAATTACAGGATTGAATGAGCTGAATGATTATTTGAAGGAAAAAGAACCAGACATAATGGGAATTGTAGAAACAAAATTAAAAGGTCCACTACCACCCAACAGTGTAGGACATGATGCATATAATTATTGGATTAGAAACAGAGTGAAAAAGGAAGGGGGTGGAGTTATGTTCCTGACTAAGAAGGATATAAACGTGAAGTGTGTCACATATGGAAAGAATACAGTAGAGATGATAATGATGGAAGTAGAAGACAGAGATAGGAAGAGAAGAAAGTTTGTGATAAATTATGTGCCCCCGAAAACAGCCTCATGGGAAGAGAGTGAACATAAAAGTATGTTAGAGGACACAAAGATAGCATTAAACAAGATAATGGAAGAGGGAGGAAGAATAGTTATGATGGGCGACTTTAATTGCAAAGAAATCTGCTGGGAAGAAATGACAGTAAAGGGTGGAGACGGCTCATGGGGAAACGCTCTACTTGAGATGGTTACTGACCATACAATGACACAATGGATACAGGAGAACACTAGGTATAGAAATGAAGAAGAGCCATCGAGACTAGACCTAATAATTACATCTGAACCTAGAATAGTGGACAAGATTGAATATAAAATACCAATAAGTAAAAGTGACCACATATTGATTGAACTGGAACTTAATGAAAAAAATATATATGAAAAGAAATGAACAATATAGAAAAGGAAGAATAATGTATGAAAAAACAAACTTTGATAAAATAAGAGAATTTTTTCAACAAGAAAACAGGGAAGAAATATACAAAGAAGAAACAACAGTGGAAGAGAAATGGAATATTTTAACAAAGATTTACAAAAAAGGAGTGGAAAAGTATGTCTCAAGACAAAAACAAGGAAAAGAATATGTAAAATGCTGGTACAACAAAAGTTGTAGGGAGTTAAAAGACAAAAGAGACAAAGCCTGGACCAGATGGAAAAAAGACAGAAGACCTGAAAAATGGAAAATATATACCTGTTATAGAAATGAATATGTACAAACGTGCAGAGAGGAAAAGAGAAAATATGAAAAAGATGTCATAGAAAAGTGTAAAGATCAACCAAAACTATTCTACAGATTTGTAAACAATAAACTGAAAAACAAACAAGACTTGGAGAAATTAAGACAAGGAGGGAGTTGAATACACTGAGGAAATGGAAATGGCGGAAATTATGAACAAACATTTTAAATCAGTGTTTACAAGGGAGAACATACAACCTGAAGAGAACGAATGGAAAGAGAAAGTCCCCCCTATGGAAGAAATAGAAGTAACAAAGAATGAAATATTAACACACTTGAGTAATCTTGATGTCAGAAAATCGCATGGACCAGATGAAATAGCAAACTGGATACTAAAAGAATGCAGGAATGAACTGGCAGACAAAATACATAGCATACTAAATAGTTCCTTGAAAGAAGGAAAAGTTCCAGAAGATTGGAAAAAAGCAAACATAGTACCTATATATAAAGGAGGAAATAAAGAAGAACCTACCAACTATAGACCAGTCTCTCTAACAAGTACAATAGCAAAACTTTGTGAAAGAATTATCAAAAGTAGATGGGTAAAATATTTAGAAAAAAAAACAAAGTGTTAAATCCAAGGCAATTTGGATTCAGACAAGGACGATCATGCGTCACCAATTTAATATGTTTCTATTCAAGACTAATAGATATAATACAGGAAAGAGATGGATGGGCGGACTGTGCATTTTTAGATCTAAAGAAAGCTTTTGACAAAGTACCACATAAGAAGTTGCTTAAGAAATTAGAAACTGAAGGAGGAATACAGGGCAAGCTACTAAATTGGATGGAGGACTTTTTGCAAGAAAGAAAAATGAGAGTAGTGATAAGAAACCAGCACTCAAAATGGGATGAAGTAATAAGCGGTGTTCCGCAGGGAACAATTCTGGCCCCAATAATGTTTGCTATATATATTAATGATATGGATGAAGGAATAGAAAGCTATATGAGCTTCTTTGCAGATGATGCAAAACTACTGAAAAGAGTGAAAACTGAAGAAGATTGTGAATCACTACAGAGAGATCTAAATAAAGTACAAGAA